>NC_134358.1:528743966-529115300 GCF_048569485.1 Anomaloglossus baeobatrachus | reverse complement strand
CCATTTCCTGTAAATGCCTATGGCTGAGAGGCACTGTGTATTTAAGGCACCCTCCCATTAGGGGAGGTACCTGCGCAACACCTTTAGTTAGTCAGTCGTCAGTCTGCGAAGTAGCCAGGTGTCAGGTCCTGAGCTCCTGCACTGTTATTCCTATGTCCGTTTCCCGTACCTGCCTTCCCATACCTGTCTATTCCTATCTGTACCAGCCTGGCCAGCCTACCTCAGTCACCTCACCTATAACCGTCTATTCCTGTCACCTGTCCAGGGGGTCAGCTGCTATAGTCTCGGTCACTGTTCTGGAAATGGTATCATGGTAACAGGCGTTTAGTTAAGTCCCTCCTACTAAGGGGTAAGCCCGGGTTCCCCCTGTGGCCCACAGGGTTCACTAATCCCGCTCACTGCCCCTACACTGGCCATGAGTGTTACACTACTATTTGAAATCACTTTAATAACTGTAAAACTGCAGTTGGATGGAGCTACATGGTGACTTTGGTGTGACGCCCTGGACTATCCAGGTCGTCCCAGGTAGTCATACACCACACCACACCCCCCTTCCAGTTAGGTAACACCAGCCAAACTAAAACCCTTGTCATCACCCTCCAGGTTTGATGTCTCAAGATCGATATGTGTTCCTGCTACATCACAGCATAATGTAAGTAAGTGGGGTTGCATTGCACCAGGGACCATGACAATCATGTGGTAAAAAGTCTGAACCAGCTATACATTTTGTAACTTGCTTGTTGAGATATCTTGAAGGTCACAATGTGAGCCCATCTTTGGCTGTGCAACCAGTGTCATTCACAAAGTCACCATGTAGCCCCAGCCTTAGGATAGGGTCCTCACATGGTGCTACACCCATGCTTCCGACATCCACACCCATCTTCTGGCCCTGTTTGTTTCTACTAAAAGCTATATTTTTGCTGATCCTGGAATCCTTCAGCTTCATTATGGAAACATGGAACCGAACGCTCACCTGGCACACTTTACCTGCACATGGACCAGGTCACTTACTTTGTGCCAGGGTGGCTTCTTTTGTGTGCTTCTGTAGAAATTCTTTAGGGGAAGGCACTTCTACTTTGGCTGGACCCAAGGTTTTGTGGGCTGCTTTATTTTTCTTCTCTTCGATCTTCACCGAATCACTGAATGTTGAAATATATCTGTACAAAAAAAAAAGATGATATAATTTTTACTCTTTGGTGGGTGATCTAACCACTGGAACCTAAATGGGGAATAATTTTTACCCCCTTTAGATTGAAGTGTCAATTTTCATTCTCGGACAGCACTCTATTCATTCCCTATGGGCACTTGTTTTTGTCCAGCAGCTCCATAAAGAAAGAATGGAGTGGCGGTCAGGCGGTCTCTGAGTAGTAGGTATAAAAATATTCTGTTCTACCAATTGGTGTGGGTCCGAGCGATATAACTGATATATACTAAAGCTTAATCCCATAGACCCTGTATAGCAGCCCCCAGAAACACTAATCATACCATGAGACGCTGTGTGCCACATATTCTAAGGGGTACTTTGCACGTTGCGACATCGCTATTGCGATATCTTCGGGGTCAAATAGAAAGTGACGCACATCCGGCGCCGGTAACGACGTCGCAACATGAAAAGCCAAGATGCGCCGAGAAACGATCGCAAAAGCGTCGTAAGTCGGCGATCTGTGTAGTGTCGGACATTTTCATAATGTCGCACCAATAGGAGATACGATGTTGTTCCTCGTTCCTGCGGCAGCACACATCGCTGTGTGTGAAGCCGCAGGAGCGAGGAACATCTCCTACCTGCCTCCACCGGATATGCGGAAGGAAGGCGGTCAAGAAGGAGCTCATCGCCGCCCCTCCGCTTCTATTGGCCGCCTGCCGTGTGACGTCACTGTGACGCCGCACGACCCGCCCCCTTAGGAAGGAGGTGGGTCGCCGGCCAGAGCGACGTCACAGAGCAGGTAAGTGCGTGTGAAGCTGCCGTAGTGATAATGTTCGCTACGGCAGCTATCACAAGATATCGCATGTGCGACGGGGATGGGTACTATCGCACTCAGCATCGCTAGCATCGGCTATTGATGTTGCAGCGTGCAAAGTACCCCTTACTCTTCAACAACGCTCCTAAATTGTTATGACATTGAAACCTAGAGTTGTTTAAACATTTTGTGATGGATGCATAAAGATATAATGTATGTAGGCTGAAGTGTACGATGGTGGTAGAGTTCCTACCACTAAAGACACTAAAAGTGTTCTTAAATATGTACGTGTGATAATATATAAAGTAATGGTATCTTGTAAAGTAATGTAAGATATAGGAATGCATAAGATGTAGTGTAATGTAAATATGTAGCAGTGTTGGTGAAGCAATGTAGTAATGTACAATGATGTATGGTGTCTGCAAGTAAACATCGCCATCTACTGGCTGGACATTATAACAGTATAGGTAACTTAGGTTTCCCGGTAACTGACTGCAGGGCAAGAGACAGTTAAGCTGTGGGATTAGCTCACAGGGGAAAGAGCCAGTTCCTAGGAAAAGGAGAGACTCTATCTTGCTAGTGAGTAGGGTGGACGTACAGTCTATAGAGTCGTGTTTTGGTCACATTCTGTGGGTGATTTGTGGAGGCTTCAACCTTGAGACTGAACAAGAGTAGGGTGAGAGAACGAACCAGACACAGAGAGTGGTTGTATCTCAGAACAGAGATTAGCAACTAAACCTGACACTGTTAAAAAAAACGAACGTGATGCTTGTGGATAGGGTCTAGAGACGGACACTTGGTAGCAGGTCCCGAGTAGCTTACTGATGAGAGGTATCGGGCCGGAACGGTGTTGGAAGCAAGAAGAGTATGCAGTCCTGTATGGCAGATCTGTAGGAGGGGGGCAGATTGCAGATTGGTTAGGCAGACAGGCCAGAAAAGTAAGTCAGTTCTGCAGAGAGGTTTCCTGGGGCAAAAATTTCAGGGTCCACATGGGAATCAGGAGGTCTCCTCCATTGTGTCCTAAGGACATGGAAAACCGCAAAGATAAGTAACGGGGAAGAGCAGAAGCCAGACTCGGGTGCTGAAAGGCTAATAACCAGGGCAAGGGCTAGACAGAATATAGACTTGCAGCAGCAGAAGGAAAGTGGCATGTCTGTCCTGGTAAGTTTGTTATGAAGGTCTCCCTCATGAAGATTGCTTCTGTGATGTGTTACCCAACTATGTCTATGACAATGACCGGTGACAGGGTGGTGAAAATGTGGCGCCCTGGCCTAGCCAGGTCATCACAGATAACATACAAACACCCCATCCCACTAGACAGTGACACCAGCCAAACACAAAATCCAGGTTCTGATGTCCACACCAGGTGGGGCGGAGCTAAGCAGTTGGCCCCACCCACCGAGGAGTTCACAGGCCTGGAGGCGGGAAAAGTGAGTAGTTGAGTGTTGGAGTTTCAGGAGTGAGGAGCAAGCACTTGGGTGTCTGGGTTTGTGGCCCAGGCACTGACAGCAAGGTTGGCAGACGGTGGTGGCCGTCTGCAGGAGTGGTGGAGCAACGCGGAACCGTAGGACCGGGGACGGGCGACGGCCCGCCGGTACCGACCGGGGAGCGAAGTAAAGCCAGCACACACAGGCAGGGCCATCGGACCCCGACCAGGCTTGGAGCTGCCGACAATAGTCAGATCCGAATGTGACTGGAACCCCAGGGGTTTCAAAACAGCAAAAGTCCCGATTGAAGGCAACAGCCCACACCGTGAGGGTATACAGCTACCGCCTAAGGCTAGAGACCCAAGGGCCAGCGTCTGCGGGCAAACGGGCTCCTCCGGTACCCATACACCGGGGAGCGGACTACCGTTGGGAATCCATAGTAGTCAGAAAGAGACCATTAAGGTGCAGGGAAAGACAGCCACCATCACCTGTCCGGGGAGAATCACTGCAGCCGGCTGCGGGACCCCGTCCATCCAGCCGTTTGGTTTACCGAGGACTTTGTACCTTTCTTGCTGAGTGAGTACACCCGTGCCATCCGGCACCACGCCGCGCTGTCCCTGCAACCCTGCACCTCACCGACCCTGCCTCCCCGTGACAACATCACCGGGCCCCGGGACCACTGACCCCTACCCATGGAGGGGGAAAACAACATCCCAGCTGCTCCCTACCATCGCTCCCGGGATCCCTGTCACCAACTGCGCTGGTGCCCATCTTCACCACGACCCGTGGGTGGTGTCACGGACTAAATCCCCCAAACCAACCACCCCTTTCACTCACGGGCGAGGAGCGCCGCACGAGTCCCCGGATCTGGCCCACCGCTCGAGCCACCGAGCAGCAGCCGCAGCAGCGCCGGACCCGAGCATTAGCGAGAGCGCAGCAGCGACGGCGTCCACCCCGCCCGCGACAAACATGCCGCAGAAGATGTGTCGCGGGCGGGGAGGAGGGTGTCAGCACACCGCGCTCACCCCTTCTGCTCGGGTCCGGCAGCTGCTCCTGGTGGCTCGAGCCGTGGGCCGGATCCCGGGGTGTCTCGAGCGACACTCCTCGCCCGTGAGTGAAAGGGGGTGTTTGTTGGGTGATGGGATTGTTATAGTTCGTGACGCCACCCACGGTTGTGGTGATTTCACCACCGCTGCTCAGTGTGGGGGTCCCGGGGATGGTGATGCGGAGCAGCCAGGTGTTGTGTTGCCCCTCCGTGGGTAGGGGTTGGTGATCCCGGGGCCCGGTGATGAGATGTGAAGTGTAGGGCCTGGAGGGCGCAGGGACGCGGGGGCAGCGCTGTGCCTTGCGGCACTATGGTACTCACTCAGCCTGACACACGGACACAGTTTGTACGGTAAACCAACGGCTGGTAGGACGGTCCCACAGACGGCTGCACCTGCACTCCCGGTAGGTGACGGTGACGTTTCTCTTCCTTGCACCTATGTTGTCTGATGGTAGCGGTGGATTCCCTCCGGTTACCCGCTCCCCGACTGCAATCTGGGCCGGAGGAGCTCTACACTCTGCCCGCAGGCGCTGGCCCTGGGGAAACTGGTGCCCTGGCGGTGGCGGTGTCTCCCCGGTAATGGTCGGGCTGTTGCCGTCAATCGGGACTTGGTTGCTGGGGGATCTGCGTCCCCGTCACTGACGGATTTGGCAAATTTGGCGACTCCTAGCCTTGCCGGGGTCCGAGAGGCCCCTGCCCTGGTGCTGACTGTCCTTCGGAACACTGCTCCAGACCACCGGGCCCACAGCCAACGGGGTCCTTCCAGGAACTTCCAAACGGTCCCCCTCCAAACAGTCACCGCCGTCGCTGACCTTGCTGTTCTGGCCCTACACTAAGCTGGGCTCTCAGGCTTTCTTTCCTTCTGTCACTTTGCTTACTCTTCTCCTTTACTACTTTCCTTCCTTCACTTTCACTTAGTTGTTTACTTTAGCCCTCAGCTAGACTTCACTCTTCCCCTGCCCGGGGCTATCTGCTGTTCACTCTTTCATGTCCCTAGCTGGACTCTATCTCCTGGTTACTTCCTGCCTCCAGAGTTGTGAGCTCCTTGGTGGGCGGAGCCAACCGCCTGGCCCACCCCCTGGTGTGCATCATCAGACTCCTGGAGAAAGGCAACAAGGATTTGTGGTTAGCAGGTGTGCCTACCTGGAGTGTGGGGTGTGGTGGTGTTGTGACCTGTGTCCCCTGGCTTGCCCAGGGCGACACATTCCCCCTTAGCAAAATGCAGACCGTCCGCGGGCTGCCGTCCTACACCGGTTTTATTTTTCTGTAAAAGGGGATAACAAGGGTTAATCAAACATAAATACATTTTTTTTTTTTTTTAATCAAAAACTCTTCCCAAACGGGAGACACATTTTCTTAAACGTTGCAACGGTGTACGGTCACGGTTTCCGCTCTCTCCCACCCAAGCAACCTGGCCCTGATGCTGCCCCTAAAACCCAGGCAGCACCCCTTGACCCACAGTCCAGCACAAGTCACCCGAGCGGGATCTGTCCTTCCCCTCCAGAGGGTGGCCACCGGTTCCTTTGGTGGCTGGGCCCTGGCCTGCTCTGCTCAGGGCCCTCCCTCCAACCTGCCTCTCCGGAGGCGGCATTGCGGAAACGGTAACGGTACCCCACATATTTACAAGCCACTAACGTTTGTGGTTGCCCTGCAGAGTTCACGGGCTTGTCCATGGATAGTTCCCATGCATATTAACTTTAACGGTCCCCACGGGGACAACGGTGCCGGCTCCAGCCGGTTGCAATCACACGGTGAATCAGGTGAAGTACTCGGTCATTTTCATTTTCATCATTTCCAACTTTCAACTTTTTCAAACAAACACACAACACTCTTTTACATTTGCGGACCCCTTTCATTCATAGAACGGTCTCCCTGTACCTAAGTGGGGGTCTACCTAGGTTGGAACGGGTGGACCTTCGGGGCCCGGTGTCAGTGGTACTAGACAGTGGGGTAGAGGGAACAATCGGTTCCTCCTCCCGGCTATAGTGTGGAGCAGGCGGAGGTGCAGGGGGGCTGGGTGCAGGTTCATCCCTGGGCACTGGCACGGGTTCTGGCTCACGGTTAACCGCTTCCACTACTTCTTCATCCACGGGTTGTGGGAACAGTATCACTGGAAGTATCACCGCGCCGTTCTGTGTAGGCCAGTTTGCTGGGAAGTCACCCATTACAGTGTGGATTACCTCTGCTGCCTTTTCCACTGGTGGAGAAACCGGTACTTCAGCTTCTGCTTTCAATACTGGGGGGCATTTTTTTAGATGGTCCCGAGAAACTGTGGCCAGGGTGCCCCCTTGGTCACGACTGATCTGGTAGGTTTTCCCATTGTCCCACTCGGTGGGTTGTACGACGTAAGGGACTTGCTCCCACTGGTCATCCAGTTTGTGGGCTTTTCTCTTCCGTTTCAGCACCACATCTCCTGGCTGGAAAGGACTTGCAGGCGCCTTCTGGTTGAACCGGTGCTCTTGCTGTTCTCGACTTCGACTGAGGTTTTTCTCTACATACTCCTGGATTTGCCGGTACTGGGCCCTCCTCCGACTCTCCCACTCTGCCGTCGAAGGGAGTGCTTCCGGAGCTTCCAACCCCATCTCCAGATCCACCGGCAGGCGGCCAGGCCGAGCCCTCATCAGATACGCTGAGGTGCACTTTGTCGAGCTGGTTGGGATATTATTGTACATGTCGACCAAGTCGGGTAACTTTTCCGGCCACATGTTCCGTTCTTCCAGCGGTAGCGTCTTGAGGAGCCCCAGGACCAAGTGATTCATTTTCTCGCACATGCCGTTGGTTTGGGCGTGGTACGGAGTGGTCCGGATCTTCTTGCAGCCGTACAACTGGCAGAATTCGTGAAACACCTCTGCTTCAAAAGCCGGGCCTTGGTCAGTCAGCACCTTCTCGGGGTACCCATGAGGTCGGCAGAAATAAGCCTGGAACGCACGAGCAGCAGTTCGACCAGTCAGGTCCTTGACGGGGACTACCACCATAAATCTTGAGTAGTGGTCTACCATGGTCAATGCGTAGGTGTACCCACTTCGGCTAGGGGTGAGCTTAACATGGTCCAGGGCGACCAGTTCCAGCGGCTGATGGGTGACGATGGGATGTAACGGTGCCCTCTGGCTAGTCTCGTCCTTTCTCCTCAGCGTACAAGGACCGCACTCTCGGCACCAGGCTTCCACCGATTCACGCATCCCACTCCAATAGAACCGCTCCCTCAACAGCATCTCCAGCTTCTTCCACCCGAAGTGGCCAGCACCATCATGGTATGCCCGCAGTACAGTAGCGACATCAGCCTGAGGAACGATCAACTGGCATATTTTCTCATGGGTCTTCGGGTTGATCAGCTCACGGTACAGCCTCCCTTGGTGTAGGTAAAGCCGTTTCCGTTCTTTCCACAAGCGTTGGGCTTCGGCTGGAGCGCTAGGGTCCATTCCCATGGCACCTTGTTCCACCAGAGTCTTGACAAGGCGGACAGCCGGCGCTTGGTCCTGGGCGTCCTGCCACTCTTGACTGGGCCGCGGGTCCAGATCCACCCTTTGCTGACACACCTGTACCCTCTCAGTAGGCGGCTGGTGAAACGCAGGCAGCTCAATCTCCTCGAGGTCGTCGTCCTCACACCCCTCTTCTGACAAATGGGGCATCCGGGAGAGTGCATCTGCATTGATCTTGACACGACCAGCTCGGTACTTTATGGTGAAATCATAGTTGGCTAACCGGGCTACCCACCGCTGCTCCAGCGCGCCCAACTTGGCCGTGTTCAGGTGAGTTAACGGATTGTTGTCCGTAAACGCGGTGAATTTTGCTGCCGCCAGGTAGTGGCGGAACCGCTCTGTGATAGCCCACACCAACGCCAATAGCTCGAGCTTGAAGGAGCTATAGTTCTCAGGGTTCCTTTCGGTCGGCCGGAGTTTTCGGCTGGCGTAGGCAATCACCTTCTCCTTTCCATCCTGGACCTGGGACAAGACCGCTCCTAGCCCCACGTTACTGGCGTCCGTGTGGAGAAGGAACGGGCGCCCATAGTCAGGGTACGCCAAGACCTCTTCTCCGGTCAAGGCCGCCTTCAACTGGCCAAAGGACTCCTCATGCTTGTCCTCCCACAACAGTGGGGCTCCAATGGGTCTACCACCTTTGGTCTGTCCCACGAGGAGATCTTGCATGGGGGCAGCCATCTTCGTGTACCCCTTTATAAAACGCCGATAGTACCCTACCAGACCCAGGAACTGCCTTACTTCCCTCACTGTGGTTGGTCTCGGCCAGCCCTGGATGGCAGTGATCTTCTCAGGGTCGGGGGCAACACCATCCGCACTCACCACATGTCCTAGATAGTGCACCCTGAGTTTCAGCAGATGGCACTTCGAGGGCTTAAACTTCATCCCGAACTTGGCAAGGGACGCGAACACCTCGGCCAGGTGCTCCAGATGGGCTTCATACGTCTGGGAATAAACAATCACATCATCCAAATACAGCAGGACGGTCTCGAAGTTTAAATGTCCCAAACAGCACTCCATCAACCGTTGGAAGGTCCCGGGGGCATTGCACAGCCCAAACGGCATGCTATTGAATTCGCAGAGCCCCATCGGGGTGATGAAGGCGGTCTTCTCCCGGTCCTCGGGGGCCACGGCCACTTGCCAGTATCCGCTGGTGAGGTCAAGGGTCGAGAAGTAGTTTGCAGTTCTCAGTGCAGCCAAAGATTCTTCAATATTGGGCAATGGATAGGCATCTTTATGGGTTATCTGGTTGATCTTCCGGTAGTCCACACACATCCGCATGGTACCATCCTTCTTCTTGACCAGTACCAACGGAGCGGCCCAGGGACTACAACTGTCCCGAATAACCCCTGCCTCCTTCATATTCTTCAACATATCTTTGGCACACTGGTAATGTGCAGGGGGAATAGGTCTATACCTCTCTTTGATAGGGGGATGTTCACCCGTGGGAATGTGGTGTTGGACCCCCTTGATCTGCCCAAAGTCTAGGGGGTGCTTACTGAAAACCTGTTCGTACTCCTGCACTACCCTGTGTACCCCTGCCCTGTGATGTGTAGGGGTGTCGTCAGTGCCCACATGTAGCTGTTGGTGCCACTCCTTGGTGTCCCCCTGGGGTGGGGAAGTGCTGGTGGTAGGTGGGCGTGTGGATGGACGGGCTTCCTGGATAGTGTGAGGGTCCAGGGTGAGCAGCTTGGCAATGGTGGCATACCGGGGGAGCCTGACTTCTTCCTCCCCACAGTTCAACACTCTCACAGGCACTCTCCCTTTCTTCACATCTACCACCCCTCGGGCGGCCACTACAGTGGGCCAGTGCTCGGAAGGCATGGGCTCCATCATCGCAGGGTAGTCACGCCCCTGAGGCCCTACTGCTGCCCTACACCAGATCATCATCTCACTCCTAGGGGGCACAGTTAATGGAGCAACATCCATCACTCGCACTCCACCAATCTCCCCTCCGGTTGAGCTTACATGCTGGCGGTACATCAGGGCGCGGATCTCACGCTGCACAGCCCTCTGCCGGCTCCCCGCCGCCGTGGCGGCTAGCCGTTGCAAAAGGTTCAACACATCAGCCATGCAGTGTTCCATCACATTGGTTCCCAGCACTATTTTCGGGTTATGATCACTGGGTTCATTCATGATCACAATCATGCCCTGATGTTGCAGTTCAGCTTGCCCCACTGTCATAGCCACTTCTTTATACCCCACCTGGGTCAATGGAAGTCCATTAGCGGCAATCAAATTTATACTAGGGTCTGGAGGCGCCAGCTCGTCTGTGGCCCAATACTGCTGATACAACGTGTACGGTATGGTAGTTACCTGTGATCCAGTGTCCAAGAGAGCCATCACTGGTATGCCGTCCACAGCCACGGGGATGATAGGGCGGGCCCCGACATATTGGTCTCGCCAGTCCGGGGGGCAACGGTGTTCTACTCCTGAGGATTGGCCCGGGGCCCCAGGGGTTGCTCGTTTAACGGGCACTGTCGGTAATAATGGCCCGGCTTACGGCACTTGTAGCAGATTGGAGGTCTGCTCCGCGGGTTGTTAACGCTTCTCCGCTGCATCCAGGGTACATCTTCAGGGCTGTCAGCGAGCTGTATCTGCGCTGGAGGCTGGGATCTGGTCAGAGGTTGCAGTGCAGCAAGGATTTTGGCAAGGTCTCCGTCCAGGCGACGGACCTGGGCGGCCAACTCTTCGACTGTGCTGCTCGGGGCTGCAGGCATTACAGAGGTTGGTTTGGCTGAGGCCGCCATAACAGGAGCCGTCTCGACGGGCCACGGGACGGGTTCCAGAACTTCAGCAGCTAGGGGCTGTAGTGCTTTAATAGCCCGCTCCTTTAACACAGCGAAGTCCACATCAGGGTGTTCTAGGGCCCACAGCCGGAGTTGTTTACGATCCTCAGGGGACCTCATCCCCTGCGCAAATTGCTCCACTAACATCTTGTTGCTATCCGCCTCATTAATAGAGTTCACCCGCTTCAGCGTGCGGAGGGCGGTCTGCAGACGTAGAGCATAGTCCCGAATGCTATCCCCAGCTCGTTGCTGGCACTGGTAAAACTGCATCCTCAGCTCAGCTTCGGTCCGGGTCTCGAAGGCAGTCTGTAGCCTCTCGAAGATGGCGGCTACAGAGAGCCGGTCCCCCTCGGCCCAGGTCTCCGCTTCCTGCTCCGCCGCACCGGTTAACTGGCCTAGCACTATCGCCGCACGTTGCTTATCAGTCAGGGGATACAGCTCTAGCAACGGATTAAGCTTCTTCCGGAAAGCCTGTAGGGCATCCGGTTTCCCGTCATACCGCGGTAACCAGGCAGCTCCGGGTGCATAGGGCAAGGAAAACGGCATGACCTGAGCAAGCGCGGGGGCCGCGGCACCTCCCGCCGGTACAACCGGGACTTGGGCAGGCCCATTCCCATCCGCGTGTGCAGCTGCGGCTGCGACCACCGCTCCTCCAGCGGCTCCGTCGGGCGCAGACATCTTGTTTCCGTCCCCCTTAGCTCTTTCCGGCCCCTCCTCTCTCGGGGCGGGGTTTTGGCCTTCGCGCTTCTACTGCTCGAGAAGACGCTCGAGCGGGAACTTTTCGCGCCAAAGATGGCGGCTTCTGAAATTTTCCTGCCGGATGTCTCCGGCGGTAACAAGGCGCACCTCTACCTGACGGCAGAGCGGTAAGATCCTGTTCGTGACGCCAAGTTGTCGCGGGCGGGGAGGAGGGTGTCAGCACACCGCGCTCACCCCTTCTGCTCGGGTCCGGCAGCTGCTCCTGGTGGCTCGAGCCGAGGGCCGGATCCCGGGGTGTCTCGAGCGACACTCCTCGCCCGTGAGTGAAAGGGGGTGTTTGTTGGGTGATGGGATTGTTATAGTTCGTGACGCCACCCACGGTTGTGGTGATTTCACCACCGCTGCTCAGTGTGGGGGTCCCGGGGATGGTGATGCGGAGCAGCCAGGTGTTGTGTTGCCCCTCCGTGGGTAGGGGTTGGTGATCCCGGGGCCCGGTGATGAGATGTGAAGTGTAGGGCCTGGAGGGCGCAGGGACGCGGGGGCAGCGCTGTGCCTTGCGGCACTATGGTACTCACTCAGCCTGACACACGGACACAGTTTGTACGGTAAACCAACGGCTGGTAGGACGGTCCCACAGACGGCTGCACCTGCACTCCCGGTAGGTGACGGTGACGTTTCTCTTCCTTGCACCTATGTTGTCTGATGGTAGCGGTGGATTCCCTCCGGTTACCCGCTCCCCGACTGCAATCTGGGCCGGAGGAGCTCTACACTCTGCCCGCAGGCGCTGGCCCTGGGGAAACTGGTGCCCTGGCGGTGGCGGTGTCTCCCCGGTAATGGTCGGGCTGTTGCCGTCAATCGGGACTTGGTTGCTGGGGGATCTGCGTCCCCGTCACTGACGGATTTGGCAAATTTGGCGACTCCTAGCCTTGCCGGGGTCCGAGAAGCCCCTGCCCTGGTGCTGACTGTCCTTCGGAACACTGCTCCAGACCACCGGGCCCACAGCCAACGGGGTCCTTCCAGGAACTTCCAAACGGTCCCCCTCCAAACAGTCACCGCCGTCGCTGACCTTGCTGTTCTGGCCCTACACTAAGCTGGGCTCTCAGGCTTTCTTTCCTTCTGTCACTTTGCTTACTCTTCTCCTTTACTACTTTCCTTCCTTCACTTTCACTTAGTTGTTTACTTTAGCCCTCAGCTAGACTTCACTCTTCCCCTGCCCGGGGCTATCTGCTGTTCACTCTTTCATGTCCCTAGCTGGACTCTATCTCCTGGTTACTTCCTGCCTCCAGAGTTGTGAGCTCCTTGGTGGGCGGAGCCAACCGCCTGGCCCACCCCCTGGTGTGCATCATCAGACTCCTGGAGAAAGGCAACAAGGATTTGTGGTTAGCAGGTGTGCCTACCTGGAGTGTGGGGTGTGGTGGTGTTGTGACCTGTGTCCCCTGGCTTGCCCAGGGCGACACAGATGCAAGTAAGTTTTTCACACCCCAGCCGGAGCGAAACCCATGCACAACAATTTATTGAAGAAGGAGAGTGGAGCCCTGCCGGCCTTCACCTGGCTACCCCATTTAGATTCGAGAGCGTCGTTACTCCCTGTGGCAGGGGGGACGTCAAAATGTGGGTGAAAAAAAAATGACTTTAACGTGTTGTTCTGGTACTGTTATTCTAAACTGGGTGGTGGCAGAAGGACTGGGGACCTCCATGATAATAACAGCTCAGGTGAACTTGGGAAAGTGTGTTTAATGGTGCTTTATGCTAAAGGAGCATCAGATGTGTACCTGCTACATCTTGTGTATAATTGTCAACCAATTAAAATAAAAAGCTGATACTCCCCTCCTGTATCCGGCGTTCCCTGGGCTCACGTTCTTGTGACATTTGAGTACAGTTGTGAGCAAGCACTGCCATGCTCGGGTACTAGTGATGAGCAAGTCAGACATTCAGATAGGCTGAACATGTGTGACGAGTATAATAGAAATAAATGGGGAACTCAAGCATTTGTCTGGAAAATGCTTCACAAAAATGATGCTCGAATTCTCCATTGACTTCCATTATACCCAGTACTCGAGTTGCGCCCATCCGAGCATCCAACTGCTGGTTACGAGTATGGAGTGTCCGAGCATGGTAGTGCCCGCCCATCACTAGTTACGAGTATCGTGCACCCGAGCATGGTAGTGCCCGCTCATCACTAGTTACGAGTACCGAGCATCCGAGCAAGGTAGTGCCGCTCATCACTAGTTACAAGCATCTTGCACCCGAGCATGGTAGTGCCCGCTCATCACTAGTTACGAGTACTGAGCACCTGAGCATGGTAGTGCCCGCTCATCACTAATTACGCGTATTGCACACCCGAGCATGGTAGTGCCCGCTCATCACTAGTTACGAGTACTGAACACCTGAGCATGGTAGTGCCCGCTCATCACTAGTTACCAGTACCGAGCATCCGAGCATGGTAGTGCCCGCTCACCACTAGTTACGAGTACCCATGCACCCGAGCATGGTAGTGCCCGCTCATCACTAGTTACGAGTATCGTGCACCCGAGCATGGTAGTGACCGCTCATCACTAGTTACGAGTACCGAGAATGGTAGTACTCGCCCATCACTAGTTACCAGTACTGAGCACCTGAGCATGGTAGTGCCCGCTCATCACTAGTTACCAGTACCGAGCATGGTAGTGCCCGCTCATCACTAGTTACGAGTACTGAACACCTGAGCATGGTAGTGCCCGCTCATCACTAGTTACCAGTACCGAGCACCCGAGCAAGGTAGTGCCCGCTCATCACTAGTTACGAGCATCTTGCACCCGAGCATGGTAGTGCCCGCTCATCACTAGTTACGAGTACTGAGCACCTGAGCATGGTAGTGCCCGCTCATCACTAGTTACGAGTACTGAGCACCCGAGTATGGTAGTGCCCGCTCATCACTAGTTACGAGTACCGAGCACCCGAGCATGGTAGTGCCCGCTCATCACTAGTTACGAGTACCGAGCACCCGAGCATGGTAATGTTCGCTCATCACTAGTTATGAGTACTGAGCGCCTGAGCATGGTAGTGCTCGCTCATCACTACTCAAATGTCAGAAGAACATGAGCCCTGGCAACGCAAGCGCCGGATATAGGGGGGAGTATCAGCTTTTTAATTTTAATGGGCCATACATGGGGAATGAGAAGGGGATATATTACCAATGGACAACCCCTTTAAGACGGTTGTTTGTAAGTCGGAGATTGCCTGTACAAGTGACTGCAGATTTATGTTACCTAGGGAGGATTATAAGAAGTAAAACAAAACAATAAACATTTTTAGAAAACATTTGTTACATATATAAATTCATCTAAAAAAAGTAAAAAAAATCTACATATTTGGTATCTCCTGCATAATTGTCCAAACTAATAAAAAGAACATAATATTTACCCTTTAGAGTGAATGCCAAAATG
This sequence comes from Anomaloglossus baeobatrachus, assembly GCF_048569485.1. Classification (NCBI taxonomy): domain Eukaryota; kingdom Metazoa; phylum Chordata; class Amphibia; order Anura; family Aromobatidae; genus Anomaloglossus; species Anomaloglossus baeobatrachus. The sequence continues at coordinate 529,100,481 of NC_134358.1, read as the reverse complement.
AAAAAAATTGAAATGGCAGGGTCACTGTTTTTACTCACTACGACTCGCTAAGAAAATGGAATAAGGGACATTAAAAAGTTGTGAGGACTCCAAAACAGTGCTGATAAAAACTACTGCGAAAAACAACTACTCTGCCAATAATAGGAAGTTATAGTTTGAAAAAGGGCGAAGAAGAGTAAATCACAAGTGTAAAGGGGTCCACATGTCCTCGAATATATTTGTGACCGATCTGTCAAGGTATTGGTATGTATTTCTATCAGAGATATTACGGATAAATGAGACAGAGAGAGAGAAAGAGAGAGATAGATAGAGGGATAGATAGATAGAGGGATAGATAGATAGAGGGATAGATAGATAGATAGATAGATAGATAGATAGATAGAGGGATAGATAGATAGATAGATAGAGGGATAGATAGATAGATGGATAGAGGGATAGATAGATAGATAGATAGAGGGATAGATAGATAGATAGATAGATAGAGGGATAGATAGATAGATAGAGGGATAGATAGATAGATAGATAGAGGGATAGATAGATAGATGGATAGATAGATAGATAGAGGGATAGATAGATAGATAGATAGATAGATAGATAGAGGGATAGATAGATAGATAGATGGATAGAGGGATAGATAGATAGATAGATAGAGGGATAGATAGATAGATAGATAGATAGATAGATAGAGGGATAGATAGATAGATGGATAGATAGATAGAGGGATAGATAGATAGATAGATAGATGGATAAAGGGATAGATAGAGGGATAGATAGAGGGATAGACAAAGTGGATAGATGGATGGATAAATAGATAGGTAGATAAATGTTAAATAGAGGGATATATAAAGATAGAGGGATAGATAGAGGGATAGATGGATAGGTAGATAGAGGGATAGGTAGATAGAGGGTAGATAGAGGGATAGATTGATAGAGGTATAGATAGAGGGATAGATTGATAGAGGGATAGATAGAGGGATAGATAGAGGGATAGATTGATAGAGGGATAGATTGATAGAGGGATAGATTGATAGAGGGATAGATGGATAGATAGATAGAGGGATAGATAGAGGGATAGATAGAGGGATAGATTGATAGAGGGATAGATAGAGGGATAGATTGATAGAGGGATAGATTGATAGAGGGATAGATTGATAGAGGGATAGATTGATAGAGGGATAGATTGATAGAGGGATAGATGGATAGATAGATAGAGGGATAGATAGAGGGATAGATAGAGGGATAGATTGATAGAGGGATAGATAGAGGGATAGATTGATAGAGGGATAGATTGATAGAGGGATAGATTGATAGAGGGATAGATGGATAGGTAGATAGAGGGATAGATAGAGGGATAGATAGAGGGATAAATGGATAGAGGGATAGAGAGATAGATGATTAGATAGAGGAATAGCTAGATGGATAAATAGATGGATGGACAGAGAGATAATTAGGCAGAGATATAGATAGATAGATGGATAGAAGGATAGATAGAGGGATAGAGGGATAGATAGAGGGATAGATAGAGGGATAGACAGAGGGATAGACAGATAGATAGAGGGATAGATAGAGGGATAGATAGATAGATCTAGGGATAGCTCCTCTTTGTCTCCGGGGTACATGTGAGCTGCGCTCTACACTCTATCCCTGTCTCCCCTGTGTGCTGCCCCCCCTGTATTTCTCACCTGGGGGGTTTGGGCGCTTTCGCCTCCTCGGTGGGGATGAGGTTATAGATATTCTCCTCTGGGCTCATGGTCTTCATCTTCCTATATGAGGAGTCCTCGCTGCTGTCACTGACTCCAGGACACCGCCGCTCTCCAGTGTTGTCTATACGTTACTGCGGCAACCGTATCTACACAGCTGCTAGCTTTTCCTGGCTGCTTTTTTTTTCCAACTAGCTTTATTTAAACAAATTAAATTATACAATCCCAAGTAGTTGTAGAAAATGTCGCTTTTTAGAATAATTTTTTCCATTTTCCTCTTTGCCTTCCAAGAGTTATAAAATAAAGACATTCTGTTAGTTAGCGCATTTCTATTTTTTTATTTTGGCATTCATTTTTTAAATAAATCTTATCATATTTTATTAGCCTGGTCACTTACGGATGTCAGACATGATTTTTTTCAAAAAAATGTATTTACATTACAGGAAAAGCCGGGAAATATGAACTTATATTGCAAATAATGAAAACATGGAAACAAAATTTTCAAAACATCTTGATTTATTCAGTATCGAGTGCAGAAATCCCCGCACTTCCAGCCTTGGCTGCTATCAATAAGGTTATTAATCGTTGTATGAGGAATGTTCTGCCGTGTTAAATGCACTTGTACAAATCATCAAGATCCGCTGCTGGCAGCTCCCTTTGTAGTTGCCGACTAATGACATCCCAATGTACTGGATGGGAGGCAAGTCTGGAGACGCTGCAGGTAATGGGAGCAAGTATAGGCCACGTAGACTACTGATAGTAGTACCAGAACAAATGGCCTGACTTTGTTGTATTGAAAAACATCTCTAGTGTCACACACGGACGTAGGGAAGGTCCGGTGTGGGGCAAGACACACATGACAAGCAGGGGTTTCACCAACACCAAACACGGGGTACACCGGGGACAGTTATCAACGGTGGGCCATGGTGCCAGTGAGGGCGAAGGTAAGACACCTCCTGCACTTATTTGCAGCTGCACTCGTCACTTTTAGCCAGTCCCTATACAGGTTCCTCAGCTGCTTGCCAGCAGGAACCTGAAATCCTGAGACCCTGCAGTAAACCCTGGCTAGTGAGCAGGCAGGTAAGGATCACTAGCCCCACTGCTGCACTAATACAACATGAAGGGATGGTACAACAGACGGGGGTAACAACAAAGGACAAAGCCCAGCTTCATGGCTGCAGTCAGACACCAGGACTGCAGTCTACAATGCTTCACTGCAACATGGGTTCCAGCAGTTCCTTCTACCTCGAGGCCTAGCTACAGAATGGAATGGCGTCTTGATGAATGAACGCTCTGTAGGATGATCGATCTTGTGCAGCCTAGATAGGTCCTCTATTGGGACATATGACCATATATGGTGGAAGGGAGAGGTCACCAATTGGAAATACCTGAGGCCAGGAGTCAGAAGCTGCTGGAAAGCAAACCTGACATTAACCCTTTCAGCACCAAAGGAAAGAGAATACATTTAATGTGTGAGGAGTCTCAGATGGCAAAGAGAAACTCCAGATCCTGTCACAACTCTTTAGTAACAAAGAGATGGCCGTGACGTCTGGGGACTCTTTGGGCAAATCACCGTATCACTGGTTCCACAATGTTTACGTCTTGGTGTTACAATTTTAATGTTGATAAATGTTTTTTTTTTTACCTTTTTTATTTTGTCCCCCCCCTAGACAATACTGTAATATTGCAGGCAGTGTGTTTTACAATTCAATAGATCCCCTTGATTGGCATAACAATGCCATCGGCACCCCAAAATCATGCTGTGAGTGGGCCAATGGGAGTCAGAAGGGACACAGTCACCCATATCTGTTTATCTTTCTCCTATGTAGCTTTCAATTTCAATTTTGGAACAAATCAAGCCAAACGTGTCACTTGAAGCAAGAATTACCAACTTACATCTTGTCTACTTTGGACACATTCTACGAAAAGAGCAATCATTGGAGAAGGACATCATAGTGGGAAGAATAGAAGGAACAAGGTGAAGAGGAAAACCAGCAACCCGATGGCTTTATACTATCAAAAAAAGTCAAAGAAGATCCTGGAGGACCTATCTAGGTGAAGAAGACCTTGATGGACCTATCTAGCCTAAGGAGACCTTGACGGACCTATGTAGCCAAAGAAACCCTGGTGGACCTATCTAGGCAAAGAGGACCCTGGTGGACCTTTTTAGGCGAAGAAGACCCTGGTGGACTTATCTAGGCTGCACAAGATCAATCTTCCTAAAGACCATTCATCCATCAAGTCGCCATGGCTCCAGATCAAGCAGAAGGCTGTTAGAAAGCTACAGTTTTTAAGTATTTCATCTTGAATCTTGTTAACTCACAACTATCACCCCAAACAATTATAATAATAACCTCCGTCTCTCCTATGCCCTGTAGACCGGCTATAATTTTTCCCGTAATGACACAGGTGATTTGTCAAGCACCGCAAAATGGCACTGCTAACTGTTTCTAGGAGACTGAGGACACCTCCTGGTTCAGCCCAGATCCTACCACAAGACACGGAGCTACTGCTATAAATCATCCATTACTACAACCAGACTGCCTGCATCACCTGAGCCTGTAACATAAGCATCGGTCAGCAGGTTGTGTGCTGCCCCCTATAGGTTGTATTATTCTCCTGTGCACAGCACACAAAGACTGTCACAACTTTATCTCTTGTGCATTAATATATGATAAGGGAAGCTATCATGAAAAATGACTTATTGTTTTAAATCAGGTTTTGTGTTAAACATTTTTTTTTAAAGATTTTTTGTTTGTTTTCATACTGCAATTACGTTTCAGGAAGAGCTTTCAGCAGGTTCCTTATCATCAGAGGCAGGATTATAATGACAGGTAACATCTCTGATAACACTAGATACACAAATCACAATAGGTGTTCATAAGGAGCTGCCAATGGATTAAAGACTCTCCGACCAATGGATGTAGAGCGGAGCCCACATCTGTAATAGATTCTGAGTTTTTCCAGTAGAAAGCGCTGGTTACACTGATTTTATTGGTGTGTTTGATTACAGATTATTTTGTTCTCAGCTTAAGATGCTTTTGACTGAATGTCTCAGAGGCTCCCATTAAGTCATTCTGTCGCGGGCGGGGAGGGCGCTGCGCTCGCTAACGCTCGGGTCCGGCGCTGCTGCTGCTGCTCGGTGGCTCGAGCGGTGGGCCGGATCCAGGGACCCGAGCAGCGCCCGTGAGTGAAAAGGGGGTCTTTTGTTTGAGGATTTAGTCCGTGATGCCACCCACGGGTTGTGGTGAAGATGGGCACCACCGCTGCTGGTGACGGGGATCCCGGGAGCGATGGTAGGGAGCAGCTGGGATGTTTTCCCCCTCCGTGGGTAGGGGTTGGTGGTCCCGGGGCCCGGTGGTGTGACGGGGAGGCAGGGTTGGTGAGGTGCAGGGTTGCAGGGGCAGCGCGGCGCTGTGCCGGATGGCACTGGTGTACTCACTCAGCAACAGATGCATAAAGTCTCCGGTAAACCAAACGGCTGAATGGACAGGTCCCGCAGCTGGCTGCAGTGTCTCTCCCCGGACAGGTGATGGTGGCTGTCTTTCCCTGCACCTTTTGTGTACAGTGTTGACTCCGATGGCTTCCCAACGGTAGTCCGCTCCCCGGCGTATAGGTGCCGGAGGAGCCCGTTTTGCCCGCAGGCACTGGCCCTTGGATCTCTAGCCTGTGGCGGTGGCTGTATATCCTCACGGTGCGGACGGTTGCCTTCTGACGGGACTTCAGTAGTTAGGAAACCCCTGAGGTTCCTGTCACACTCGGATTTGACTATTGTCGGCGGCTCCAAGCCAGGTCGGGGTCCGATGGCCCTGCCTGTGTGCTTAACTTCACTCCGGTCCCCGATTCGGGACCGGTGGGCCACCGCCCAACCCCGCTCCTACGGTTCCGCAGAGATCCGTCATTCCTGCAGACGGCCACCACCGTCTGCCAACCTTGCTGTCAGTGCCTGGGCTCCAACACAGACACTTGCAGTTCGTGACCTCTCACTTTCACCTCCTAAACTGATCTCTCTCCACTCCTCAACTGAACTGACTGCTTTTCCCGCCTTCAGGCCTGTGAACTCCTCGGTGGGTGGGGCCAACCGCCTGGCTCCGCCCCACCTGGTGTGGACATCAGGCCCTAGAGGGAGGCAACAAGGATTTTGTGTCTGACTAATGTAACTGTCTGGGGGTGGGTGTGTGTGTGTGTTTTGTCTGTGGCTACTTGGCTAGTCCAGGGCGTCACAATTCTTCACCCTTTAACGGAGTGTCAACCCCAGCGTGTCTCCATGGACTCTAAAATAATCAGGCATATAGTAGGATTCATTAGGATGCTTTACATGCTGCGACATCGCTAGCGATTGCTAGCAATGTCATGCGCGACAGCATCTGGCCCCTGTCGTTCGTGCGATATGTGGTGATCGCTGCTGTAGCGAACATTATCGCTACGGCAGCGTCACACGCACATACCTGGTCCGCGACGTCGCTTTGACCGCCGAACAATCATTCCTTCAAGGGGGAGGTGCGTTTGGCGTCACAGCGACATCACAGCGGCGTCACATGGCAGCCGTCCAATAGCAGAGCAGGGGCGGAGATGAGTGGCCGGAACATGCCGCCCACCTCCTTCCTTCCGCGTTGCCGGTGGACGCAGGTAAGGAGATGTTCGTCGTTCCTGCGGTGTCACACACAGCGATCTGTGGTGCCACAGGAACGACGAACAACCAGCGGCATGCACCAAAAACGACATTTTGAAAAGGAGCAACGTGTCAACGATCAACGAATTTTTCCATTTTTGTGATCGTTGATCGTCGCTCCTTGGTGTCACACGCTGCGATGTCGCTAACGGCGCCGGATGTGTGTCACTAATGACATGACCCTGACGATATATCGTTAGCGATGTCGCAGCATGTAAAGCACCCTATTGTCCTGCATCTGATGGATGGCTATGCGTCCTTGTTCCTCTCTGCAGGGGATTTTCCTAATACACATCTTTTCAGACTGGGCTTCTGGAACCCTCTGCATACAGTGAGCTTCATGTAGAAAATGTCTGAGCGATACGTGTGATGAGTACTTCTGCCCATCCAAGGGCTCATCCCAGGAAAGGTACAACAATAAGCCACACTTTTGGTTAGTGAGGTTGCTGGTGCGATGAGGTGAAGGAGTGATGATCTGTTGCTTCTGGAACCTTCTGCATACTGTGAGCTTCCTGTAGAAAATGTCTAAGGGAGTGGGTGTGATGAATACTTCTGCCCATCAAAGGGCCTGATCGCAGGCGAGAGAATAAGACACACGTTTGGATAGTGAAGGTTGTTGGTGCGATGAGGTGAAGGGGCCAGGATCTGTTGCTGTACCAAGTCCTGGTGCCCATGAATGGACTATAGAAATTGGAGCTGGAGACAAGTGCAACGGATGTGATATCCAATGTCTGGATTTGCGGAACTATCTTAAGAACTGTTTTTGCCAGCTACATGCGCTACAGTCGCGATACCCATTGTCTGGAAAAGCATAAGGATTTTGGTTGCCTTTAAACCGTAGACGGAAGAGATTAAAAATGTTGTATCGTTAACCTGCCTAGGTGATTAATACAAACCACAAACTCAGATCTTGACAGTGATGTCATCAGTGACCCCGCCCCCTCTCTTCAGATGACCTTTGCACCCGCTCATTAGATGCTTCCATATAAAAGATAGGGGTGGGGTCTGACCATTGTGGCTAATGTACAGGTATTGTTTCCTGAAACAACAAAAAGTTAGAGCCTATCTTACAACAGTTTGTGATATGTAAAAAAAAGGGCAAAAATAAAAGCAAAAATAGAAAAAAATAATACAAAACAATAGCTCCTTATGTGATGACAGTTTCCCTTTAACACAACTGAAAATCCTGTGAACGGGAGAGGATTTTCACTAAATATTAAGTTCATTTGCAGCCGCCGTATTGATCACAAGTGGCTTTGATGACATCCTGCCAACAGTTTTATAATGCTGTAACCAAAGCCATCCTCTCGCAAATCAATAATCTGCATTATGCTGCTGCATCGGAAGAGGAGCTGTCAAGAAAGACGGCTTTTACGCAACTCGTATGAAAATCCCCTGAATGCGAATATTGAAAAATCCTGAATGACAGCCTGTTATTACAGGGAATCCCAGATTTCCCCCTCTCCCTATGAGAGTAAATGTGTTTCGCCAGCTCTACTGGGGATTCTTCGGTTTTTAGAAGGTGGAGATGTTTTATCTTTAATATTAATGTTTGATCATAAGTTTCTCACCTCCTTTGATCGGCGCAATAAACACAATGGTGGAGTATAGCTTTTCTTTAACAATTTGGAGATGCAGCCATTTTTCGTGTTTCTTTTACGTTTACATTTTTTTACTCATTATTCCAAAAGCCAGCACTTTTTTTTAATTTTTTTTTTCCATTGACATAGCCACACAGGAATTGTTATTGGTGAGAAGAGTTTTAGTTTCTTATAGTTTGAGACATTTTACATATCATACAGTTTTGATACTATTAATTTTGTTCAGTACATTTATGATGATACAAAATTTAAGTTTTTGTTTGTTTTTTTTTACTACCGATAAATTTGATTTGTTGCATAGTATTCTTGGAGTTATGGCCTTTATGTGGGTTGGAAAATCACCGAAATAGATGGGAACAGCATGGGAAAGAGACCTAGATGCATCTGACTACCAGGTCACTACTGGAAAATAAACACTTTTATTTTTATTTTTTTTTAAATGACATTATTTTTTGATAGCCAGTTAAGGTAAAGCAGACAGCTGGGGGCTGATATAGGCTAGGAAGGTCCATGTTTATTTGACCCTTCCCAGTCTAAAAATAACAGCCTCAAGCCACCCCAGAATTGGTACATTACACATAAGATGCGTCAATTCTGGCACTTTTCACGGCTCTTATCAATTGCCCTGGTGCGGTGGCAATCAAAGTAACTTATTTTGCTTTGGTGTCAGCTGTGTAATGACAGCTGACATTAAGCCCAGGGGTTAGCAATGGAGAGGTGTCTATCAGACACTGCCGAATAACCATGGACTTTCTCAGCCTGATAATATAAGCCCCCAGCTGTCTGCTTTGCCTTGGCTGATTATCAAAAATGAGGGGGACCTCATGTTGTTTTTTAAATTATTTATTAGGTTAAAATGAAGATAAAAAAACCTTAGGGCCACATGAAAAGTACTAACGGGTGCAAGTGTACAAACCCTGCTCTATTCTAAGCTCTCCCTCCTAGATCATCTCTCCTAGCACTGCTTCCAGAGGAGATTGTGCCAAGCATCATGTCCTCGGGTCTCATATAACACTTGATGACGCTCGGCAGCCGGCCAATCACAGCAATACTAGTATCCCGGCTACAGCATTACCGTGTAAGGCAGGTAATCACCGCATGGTTATTGGCTAACAGCCTTAAAACAGGCAGGGTGTGGTGTCGAGCATGGCTCTCAAACACCCACAATACTTGATTGAGTAACAAGTGTACTCCAAAACCCTGATGCTCGATCGAGCATCGAGCAGTAACAAGCACGCTCCCTCATCACTAGTTCCTAGAAATGCCCCTACCTGTCCAGCGTAAGTGTACCTTAACTTGCAGGCACAAGAATGCTCTCTCTGAAATAGAAAAAACTGTAAAATATCTGATTTGGCAAATATGAACACAAACAATCCAGAACTCAGGGGCAAAACTACAATAGGTGCAGGGGTTACAATCACACCCGAGGCCTGGGGCATAAGGGGCCCAAAAAGTCTACATGAAAAGACCAATACTATTAAAGACTTTTAATATTTGGATTCCCCATTGGATCTTTGCACTAGGCCCCATGACCCTCAAGTTACATGACTGCCAGAACTGTTAGGGTACCATGATGAGTTTTTGACATGGCGTATTTTTCCTGAATCAAAAATGCAGTGATTTACAGTTCTAGCAAAGTGGATGAGATTTATAGAAATCTCCTGCACACTATATAATAATTAATAATAATATTATTCATTTATATATATATATAGCGCTATTAATTCCGCACCGCTTTACATACATTGGCAACACTGTCCCCATTGGGGCTCACAATCTAGAGTTCCTATATGTATGTCTTTTTGAAGTATGGGAGGAAACTGGAGTACCCGGAGGAAACCCACACAAACACAGGGAGAACATACAAACTCCTTGCAGATGGTGTCCTTGGTGGGATTTGAACCCAGGACCCCAGAGCTGCAAGACTGCAGTGCTAACCACTGAGCCACCGTGCCGCACTATGCTGCTTTGTTACTCTGCGTAAGACCCCCTTCACATGTCTGTGTTTAAAAAAAAGAACATTTTGTCCCGTTAATGATGTGGGTACATATGTGTGTGCGTGTTTCATGTGTGTGTAAAGTGTGCGCTATTTGGAACTTCTATATTCATCTGTCCCTGGCGCTGCTGTCTCCGGCACTGCTGTCCCCTACGCTGCTGTCTCCGGCACTGCTGTCCGTGGTGCTGCTGTCTCTAGTGCTGCTGCTGCTTCCGGGTCCGCAGTGCAGTGAATATTCATGAGCATAATGAGCGGGCCCGGAAGCAAGTGATAGCAGTGCTGGACACAGGTGAGTAAGGAAAATCATATACTTCAAGGACATGTGTTTTCTTCGGTACGTGTCACACTGATGTCACGTAGATCACATCAGTGTGCGGTCCGTGTGACACCCATGCTGCTGGAGAAAAATGGACATGTCACTGTGTGGAGAAAACATGAATGAGAACGCAGACCCATTGATTTTAATACATATGAAAATGGACGTCATATGTAGAATCACGGACGTGTGAAGGGGGCTGAAAACTGACCTGCATGTGTCCAATATGCAAGATGTCAATTTCTCTTGTGGTTACGCGGAGTTTTCTATGCGGAATTTTTCCATAGACTTGCATTCGATGTGTAGAATCCGCAGGTGAAAATTCACACATGCGTTTTTAGTGTGTAAATGCATCAAACACGCATATAGTCCGCACCTAAGAAAGTCAACACCAGGAAGGTTCATAAACAAACCAGCTTTATTTAAAGCATGACACACCAGAGAGAAAAAAATCAGCGTCAAAAATGCAATAAAATTGCACACAAAAGCGCCAGGACAAAACACAAGTAAATTAGGTGCAGAAATTCTGCAGCATCAATACTCAACCAATACTGATATCGCGAACATAGCCTTATGTTTAATTTGTTTGTATGGATATTAATTTTTCCTCATTATTATTCACAATTTTTCCGGTAATACATTTAATGTTTGAAGAGTTGAGAGGATTTTTCATATAATAACATTTGTACTAATTAATTCATCATTTATCCTCTTGCATTTATTGGTGTGCTTATTCCTTCTGGATTTTTTTGTGTTCCTTTTTTTCTCTCCTAATTTCGGATATCAGAAAAGGACGCAAATAATTCACTATTTTACATAATTTGGAGTATTTACTTTTCCTTAAGCGGGCTTTACACGCTACGATATTTCTAGCAATTGCTAGCGATATCGTATGCAAAAGCACCTGCCCCAGTCGTGCTTGCGATATCGTGTGATCGCTGTCGCAGCGAACATTATTTGTACGGCAGCGTCACACGCACTTACCTGCTCGTCGTCGTCGCTGTGACTGCCGAACAATCCCTCCCTCAAGGGGGAGGGACGTTCCGCTCCACCGCGACGTCACCGCGACGTCACTAAGCAGCCGGCCAATCAAAGCGGAGGGGCGGAGATGAGCGGGACGTAACATCCCGCCCACCTCTTTCCTTCCGCATTGCGGCAGGTAAGGAGACGTTCCTCGCTCCTGCGGTGTCACACACAGCGATGTGTGTTGCCACAGGAGCGACAAACAACATCGATAATCAACCATTAGGGGCACTTTGCACACAACGACATCGTAAGCCGATGCTGCGATGCCGAGCACGATAGTCCCCGCCCTGTCGCAGGTGCGATATCATTGTGATAGCTTCCGTAGCGAACATTATTGCTACGCCGGCTTCACACACACACACACACTAACCCGTGCGACGTCGCTCTGGCCGGCGAACCGCCTCCTTATTAAGGGGGCGGGTCGTGCGGCGTCACTGTGACGTTACACGTCAGGCGTCCAATAGGAGCGGAGGGGCGGAGATGAACGGGATGTAAACATCCCACCCACCTCCTTCCTTCCGCATAGCCGACGGGAGCCGCGATGACGCAGGTAGTAAATGTTCCTCGCTCCTGCGACTTCACACACAGCGATGTGTGCTGCTGCAGGAACGAGGAACAACATCGGACCGTCATGTCAGCGTAATTATGGAATTCGCCGACGCTACACCCAGGGCCGGCGTCAGCACCCGGCAAACCCAGGCAAATGCCGGGGCCCTGGAGAGCCGGAGGGGCCCACTCGGCCTTGTCAGTTCTCCTGTCCCTTGGCCGGGGCCCACTCGCCTTTACAGTTCTGCTGCCCCCGGCCGAGTTCCGGGGACCGCAGTCTTCGGCAGCAATCTGCGGCGCCGTCACTTTAAGGCGCGCAGACATCCTGGTTTGAATTTCATCTGTGGGCGGAGCTGCCGCCTTCTCAGTCCCACAGATGAAGGAGGCGAGCTTCTGTCCGGCGCTGTGTGGGCCCCCTCTCCACCGTGACCTAATCGGGTAAGTGCCCTCCCCGCCTCCCCATTAGTGCCCTCCCCGCCTCCCCATTATAGGCCCCGGTGAGCTGCTTCTAACCCCCCAGATGTATGCCCTGCCAATCCCCCCCCCCGCCGATTCCGCGGGTGCTGTACCCGCCAAGCCGCGGGTGCTGTGCCCGCCGAGCCGCGGGTGCGGGGCCCGCCGAGCCGCGGGTGCGGGCCCCACAGAGCAGCAGAGTTGTGTGTATTTATCTGTATGTAGCAGAGTTATATGTGTTTGTCTGTATGTAGCAGAGTTGTATGTGTTTGTCTGTATGTAGCAGAGTTGTGTGTGTTTATCTGTTTGTAGCAGAGTTGTGTGTGTTTGTCTGTTTGTAGCAGAGTTGTGTGTGTCTGTTTGTAGCAGAGTTGTGTGTGTTTGTCTGTATGTAGCAGAGTTGTGTGTGTTTGTCTGTATGTAGCAGAGTTGTATGTGTTTGTCTGTATGTAGCAGAGTTGTATGTGTTTGTCTGTATGTAGCAGAGTTGTGTGTGTTTATCCATACCTCCCAACTTTTAAAGAAGGAAAAGAGGGACAATGTTTGCGGCGCGCACAGCGCGCCGCGGCAAATTTTTAGGCCACGCCCCCTAACCACACCCATTTCACAGTCACGCCCATATCCACTCCCCATCCACACCCATTCAGCACAAACATGCAGGCAGCTGGCGGGCCTCCAGCACGGACACGCAGGCAGCCGGCGGGCCTCCAGCACGGACACGCAGGCAGCCGGCGGGCCTCCAGCACGGACACGCAGGCAGCCACAGTGAGGCGGCCGGTCGCCCGCACAGTGAGGCGGCCGGTCGCCTTCACAGACAGGCGGCCGGCCGCCTTCACAGACAGGCGGCGGGCCGCCCGCACAGAGAGGCGGCCAGCCGCCCGCACAGAGAGGCGGCCGGCCGCCCGCACAATGAGGCGGCGGGCCGCCCGCACAGACAGGCGGCGGGGGGCGCCCGCACAGACAGGCGGCAGGGGGGCACCCGCACAGACAGGCGGCAGGGGGGCACCCGCACAGACAGGCGGCAGGGGGGCGCCCGCACAGACAGGCGGCAGGGGGGCGCCCGCACAGACAGGTGGCGGGCCGACCGCACAGACAGGCGGCCGGCCGACCGCACAGACAGGCGGCCGGCCGGGGGTGAGGGGGGAGGGAGGGAAATCAGCGCTGGGGAGATTAGTTTACTGTACCAGCAGCAGCACAGGCAGCGCTCCTCTCTATGCCACGTCTACTAGGATGGTAGGAGGGAAAAGCAGGGAGGCGGAGAGAGAGTGGGTGGGCGGAGCCCGGGAGCCGGCCATCCCGCCCGTGGCAACGGGACAAACAACGTAAAGCGTGAAAGTCCCGCTGTATCCGGGACGGTTGGGAGGTATGCAGCATGTTAGAATGTGTACATGTGTAAGATCCCGCTGGTGGTGGCCGCAGCTTATAGGCCCCAAATCTGGTGACAGGTTCCCTTTTAAAGTGAACCTGTCAGGTGCAATATGCACTCAGAGCCAGGAGCAGTTCTGGGTACATATTGCTAATCCCTGCCTAACCGTCCCTGTATACACTAGCATAGATAAAGAGATCAAGAACAAATATTTTTAAAGATCTTATATCTTATGCTAATGAGCGCGGGGACTAGTCCGAAGGGCGTTACTTCACTTGGCTAGTCGGCTCACATAGCGTGTGAGTACTCACACAGGGGCGTAATAACATGCTAACATGCTATGCGAGCCGACTAGCCAAGTGAAGTAACGCCCTTCGGACTAGTCCCCGCGCTCATTAGCATAAGATATAAGATCTTTAAAAATATTTGTTCTTGATCTCTTTATCTATGCTAGTGTATACAGGGACGGTTAGGCAGGGATTAGCAATATGTACCCAGAACTGCTCCTGGCTCTGAGTGCATATTGCACCTGACAGGTTCACTTTAAAGGGAAACTGTCACCAGAAATTTAGCAAAAAAAATAAAAGATTCCCCTCTGCAGCTCCTGGGCTGCATTCTGGAAAGGTTCCTGTTGCTATTGTGCCCCCTTTGAGACCTAAAAAAATACTTTATGAAGTCTTACCTTTTTGTATGCAAATCTGTTTTTATGGTCACGGGGGCGGGCTGTCTGGCGTCCGTTATTCCCCCTCCTGCCGCTGTACGCCGTCCCCCATTGCTCATTTCCATACATGAGGACGCCTTCCTCATGTAACTGTCCTCCTGAAGTTTTGTGCATGCCCAGTGCCACTCTCGCGGGACTGAGCACTGTGCAAAGTGTGAACGCTTTTGAGGTGATTGCGCAGGCGCGAGATTATGGGCGGCGCTGTGATTGTCATCAGCAGCGTCATCCAAGTACCCGCCCATAATCTCGTGCCCGCGCTTCTCACTCTGCCTCCACCGTTATGCGCAAGCACTGGCCATATGAACCATGTTACCTATTACCGTGGGCGCGAGATTATGGGCGGCGCTGTGATTGTCATCAGCAGCGTCATCCAAGTACCTGCCCATAATCCCGTGCCCGCGCTTCTCACTCTGCCTCCACCGTTATGCGCAAGCACTGTCCATATGAACCACGTTACCTATTACCATGGGCGCGAGATTATGGGCGGCGCTGTGATTGTCATCAGCAAAGTCATCCAAGTACCCGCCCATAATCTCGTGCAAGCAGTAATAGGTAACATGGTTCATATGGCCAGCACTTGCGCATAACAGTGGAGTCAGAGGGAAAAGTGCGGGCACAAGATTATGGGCGGGTACTTGGTTAACGCTGCTGATGACAATCACAGCGCCGCCCATAATCTCGTGCCTGCGCAATCACCTGAAAAAGCGTTCACATGCGCAAAACTTCGGGAGGACAGTTACATGAGGAAGGCGTCCTTGTGTATGTAAATGAGCAATGGGGGACTGCGTAAAGCGGCAGGAGGGGGAATAACGGACGCCAGACAGCCCGCCCCCGTGACCATAAAAACACATTTGCATACAAAAAGGTAAGACTTCATAAAGTATTTTTGTAGGTCTCAAAGGGGGCACAATAACAACAGGAACCTTTCTAGAAGCAGCCCAGGAGCTGCAGAGGGGAATCTTTTATTTTTATTGTGAAATTTCTGCTGACAGGTTCCCTTTAACTGGTAGAGGAGCCAGGATAAAGCAGAGCTGAAGCTGTTGGGCAGCTAGGACCCAGCAGCTCCACAGGCAGGAGACCACTGATCGGTAAGCTAATAGAAGCCTGCAGATGTCACTCTGCATAGGTTATTACTGGCCAGTGCTATCTGCAGGAGAGAGAAGTGCTGATTGCACGGTCTCCTCAGCTTCCTGACTCCCCGCGTGTCTGCAGCAGTGAGAAGCCGCACACGGGGAGTCAGAGAACAGCTGCAGACAAACGCAGGCTCCGGGACTGGGGGGGTCGGCTCTGGTGCAGGGGGGGGCGGCTCTGCTGCAGGGGGGGGGTCGCTCTGCTGCAGGGGGGTCGATCTGCTGCAGGGGGGGGCGGCTCTGCTGCAGGGGGGGGTCGCTCTGCTGCAGGGGGGGGGTCGCTCTGCTGCAGGGGGGTCGCTCTGCTGCAGGGGGTGATTCATACCTCAGCAGCAGTCACAGGAGTAGGTGCGCGCTCGGCTCTGTAATGAGAAACAGCGAGGCGGGGCTACAGTGGGTGGGTGGAGCCCGGGACAAACAGCCTCACGGGCGGGAGTCGGGATCAAAGGCTCAGAAGAGGGACTGTCCCGCTATATCCGGGACGGTTGGGAGGTATGGTTTATCTGTATGTAGCAGAGTTGTGTGTGTGTGTCTGTCTGTATGTAGCAGACTTGTGTGTGTGTGTCTGTCTGTATGTAGCAGACTTGTGTGTGTGTGTGTGTCTGTCTGTATGTAGCAGACTTGTGTGTGTGTGTCTGTATGTAGCAGACTTGTGTGTGTGTGTGTCTGTCTGTATGTGGCAGACTTGTGTGTGTGTCTGTCTGTATGTAGCAGACTTGTGTGTGTGTGTCTGTCTGTATGTAGCAGACTTGTGTGTGTGTGTCTGTATGTAGCAGACTTGTGTGTGTGTGTGTGTGTGTGTGTGTCTGTCTGTAAGTGTATATGACTGTATAGATTTGTCTGTTTATATGTATTTTTGTGAGTTTGTCTTTAAATATGTATATGTACGTGTTCGTATCGGTGTCTGTGTGTGGATGGGGCCCACTGGGACTCTTCCGCCCGGGGCCCACAAAAACCTGGAGCCGGCCCTGGCTACACCGATGATATGATTACGACGCTTTTGCGCTCGTTAATCGTTTCATCTAGGATTTACACACTACGATGCCGAGAGTGACGCAGGAAGTACGTCACTTTTTACATGAACCCACCGACATCGCACCTGCGATGTCGTAGTGTGCAAAGTACCCCTTACCGATTTTTGGTTTTGGGACGACCTCTCCATGGTGAATGATTGTCACCATTTTTTAGGTCGCTTAAGGTCGCTGGTCAGTGTCACACGCTGCGATATCGTTAATGACGCCGGATGTGCGTCACTAACAACGTGACCCCGACAATAAAACATTAACGATATCGTAGCGTGTAAAGCCCCCTTTAGGTGTGGCTTTTTATTATATTTTTTTTGTGTTTTTCACATTTAGGCTATATACTGTTACACAATTGCAACCTCTGCTTCTGGGGGGTGCATTTTGCTTCTGTGTTTGCAGACGATCAGTATTGCCCATTTAAGACGTTTCCCTTTTAATACAAGTGAAGTGAAGCATTATGGGTAGGTGTGATTGTCAGACAGGAGGAAGAAGTGCGCAGGCCTGCCTTGTTCTGCTGCTGGTAGTGCCCATGTAAACGAGCCTCAGCTCTGCAGGTAAGAAGTGCATACAGTACCCAGAGGCCACCCTATGAATGGAAATGTGTCCATATACTTCTGTACTAGAAATACATATACATTGTATACATTGTTGTTGCCATGCAAAAGTTACTGTGTAAAGAGCACAGCATTACAAAATTAAAGGGGTTTTGCACTTTAAGAAAAGTGGAACCCCAACATATTTATATACATAACATAAACAGAGCAGGTATGATATACAGCCTTCCAGGAATGCCGCCACTGTTTTGGCTGTAGCATGTTGACAGCTCATATGACCGCTGCAGACAATCACTGAGCTCATTGACTCTGCTGATGTAGATGGCACAAGAGGCTGCTGCAGTAGTGATGTCACTGCTGCAGCCAAAACAAACACCTGAGAGGCGGTGTAAAGTTTGCACTAGTCTGTTTGTTACATTTGTTACATTGCATATATAAAAGTGTTTGGGGTTCACTTTCCTTAAAGGAACCTCTCACCAGATTTTTCACTATTAAACTAAAAGTGTCACCTTCTGCAGCTCCGGGGCTGCATTCTATGAAGCTGCACCTTGTGCCCAGACTCCCCTTGCAGACCCGAAAAATAACTCTGTAAATCTGACCGCCACGTATGCTAATTACCTGATCTAGTTGGATGGGCGTGCCCATTCATTTTCGGCTCCTGTCCCCCCTCCTGCCGCTGTTCGCTGTCCTCCTTTCTTGATTGACGTGGATGACGCCTCCGTCATCCTCCTCATTGCTCTTTCAAATCTTGTGGCTTTGCAGTTATGTCGGCTCGCGCAGGCGCAGTTCGCGCTGTCATATCGCGGGCAGAGCAAAAAACATAGTTGCCCTCATGCGCGCCGGTGAGCTATTTGCAGAGGTGCGAGATTATGGTCGGTGCTGTGCATGGCGTCACTGCGTCATCCTCGTACCCGACCTAATCTTCCTGCCTGTGCATTTAGCTCACCACGAGGGCAACTTTGTTTTCTGCTCTGCTCGTGATATGGCAGAGCAAACTGCGCCTGCGCGAGCAGACATGACTCTGCACAGGCGTGAGATTTGAAAGAGCAACGTGTATGATGACGGAGGCGTCATCACGTCAATCAAGAAAGGAGGACGGCGAACAGCGGCAGGAGGGGGGGACAGGAGCCCATAAAGAGGACACCCACCCCACTAGATCAGGTAATTAGCATACGTGGTGGTCAGATTTTCTAAAGGTATTTTTGGGGTCTGCAAGGGGAGTCAGGGAACAAGATGCACCTTCATAGAATGCAGCCCAGGAGCTGCAGAAGGTGACACTTTTAGTTTAATAGTGAAAAAACAGGTTCCCTTTAAAGAGACCATGTCAGCAGGATTTAACACTATAAAGTAGAGCTATGGTCAAAATGACACTGAGATGCTGAGTAAATGGATACCTGCAGAGAAGGAATCCAATCTGTGGTTGCTGAATAATCATCCTCCAAAATTTTCAAGATGACGTTATCCATGCATCAGGAAGGGACTTGGGGTGGTAGGGTCCTCCTCTTCTCTTCCCCTGCCTCCTCTGTTTCTTCCAACACTGATTATGCAGTGACCTGCCTCCTTTTTTAAATTCCACGCTGCCACTGCCACCGTGATTGCAGTGTGCAGCGTGTGTGCAGTGTGATTTTTGGGGGCAGTCTTCAATAAAATGGCCGTGGATGCACTGACAGAGATTTTAGCTTAATTACCTCTTCATTAAGCCAAAATCTAGATCTGCGCATGCTCCACATCTGCCGCCATTTTATTGAAGACCGTGCGCAGTGTGCTTCTACAGACTGTCTTCAATAAAATGGAAACAGATGTGGCGCAGACTGAGATTTCAACTCAACGACCTCTTCATTAAGCTGAAATCTCGATCTGCACATGTGCCGCATCCGATGCCATTTTATTGAATTCCATGCGCAATGTGATTCTACAGCGCAAGATGGCAATGGTAGCCATATAATTTGCAGGTTTTCAATAAAATGGCGCCAGATGCTTTGCATGCACACACAAAGTTTTCAGCTCAATGATGTCTTCATTTAGCCATAATCTCGATCTGCGCATGTGCCACATACGGTGGCATTTTATTGAAGACAGTCTGTAGAATCAAACAGAGCATGGTCTTTAATAAAATCGCATCGATTGCGGCACATGCGCAGATCGAGATTTTGGCCAAATGAAGAGGTAATTGAGCTGAAAACTTGGTGTGCGCATGCAAAGCATCTGGCTCCATTTTATTGAAAACCTGCAGACCTCTAATAGAATCGACGGCGGCGCAGAATTTCAAAAAGGAAACCGGAGGCAGGGAGAAGGGCGAAGAAGCAGAGGACCCTACCCTCAAATCCCAGGATATTGTAATACTAGGCTAGCAAATGGGCTCTTTACCCAATTTAGAGTTTTGGAAAATGCGGTCCTTGTATGCTCCATGACGTATGGATTGGCTGCATGTCTTCCGACCCAAACTTAATGCACCACTGATTCTTCAACCAAATCAATATACAGTAATGCTGAGTAGTTAGTTTACCTGGAATGAGGACTGGAGGGATTGGTCTACTGTACATTATTCTATCCAACACCATAATCCCGGGAGCCGAACTATTGTGATGTTCCCTCATGAAGACTTCTTCACGGCATTGCCCAGGTGGTCTCCAATCCAATCATTGCTATCATTGACAAAATATCAAAGATAAAAGGGGATTCAAAACTGAAGATTCTAGACCTTAATTCCTGCCTCCATTGCCATCTTGTTCTGCACTATGAAAGCCTTTGAGAGCAATGGAGTGGTCAGTGGAACACCTGTAACTAGACAACTAGATTATAGCCACATTTTTTACAAATGCTTTCTGTTTATTTATTATGCATTGCTTATATAGCGCCAACATATTTTGCAGCGTTTTACAGAGATTATAATCACAATGTAAATTTCTTATCAGTATGTCTTCGGAGAGTGGGAACAAACCGGAGAACCTAGGGGAAACCACACAAACACAGGGACGACATATAAACTACTTGTAGATGTCCTTTAGTTTAGCACTGAACAGGGTAAGGATCTGTCTCTTCATACAGTGTCACGACAAATAAGAGAATTTGGACTGAAAGTCCACTCTGCAGTGACCAAGCCTCTCATTTGCAGAAAAAATCAAAAGGCTAGTCCAACTTTGTGAGGAGCTTGTTGTGTGGACAGAGGAGAAGTGGTCCACAGTTTATTTTAGTGATGAAAGGAAGTTTAATTTATTTGGATCTGATGGGAAACATTGTTTGTCGACAAACTGGGGAAAGACTGAACCCAGAGTGTGTTAAGAAGTCAGTGAAAGGTGGTGGAGGAAGTGTAAAGGTTTGGGGAATGTTTTCTGCAGCAGGAGTTGGACTGCTCCTACAGCTACATGGCAGAGTGAATGCAAGTCTGCATCAGAACCTTCTTCAGCAACACGTGGTTCCTTACTTGTGTTCATCACTGACTCAGCCAGCAATGTTCATGTAGGACAATGCCCCCTGTCACACAATAAAACGGGGAAAGCAGTTCTTTGAAACAGAAGACATTGAAACAATGAAATGGCCAGCCCAGAGTCCTGTTCTAAACCCAATAGAAAACCTCTGGAAAATCCTTGGTGACAATGTTTTGGTCAAGAAACCCACAACAGTCAAAGAACTGTGGAAGAGACTGGAAGAGGAGTGGGCCAAAATCCCACCAGAGCAGTGTGAGAGACTAGTGGCTGCAGATGTGCTGAAGTCATTCACAGCGACGGCCGGTACACGTCCTACTGATTGGTGACTGTTGTTAAATACAAAAAATGTAGTAATCTTTCCCTGTGCTACAGTCATTGCTGTTTTCTGAATATGATTATCACGTTTTGGGCAAAATAAAGGTTTAATGTTGATAAACTTTGGATCTTTTCTAAAACACTGTTCTAGCGGCACGCTGCACCCCTTACAAAAAAAGCATAAAATGTTCAAAAAATGTAGATTACATATTTCTGAAAAAAGCAAGTGATCATACATTGTTCTCTAATTTTGATCTCCAGGGTACTTGGTTCTCAATGTTTTAATGTTTATTTAATGTTGATGTTGATGAAATCCTTATTTTTTTTTTTCAGTGAGGCATACCAAAGCATGTGCTAATACAGATAAGAAGTTTAGAAATCTGAAGAAAATGGCAAGTCTCCGCAGTCTGCATTCCATAATTAAAATGTCTAGGTTTCTGCTTTCAAATTCCTGGACACATTCCAAGCTCTCAACTCTCAGTTCTCTTGTTGGAGAGAAGAATTTGATTCTGATGGGGCCTCCAGGCTCGGGGAAGACCTCCGTTGGCAGAATACTTGGGCAAAAACTTGGTTGCCCTGTTATAGATGTAGATGACGACATCCTTGAAGAAACCTGGAATATGAGCGTCTGCGATAAATTGCAGGATGTTGGCGATGAGCAATTTTTAGAAGAGGAAGGAAAAGCTCTTTTAAAGTTTTCAGCATCTGGAAGTGTAATTTCCCTTACGGGATCAAACCCTCTTCACCTCAGCAGCATGGAACACGCTAGGAAAAATGGAATAGTTGTTTATCTTGATGTCCATTCACAGGATATCATTGAGCGGCTTGAACGAATGAAAGTGGATCGCATTGTTGGCCAAAGGTCCGGCATTTCAATAGGCGACATACTTAAGAAAAGGAAGCATTTTTATAAAAAGTGGCATGATGTGCGCGTACTGTGTCAGACAGGGGATTGTGTAGAAGTGGTGGCTGACAAAGTCATCGATGCCGTTAAAAGATATCAATGTGTAAATTCTGAAACTTTCGTTTCTACGAGATCTCGAGAGCCAAACCAAAAACAATCAAAATTCTTCAGTGATGTCGTTGTAGAAGGCTTGGCCAGTGATGGAGGACTTTATGTTCCTGGAAGTGGCCTCCCCAAGCTTACTGATGGTGAATGGAGAAGACTTGTGCAATCATCGTATATCGAAAGGGCTCAGGTGATAATGGAAAGGTGTATACATCCGGCTGACGTACCCCCCGTAGTTTTAGGTGAAATTCTTGAAAGAGCCTATGGTGACAACTTTTCTTGTAATAAAATTGCTCCCGTCAGACATTTGTCAGGGAATCAGTTCATCCTCGAACTATTTCATGGACCAACAGCTTCATTCAAGGACTTGGCCTTACAGTTTATGCCTCATATTTTTGCCTATTGCATTCCAAAAGTATGTAACTACCTTGTCTTAGTAGCGACGTCTGGAGACACAGGCAGTGCGGTCTTGGATGGATTCAGCCGCCTCAATGACCTTGATAAGCGAAGAATTGCCGTGTTTTGTCTCTATCCAGAAAACGGAATTAGCCAAGTGCAAAAATCACAAATTATTGCCTGCCAGGGAGAGAACGGATTAGCAGTGGGAGTAGAATCGGATTTTGATTTCTGTCAGAAAGCTATTAAAGCGATGTTCACTAATCCAGAATTCACTGGCTTTCTTACTGCTGAATATGGGACAAGTCTAAGTACGGCTAACTCCATCAACTGGGCCAGACTGCTTCCTCAGATCGTCTACCATGCGTCTGCCTATCTAGATCTGGTCAGCCAAGGTGTTATTACCTTCGGATCCCCAGTCGATGTGTGTATTCCCACTGGAAACTTTGGCAACATCATGGCTGCGCTCTATGCAAAACAAATGGGGATCCCTATCCGTAAATTTATCTGCGCATCCAATCAAAATCATATTTTGACTGATTTTATAAAAACTGGACTTTATGACCTCCGAGGAAGAACGTTGCGTCAGTCCTTCTCCCCGGCGATTGATATCCTTAAATCATCCAATTTGGAACGTTATTTGTATCTTCTTGCAAACCAAGATGGACAACTTGTCAATGAACTCTACAGTCAACTGGATAGTCAAGGATATTTTCAACTACCAGATAATTTATTCCGTCTTTTGCAGCAAGACCTTATCAGTGACTGGTGCTCGGAGTCAGACTGCATATCGGCAATCCGTGCCGTCTACGGTGCAACAGGATATCTCCTGGACACGCACACAGCTGTTGCCAAAGTAGTCGCAGATAGGGTTCAGGACCGTACATGTCCCGTTATCATTTCATGTACAGCTCATTACGCCAAGTTTGCACCTGTTATTTTACAGGCATTAGGGATTGAAGAAATTAAGCAAAATCCATTATCTCAGCTCCATGTGTTGAATTCCTTCCACCCGCTGCCTCCGGCTCACAAGTCACTACTAGGATTGCCTAAAGACAAAGACCATCACCAAACCCATAAATGCCAGGCTGACTCCATCCACGTTATGGACAGTGTAGAAAACTATCTACAAAATCTATTTTTAAAAGTTCACTAACGGCCAAAGCGGTAATGATATTTCCTATAAGAAGAAAAAAAGTTGTCTACTGGAAAAGCCAGACGTTTGATAAGGATAAAAACACAATAGGAAAATAACTTCCGCCAAAACAGATTAGGAACATGAGCAAAACATAGAAACATTGCAGGAAAGCTATTTCAATGCTAATCTGGAAAAGGAAAGACCAATCTATAATTAGGCTGTTTTGCCAGGAATGTATTGTAATCCTCTAGGAAAACATGACACCAAATAATTAGCAACTGCTGTGGAAGTAGATACAACCCCTCGTATGGACTGAGCTACAGTCATTAGGGAAGTGCAATATGAGCGATTCCCTACAATATACATATTACCCCAATGCTATCTATACAACTGCAGAATGGTTCAACAATAAATATGTTGTCAGTATCTTATGTGTATCCAAAGTCTTATTTTAGTAGCTAGAGGCAGAATATCTGGCTATGCCAATTTTAAAGGGCCTTTCAGCAACTTTCTGTGTACCCACTCTTCACCCATTCTCATCCTTGCTGGTTCTTTGACTCTCCACCCATGCTCATCATTGCTTCATCTCCTGCCCAGACTCACCACCCATGCTCATCATTGCTAGTTCTCCTGCCTTTACTCTGTACTCATGCTCATCATTGCTGGTTCTACTCCCCTTACTCTCCACCTACGCTTATCACTGCTGGCTATGCTGCCCTGACTCTCCACCTATGCTCATCAATGCTGGCTCTTTTGCCCTGACTCTCCACGCACACTCATCAATACTGGCTCTCCTCCAGCCCTGACTCTCCACCCATGCTCATCAATGTTGACTCTCCACCCATTCTCATGATTGCTGTTTCTGTTACCCTGACTCTGCACCCATGCTCATTATTGCTGGCTCTCCTGCCCTGACTCTCCACCCATGCTCATCAATGCTGACTCTCCTGCCCTGACTCTCCACCCATGCTCATCAATGCCTGCTCTCCTGCCCAGACTCTCCACCTATGCTCATCAATGCTGGCTCTCCTGCCCAGACTCTCCACGCACACTCATCAATACTGGCTCTCCTCCAGCCCTGACTCTCCACCCATGCTCATCAATGTTGACTCTCCACCCATTCTCATGATTGCTGTTTCTGTTACCCTGACTCTCCACCCATGCTCATCAATACTGACTCTCCTGCCCAGACTCTCCACCCATGCTCATCAATGCCTGCTCTCCTGCCCAGACTCTCCACCTATGCTCATCAATGCTGACTCTACTGCCCAGACTCTCCACCCATGCTCATCAATGCTGACTCTCCTGCCCAGACTCTCCACCCATGCTCATCAATGCTGACTCTCCTGCCCAGACTCTCCACCCATGCTCATCAATGCTGACTCTCCTGCCCAGACTCTCCACCCATGCTCATCAATGCTGACTCTCCTGCCCAGACTCTCCACCCATGCTCATCAATGCTGACTCTCCTGCCCAGACTCTCCACCCATGGTCATCAAAGCTGGCTCTCCTGCCCAAACTCTCCACCCATGCTCATCAATGCAGGCTCTCCTGCCCAGATTCTCCACCCATGCTCATCAATGCTGACTCTCCTGCCCAGCCCAGACTCTCCACCCATGCTCATCAATGCTGACTCTCCTGCCCAGACTCTCCACCCATGCTCATCAATGCTGACTCTCCTGCCCAGACTCTCCACCCATGCTCATCAATGCTGGCTCTCCTGCCCAAACTCTCCACCCATGCTCATCAATGCAGGCTCTCCTGCCCAGATTCTCCACCCATGCTCATCAATGCTGGCTCTCCTGCCCAGACTCTCTATCCATGTTCTTCATTGCTGGCTCTCCTGTCCAGACTCTCCACCCATGCTCATCAAAGCTGGCTCTCCTGCCCAGACTCTCTATCCATGCTCTTCATTGCTGGCTCTCCTGTCCAGACTCTCCACCCATGCTCATCATTGCTGGCTCTCCTGCCCAGACTCTCTATCCATGCTCTTCATTGCTGGCTCTCCTGTCCAGACTCTCCACCCATGCTCATCAAAGCTGGCTCTCCTGCCCAGACTCTCTATCCATGCTCTTCATTGCTGGCTCTCCTGTCCAGACTCTCCACCCATGCTCATCATTGCTGGCTCTCCTGTCCAGACTCTCCACCTATGCTCATCAATGCTGGCTCTCCTGTCCAGACTCTCCACCTATGCTCATCAATGCTGGCTCTCCTGCCCTGATTCTCCACCCATGTTCAACTCTGCTGGTTCTCTTGCCTTGACTTTCCACTCATGCTCATCAATGTTGGCTCTCGTGCTCTGACTCTCTATCCATGCTCTTCATTGCTGGCTCTCCTGTCCAGACTTTCCACCCAGGCTCACACTGCTGGCTCTCTTGCCTTGATTTTTCACCAATGCTCATTATTGCTGGCTCTCCTGCCCAGACTCTCCAGCTTCACTTATCATTGCTGGCTCTCCTGCAAAACTGGAAAAATGGAAATCCGTTTACAAGTACACACAAATGTTTTTCTGACATTACAATTGAGTAATAAAACACATTTTTGTGACATCATAACTATTGATTGTAGCTTTCATCACCATAGAGCCGTTGAATGTACACAATAGTATCATCACACTATACTGTAGCAAAGCATGTAGTAACATACTATTGTGACCATAATATAACAACAATATGGTGACATCATTATAATAATTACAAAATGTAGCGACATCACAATAAATTAAAGCCTTTAAATAAACTTAACGTGTGAAATCATAGCAAATTGAAAGGCGTTGTAACGTCATCACAATAAAAAAAGAAACTAATTACATTTTGAGATGATTTTTTCACCTTAAGGACTGGATTGATATTAGTGATAATAAATCTATAGTCTGCAACCAATCTAACAGCTTCATGCAAGTCATCCATTTCTGATTTATACTGACCTCTGGTGGTTTGATGAAGTAAGTACATTTTTTTTTTTTTAAAGTGTAATTCGTGGTGTAGAATAATTAAAATTCTCTAGAGATAGTGATTTGTAAATCTTGGAAGACATTACAGTTATTTTAGATGATGAACGATCATTACTGTTAGGTTGGATCAACTTGTTTATACAAATCATCTGCATTCCACATTTACATTTATTATATCATTGGAGAAAAAGTTTGAAATGGCATAAAACGTCTTTGGCAAAAGCCTTCTGTAATAGTACAAGTTATATATTATAATTTAAATTGGGGTGGGGAACCAAGGGCCATTTGGAAATTTCTACCAACTTTCGGGGGCTGCACAAAATTATCAACTTGAAAACTACCCTCCTATATTTGGTCAAACAATAAATTAACTCCCTCTGGTTGTTGGAGCGGCTTCTCTTTGGTGCGGATGTGATGTTCGGTGAAATTGATCATGTGACTTCTCACAGCTGCTTTTCCAGGTTTGTCTCGGTCTGGAGCGGAGTCAACTCTTTGTGATAAGTTTTGTAAATCATATAAAATAGTACAGGAGACACTGGGACTGCTGTATATACATCACATAGGAGACGCTGGGGCTTCAGTATATACATCACATGAGACATGAGGGCTTCAGTATATAGATTACAGGACACGTTTGGTGCATGTGCATGACAGGAGGGGCTTTGGGCATATACATCACAGAAGGAGCGGGGGTACAGACAGCACTGGAGGCACAGACAGCACTGGGGGGTATATACCGCACTGGGGGGCAGAGACAGAACTGGGGGTATATACATCATTGGGGAGCACATACAGCACTGGGGGTGTATACATCACTGGGAGACACAGACAACACTGAGAGCCATTGGGGTACTTTGCAAGTTGCGACATCGCTACTGCGATATCGTCGGGGTCAAATCAAAAGTGACGCACATCCAGCGCAAGTAACGACATCGCAACGTGTAAAGCATTTTTTTCACCAATTAACGATCGCAAATGCGTCGAAAATCGGTGATCTGTGTAGGGTCGGACATTTCCATAATGTTGATGCGACCGCAGGTACGATGTTGTTCCTCGTTCCTGCGGCAGCACACATCGCTGTGTGTGAAGCCGCAGGAGCGAGGAACATCTCCTTACCTGCCTCCACCGGCAATGCGGAAGGAAGGAGGTGGGCGGGATGTTTACGTCCCGCTCATCTCCGCCCCCTCCGCTTCTATTGGCCGCCTGCCGTGTGACGTCGCTGTGACGCCACACGACCCGCCCCCTTAGGAAGGAGGTGGGTCGCCGGCAAAAGCGACGTCTCAGGGCAGGTATGTGCGTGTGAAGCTGCCGTAGTGATAATGTTCGCTATGGCAGCTATCATAAGATATTGCATGTGCGACGGGGGCGGGTACTATCGCGCTCGGCATCGCTAGCATCGGCTATCGATGTCGCAGCATGCAAAGTACCCCATAGACATAACTGCAGGTATATACATCACTGCTGGACACAGACCACGGGGGGTGCACTTACTGCAGTTTGGGTCTATACATCACTGAGGGGCACAGAAAGCACTGAGGGGTATACACAGTACATCAGGGGGGAATACAAACATTACTGGGGGACACAGACAGCACTAAGGGGCACAGACAGCACTAAAGGGTATAGACATTACTGGGCAGTATAGACATCACTGTTGGGCACAGACAGCACTAGAAGACACAAATCACTGGGGGCGTATACAGCACTGGGGGCATATACAGCACTGGGGGCATACACAGCACTGGTGGGCACAGACATCACTGGAGGGGACACATACAGCACTAAGGGGATTTATACATCACTAGTTTGTTTATACAGTACTGGGAGGCATGTACAGTACAGGGAGAGATGGGCCTGCAGCTCTTCTAAGTTCTGTGGGACAGGAGCGCATCACACACTAACACCGCCCATAAAGTACATCCTCAACTTGCTGGCACTGGCCAGAGTGAAGATATATTCCTTCGGTATATGCCCACGCAGCATTCAGTAGTGAACACGGCGTGTGAGTGCTCGCAGCCCACGTAGCACTTTAAAGGGTCGGCAGCTGGCGCCCCAGCAGTGCAGTCCCCGGGAATCTGCCCTGGGGCTGCAAAAAAAAAAGGTGTTATACATAATAAGGGAGGTTTTTTTTTTCCTTTAAACGAGTATTACCTCCATATTTCTGCAAGTAAAGCTGAATTTAGAGTGAAAGACAATGGTGAACGAGCATTCTTGTAGAACACTTTTCACAATTGTCTTTCAGTGTAGACAGGCTGCTGATCACCCAAATAACTAGCAAAACGCTAATTCATTGGGTGAAATGATCTTTTGCGCAGCTCAATAATAATCTTTATAGCCCTAACGTATTCCACAGCGCTTTACATACATCAGCAACATTGTCCCCATAGGGTATTCATATTGTGAGCCCCAATCAGTGTGGAGTGTGGGAGGAAACCCACACAAACACAGGGCGACCATACAGACTCTTTGCACATGTTGTACTTGGTGGGATTTGAACCCAGGACCCCAGCATTGCAAGACTGTAGTGCTAACCACTGAGCCACCCAAGATCAAAAGCTATTGTTCTCAGTAGTGCATCGTCCTGCCAAGAATGATGGTAGCCTATGTGCTCTGAATGATCTATTACAGATCATTCAGTACTAGTGATGAGCGAGCACTACTATGCTCAGGTGCGCAGTACTCGTAACAACCAGTCAGATTCTCAGATGGGCTCGGCTTATGTACCGAATATAATGGAAGTCAATGGGGAACTCAAGCATACTTCTGGATCTTCGAGAATAATGCTGGAATTCCCTATTGACTTCCATTATACTCGGTACACGAGTCGAGTCCGTCAGAGCTTCCGACTGCTGGTTACGTGTACTGAGCATGGAAGTGCTTGCTCATCACTAGTCAGTGCGCATCATTTACTGCAGCTTGCCTGTATAAACAGACTATTAAACGACAGCCGATCAGTAATGGTTTACCTATTGGTGGTTGTTTGCTGCCGGTGGGTCAATGTAAATATACAGTGTAAATATAGAATAAATATTTACATCCAGTAACTTACCATTGATTGCAGCCATTTTCTTTGTTTTTTTTCCTCCATCTTGTCAAATCTTCATGTTGATGTCTTTATTCTGTCATGTGGCCACTGCAGAGTTTTCCGCACTGATCACCGCCTCACAATAACCGAAGATAACCCACATGTTTATGACTCGTATGCTGAAGCCATGAAGACATCTGCATTTGTAGGTGGAGCAAAGCTACTTCTGCCGGAAGAGTACACAACAAAACGTATGAAGAAGTTAAGATCCCACCGCTGCCACCAATTGTGGAGACATGGGAGTCAGTGGGTGCTCTTATCCGCTGGCCTGGCCGCCTTAAGAAAGAACGCATGGACCAGGGCTCATCCCAACTGAATGCCCAAATTCCTTACCCGTGGGCAGAACACTACTCAGACAACACAGGGTGCGGGAACCACAATAATTAGACTTTATTGGATCCCCAACAGTCAAAGGCATATAACACAAAACCATGCAAATCACACAATGTAACAGGCAACAGAGTCTCACCCTTCCGCTGGCTCACCAGGGAGTAGACTATTTGTGCCTTGGTAGCTTCCAGGGCCACATACCCCAAACCAGCAGCACCCTGCTTTTGGCAGGCACCGGGAACAGGATAGTGACAAGCGTAGGAAGCTTCACAAGCACAGCAAAGTCCGTAGCCAGGTAACCAAATCGTCTCAACCCTGGGTTTCTTCCTGCTGAATCCTAGAATCCTCGGAATTACTCCTGCACAATATAATCCAGTTTCTGATCTAACTTGTGCCGAAGTGCCTAGGCTGGGTAAATGACTTCCAACCGGGACCGAAACACCTAGATTGAAGCCATGTAGCAAAAGAACACCCTGGTGACCCAAACATTCTTTTTTTTATAACTTCCCAGGGTATTGTGGTCTTACCGGATTGGTGGAATAAGGCTGTGCTCTTATTGGGTGGCATTCCAATCTGCATAGTTAATTCTCCTGCATAATTCTCCTCTGAGTGAGGTAGACAGAGAGGCTGAGGGAACTTACATTAAATTAGAAATGCACAACCTCAGACAATGGAAGGCTCCGATGCGTCCAGCGGAAAACAATGACTTAAACACGAGTTACCACACAAAAGAGGCCCATGTCTGTCCAAATTAAGAACATTAACCCTTGACAGACATTGAACAGGGCTGTGTCTTCACAACCATCTAACTTAAGGGAGCTGGAGCATTTTTGCCTTGAGGAATGGGCAACAATCCCAGTGTGAAGATGTGGAACACTCATAGAGACTTATCCAAAGCGACTTGCACCTGTAATTGCCGAAACAGGAGGCTCTGTAAAGTTCTGACTTTAGGGGGGTGAATAGTTATGCACACTGACGTTTTCAGTTATTTTGCCCTATTTCTTTGCTTGAACTGATGCAAACCATCAAAAAACAGCGAAATTCCAGGTTGTGAGGTAGCAAAACACAAAAAATGCCAAGGAGGGTGAATACTTTTGCGAGACGTAGTTCAACAGATACAGGAAGAGTAAAGGTCGCTTTACACGCTACGACATCGCTAGAGCGATGTAGTTGGGGTCACGGATTTTGTGACGCACATCCGGCCGCATTAGCGATGTCGTTGCGTGTGACACCATGAGCGATTTTGCATCATCGCAAAAATGTGCAAAATCGCTACTCGGTGACATCCCCCCCCCTATTCCCAATTATCGTTGCTGCTGTGTGTACGATGTAGTTCGTTGTTCCTGTGGCAGCACACCGCTCAGTGTGACACCGCAGGAACGAGGAACCTCTCCTTACCTGCGGCCGCTGGCAATGAGGAAGGAAGGAGGCGGGCGGGATGTTACGTCCCGCTCATCTCCGCCCCTCCGCTTCTATTGGGTGCCCGCTTAGTGATGTCGCTGTGACGCCAAACGAACCGCCCCCTTAGAAAGGAGGCGGTTCGCTGGTTACAGCGACGTCGCTAGGCAGGTAAGTAGTGTGACGGGTCTGAGCGATGTTGTTCGCCACGGGCAGCGATTTGCCTGTGTTGCACAACCGATGGGGGCGGGAACGCACGTAACGATATCGGTAACGATATCGCAGCGTGTAAAGCAGCCTTAAGCTTACAATGTATTTTTTTAATACATTCTTACCTCATCTGCCCAAAAATTTTGCACATACATGGAAATGAGTGTATCGCCTCCTTGTATTAATCAGTATGAAGAAAATCAAGGGAAACTTAGACGTGCTAATATTACTTTAGTCTCCACAATGCAGTTAATTAAAGCTTCACCATCTTGTGCTTGGCAGTCACAGATCTATAATCTACTGGGCTTAATGCTCTATTCCCATTATAGATTTCATATTGCAGCCTCAGACTCTTTGATGCTGTAAATTTGCTAATAAGAGAAAAAAAATAGCAGAGAGAATTAAATGAAACCCTCTCGGAATAGCACTTTATTAAAAAATGTGATTAAATTTGTTAGAAGCGGTTAGTCTAATGGTTATAAATGATTCATTCTATTACAATGAGCCCGAGACTTATCCAACTGCGACTTCATTCTCTATAAGGTTAAGCCAAAGTGCAGGGGTTAAAAAGAAGCCAATATAAAGTCTATTGACTGAGGTCACTTAGGAATATCCGGGACCTGGAATTGGAACTGCTTTCTCTGGTGACTTTTCATGGACTTTTCACCATTTTATATACATTTTTTTAGTGGCGTAACTTGAAGCTTGTGGGCCCTAATGCAAAATCTTCAACAGGGCCCCCAACTATCATAGGTCTATAATAGTAATAGTCTTTTCATATGGAGCAAAGGGACCTTTTTGCCCCCCCCCCCTTCAGTCTTCAAAGCCTGGGTGTAATTGCAACCCCTGCACAAATTATAGTGCTGTGTATAGGAGGCTGTGTGGGGGCTCCTGCTGTGTATAGGAGGCCGTGTGAAGGGGATCTTGCTGTGTATAGCAGGCTGTGTGGAGGCTCTTGCTCTGTATATGAGGGAATATGAGGGAATGTGGGGGCTCCTGTTGTGTATAGGAGGCAGTGTGGGGGCTACTGCTGTGTATAGGAGGCAATATGGGGGGCTCCTGCTGTGTATAGGAGGCAATGTGGGGGGCTCCTGCTGTGTATAGGAGGCTGTGAATTGGCTTGTGCTGTTTATATGAGGCAGCCTGGGGGCTCCTGCTGTGTATTGGAGGCTGTGTGGGGGGCTCCTGCTGTGTATAGGAGGAAGTTTTGGGATTCCAGCTGTTTATAGAATGCAGTGTGGGGGCTCCAGCTGTGTATAGGAAGCAGTGTGGGGGCTCCTGTTACATATATGAGGCTTTGTGTGGGCTCCTGCTGTATATAGGAGGCTGTGTGGGGGCTCCCTGCTGTATATATGAAGCTGCGTGGGGGCTCCTGCTGTTTATGGGAGGCAGTGTGGGGACTCCTGTTACATATATGAGGCTTTGTGTGGGCTCCTGCTGTATATAGGAAGCTGTGTGGGGGCTCCTGCTGTTTATGGGAGGCAGTGTGGGGACTCCAGTTGTGTATAGGAGGCTGTGTGCGGGCTTCTGCTATATATAGAAGGCTGTGTGGGGGCTACGGCTATGTATAGGAGCTAGTGTGGGGGCTCCTGCTGTGTGTAAGAGGATGTGTGGGGGCTCCATCTGTGTACAGAATGCAGTGTGGGTGCTCCTGCTGTGTATAGGAGGCATTGTGGGGACTTCAGCTGTGTATAAGAGGCAATGTGGGGGCTCCTGTTGTGTATAGGAGGCTGTGTGGGGGCTCCTGTTACATATGTGAGGCTCTGTGTGGGCTCCTGCTGTATATAGGAGGCTGTGTGGGGGCTCCAGCTGTATATAGGAGGCTGTGTGGGGACTCCTGTTGTACATAGGAGGCTGTGTGGGGGCTCCTGCTGTGTATAGGAGGCTGTGTGGGGGCTCCTTCTGTATATAGGAAGCTGTGTGGGGGCTCCAGCTGTGTAAAGGAGGCTGTGAGGGGGCTTGTGCTGTGTATAGTGGACTACACTTGCCTTGAACCATGTCGCTTCCATTAGTTGTGTTCTGGCCTGAAGTCTGCATATTGCACTCTTGGCCGCTGTTCCCAGCCCTGACCCAAGAGAATCCTCGCAGTGTACAATGCGTGCACTCGGAGGATTCACAAGTCTGCAGTCACATAGAGTGGCACACAGAGTGAGTGCAGAATTTTCATTATAGACTGGACAACCTCTTTAACATTATTACACGATAGGGAACATTATTAAATAATAGGCCCAGGATGAAGAGCATACATTATTTGTTTAAGGTGGCATTTATAGGGGCCAATTAGGAAACATTATTAATGTTTTAATATATTTTAGGGTTTGCTCACACTGGCATATATTCTCATGTGAGCGCATCGGATGCGATATGCTAATGACACTCGGCTCAAACTGTGCTACGAGCGTGAGCCTAGTGTCAGTCTACTGTGCTTCCATTCTCTCATATGCAAGAATCAGAGCAGAACTGCGGAGAAGATGGAGAGATTCATTTGTCCATCTTCTTTGTCTGTTTTGGCATATATCGGACTACATGTGGATGACATCAGTACAGTTTGATGTTTTCACGCACCCATAGACTTGTATGGGCACCCTCAGTCCGATATAAGCTGCCAATCACAGCATGCAGTTATTTTCTCATGATGTGGTAGTATTTGTCCCTTGGATGTGGTATTGTTCGGTCACCATATGATGGTAAGATGTGGTCTGGTCATAGTTTGGCAGTATTTCTCTCTTGTATGTGGAATTATTCGGTCACCATGGAAGTAATATGTGGTCTAGTCATGGTGTGGTGGTATTTGTCCCTTGTGTATGTTATTATTCGGTTACCATGTGATGGTAAGATGTGGTCTGGTTATGGTTTGGTGGTATTTCTCTCTTGTATGCTGTATTATTCGATCACTGTGTTAGTAATATGTGGTCTGGTCATGGTGTGGTGGAATTTGTCCCTTGTGTGTTATTATTAGTCTTGGCATAGTGGATTTTGTTGTGTATGACTGTCATTTGTTCTCTCTGATATTAATTAGATGAAGATTATTTTTTTCCATTTGAGATTAAATACTGGGAAGTTTAACCCCTCCTTGTCCTGTGGCTATTACATAGCTGCAAAGATGCACTTATAGGGGTTCACCAATGAAAACAAGTAATCGCCTCTCTTCAGGTTAAGTGTTGGCTTATTGATTAGTGGGGGTCCTATTGCTGGGACCTGCACCTATTGTCAGCATATGGAACTTTTATCACCATTAGACTGGATCTCATTTACGACTCGATCACTGATCCATTCTTTCCCTCGGCAGCTGTGAGCGCTGCACTTGGCTTTTTCTGGCAGTTCCAATGAAGATGAATGGAGCTGCGGTCACACATCCGACCTGCGCTCTATTATAAAATCGGGGGAAAAGTGTCCTGTCAGGGATAACATTTCCCCATCCTTCCAATTGGTGCTGATTCCTATGGTTTGATTTCAACAATTAATAAGTTATCACTGATCCTGTGGATTCCAAGGATCGGTGATAACTTGTTTTCATAAAAGAACCTATTTTATACAAAGTACTGTAATTGTACATCCCAGTTATGGTGCGCACAGCAGAGGTGCAGGAATCTCCTGTATTTTACAGTTGACGCTCCATTATAACGGGGATAACAGCTAACAGGTATTTGCATATACAGTGGGTACGGAAAGTATTCAGACCCCTTTACACTTTTCATTCTTTGTTTCATTGCAGCCATTTGGTAAATTCAAAAAAGTTCATTTTTTTCTCATTAATGTACACTCTGCACCCCATCTTGACAGAAAAAACCCCAGAGATGTAGAAGTTTTTTGCAAATTTATTAAACAAGAAAAACTGAAATATCACATGGTCATAAGTATTCAGACGTTTTGCTCAGTATTGAGTAGACGCACCCTTTTCAGCTAGTGCAGCCATGAGTCTTCTTGGGAATAACGCAACAAGTTTTTCACCCCTGGATTTGGGGATCCTCTGCCATTCTTCCTTGCAGATTATCTCCAGTTCCGAAAGTGAGGGGTGCATTTTATAATCTGAATGTAGCTTACTAGTGTGGTGGAGAGTGGTCACAAGAGGCTGGGGGAATGCTGCGGTGGCTGGGATGGCGTTGCGGCGGCTGTGCAGGGTCTGCAGAGGCTGGTGGTACGGCAGCTGTTAGGTGCAGCAGCGGCTGGTGCTGGGGCGGCTGTGTGGGGTCTGCGGCGGCTGTGCAGGTGCAACAGTGGCTGTGTGGGGTCTGCGGCGGCTGGTGCTGGGTCTCCAGTGGCTAGTCCTGGGGCAGCTGTGCGGGATCCGCGACGGCTGGTGCAAGGTCTCCGGCGGCTGGACTGGTGCTGCAAGGTGGGTAGTGAGGACTTCAAATAATGCCGCCTGGAGTCGGTGCATGCGCAGATGGAGCTCTCATTTGCACACGCGCCGCCTCCAGCCCATTTATCTCCCAGCAGCGGATTTCAGGAAAATGGCGCCCGGAGGTGGCGCTTGCGCAGATGAGATCTCAGCTTGCCATTGAGCTGAGAGCTCAATCTGTGCTGACTCCGGGGTGACATTTCTTTGAAGCCCTCACTGCCCATAGCTGCTACAGCTCGAGCCCCAGCACAGCTGCACCAGTAATGCTTCCCCAACACCAGCACGGCTGCCCGAGCCCCAGCACAGCTACCCAAGCCCTAGTCTCCGCCGCAGCCCCAGCACAGCTGCACTAGCCTACAGTTTCTGGCAGACCCACCCCCCCGCCTCCTTTGAGCCCACTCCACCACCACTGCTGCCCCCTCCGGTAAGACACCACCGGATTATAAAGCGTACCCCATTTTTTTTTTTTTACCTTTTTTTTGCTCTGAATTTGGGGTGCGTTTTATAATCCGTTGCATCTTTGTTTTCTTTTCTGTACTTGCCTAATTTCACTGTCTGATGAAGACCCAAATATAGGTCAAAATGTAACATTTTTTGGATTGCCTGTATAATAAAGTCCTTATAGGGCAGCACGGTGGCTCAGTGGTTAGCACTGTATGGTGGCTCAGTGGTTAGCACTGCAGTCTTGCAGCACTGGGGTCCTGGATTCGAATCCCACCAAGGACACCATCTGCA
The DNA here is from genome assembly GCF_048569485.1 of Anomaloglossus baeobatrachus. Classification (NCBI taxonomy): domain Eukaryota; kingdom Metazoa; phylum Chordata; class Amphibia; order Anura; family Aromobatidae; genus Anomaloglossus; species Anomaloglossus baeobatrachus. Next base: position 529,064,036 of record NC_134358.1, on the reverse strand, counting down.
AGGAGTTTGTATGTTCTCCCCGTGTTTGCGTGGGTTTCCTCCGGGTACTCCAGTTTCCTCCCACACTCCAAAGACATACAGATAGGGAATTTAGATTGTGAGCCCCAATGGGGACAGCGTTCCTGATGTATGTGAAGCGCTGCAGAATATGTTAGCGCTATATAAACATAAAGATTTTTTTTTTCTTTATATTCAATTTTGGAGTGCCAAGTTTTCTTGTATCTAATGATGGGTTAGAAACCTTTTTGAGCACCATAATCCCAAGTGTGCCATAAACCTTATTCTACTTCATCATCATATGTCACAACATGTGATATAAAAATGGGAACGTACTGTCCCGTAATTGTAATTTTAGAAACTTAGACATTGTCTGATTACGCGTTAATCCAAAAATATGTGTTTAGCCTTTACTATACCTATACAGAATGTGGAAGAATAGTGTATGTATTGTTCATTTTACAAACTACCTGCAAATGATCATCTAATTTTTCAAGTCTACAGTCTGGGTGTCAATGGAAACACTTATTAATAAATTAGTATAATCAATTAACTTGGTTAAGTGATGTAGTTCCTACTTATCACCTCCAGATGGCACTTGCGTCCAATCTCTATCTGATAGTATTTGGTTCTCTGATGCCCAATCTGTAAATCCCCCAGTAATTTACTGGAAGACGATGAACATGAAAGAGTGGGAACGTGAAAAACTCAGCCTTGGGAAAAGTAATTGCCATGAAGATCTGTTTTTAGTGCTGTACTATGATAATGTAGTTATATATAATAAATGTATGTAATAATAAATAATAATAGTAATAATAATAACATGACTTCTACAATTAGTTCATATACCATAACACATGATAAATTAGTACCTGATGTTTGGATAGAGGCGTCAATTCATCATCACCTTTGCCTCTGTATTTGTCTATTATTTTGTGTTTTGCACCTTTTTTGTGTTTTGCACCTTTTTTGTGTGCACACAATTCATCATTCTATTATGCTATTTTTTTTAGTCTTTTTTAGTCTATTCCATATGTGGTCGCTTTTTTCCCCCCTTTTGTCGCTTTGTGAGCGAAATTTAGACGTTCCAGATTTATTTGACTAATTCATCAATTGCAACTTTAAAAAGTTGCAAACTTGGGTGTAACTTCACTCCAGTTACCCTCACCCCCCCCCCCCCCCCCACACACCCTCCTGGTGTAATTCCGGTATGACAACTGTTTGCACTTTTTTGTGATGTTTTGTGTAATTTTTTTCAACTTTTGGTGCCATAAGTCGCAAAAAAAAGAAAAAAACACCCCATGTTTTTTTGCCCCATTTCATGAATGTTGTATGCTGTACTGATGAATTTGGTGCCAAAAACAGGCAACTAATACCACAAGATAAAGTAGGAAAGTAACTTAAAAAAGTGATGAATCAGGGCCCAGATGTCAAGATTCAGTTTGGACTCTGCTGTTGTAGAGTTGTATTTGTCACCTGGTCCTGCGGTCAGTGTTTCCCTGTGCCTGGCCGGTGGGAGGAGCCTATCCTTTCGTGCCTCGTACCTGGAATCATGATGCTTTATCAGGATGTCTCGTTCATCGGTGCGGCGCCAGTTATAGCCCTGCTCTGCAGCGTGCGCACCTGGTACCTGCAAGTTCTCCTGATTCTGCCTGCTACCTCATCTAACCTTCCTGACTTCCATCCTCCCAATTCGGTCTGACCTCCCTGATTCCCATCCCCTCTGTCTTGTCTTTCCTTCCGGTCTTCCTCTCCTGCTCCCTGTTTGTTGTTCTGTCCCTGTGCCCCCCTTCTATGGCTTGCTCTCCTGGTTCCCGACCTCTGGCTGTCTCCTGACACTGACTCTGCCTACTCCCTTGTACTGCATGACCTCCCAGCTCTGACCCTGCTTGTAGAACTTCTCCGAGCAATCAATTTGTGATTACTCCTGTGACACCTTGTGGATCCATAATCCTGTTACACACACACCAGTGTTCTGGCTCCCCCTAGTGGTGACTTTACACCAGAATGATTAGACCTTTTACAATTTTTTCTTAAAGAGAATCTGTAAGGCTAATTTTACTAATAAAACTAGAAGTATGGCATTATAGGACATAGAACAACAATAAAAATGATACCTGTATTGTAATTGTCTTTTCAGAGAGGAAGGAGACAAACTCTAGTGCTATATACCTATTGGAGGTAGCAATCCTAAAAGTCAAAAGTGGCCGTGTAACAAGCCTTTTCATATGACCTAGGATTTATGCCAGATCAGAACCTCAATTTGCAGACACGGTGTTTTGGGATGATTGTCCCTCGTCAGGGCAAAGTATGAGATCTGATCTGGCTGAATGACAGCCAGATTGGTTTGTCAGTCTCCGCAAGGAGAAAAGTTTTCCCGTTAGACCCCAGTAGAGCTTTTCCTTCAGCCAGATCAGATGTATATACAACAGGTGAAATAAGTTTTCATTTTTTAAGTAAATATAATTCTAAAGGTGATCTTAACATGAAATTCTCACCAATTGTGGGTAACAATCCATCCAATCGACTCAGGAAAATAAATCAAACCATACAGTATATATCCATAAAAGAAGTGATGTGTAAAAATGAAAAATGACACAGGGAAAAACCATTGAACACGCTTACTGAAATGTATTTAATATTTCTTACAAAAGCCTTTGTTGGTGATGAAGCTTCAGGACGCCTCCTGCATTGTGTGTTATGGCATCCAAAGAGTTTAATTTTGGTCTCATCTGACCTGACTATATTCTCCCAGTATTGCACATACTTCTCTAAATGTTGTGGAGCAAACTTTAAATGTGCTTAAACCTTTTTTTTGTTCAGCCATTGAGTTTTACGTGTTGAGGGTGCATACAGGTCATGGAGGGTCAGTGCATTACTTATTGTTTTCTTTGAAACAATTGTACCTGCTGATTCCAGGTTTTTCTGCAGCTCTCCACTTGGCTCTTGGACAACTCATCTGATAATTCTTGTCACTCCGCTGTCTGCAATCTTGTGTGGAGCACATTGTTGTGGCCGGTTTATGTTGAAATGATGTTCTTTCCACTTACAGATTATGACCCCAAAGTGCTCACTGGAACTTTCGGTAGTTTAGAAATTCTGTAACCAATGTCATCAGTGTATTTTGCAACACTAAGGTTGTAAAGGTCTTGAGACAGCTCACTGGTTTTACCCATCATAAGGTGTTTCTTGTGGGGCACCTTGGTGATGAGACACCTTTTTATGGGCCATCAGTTGAACCAGCTGATATAATTTTCAATAAGTGGCATCATTACTGTGGGAACCTTTTTGCTTTGACCGCGGCTAACCTGAGTGACGTTACCACTGGTCGTTGCTCATTCTCTGTCTGCAGTTACAGAGTGCAGCCATGTTCCGTGATCGCGTGCTGTGACTCAGATGTAGCAGGGATGAATTGTTGTAGGACCTCGTGTGGATTAAGTCGATCCTGCAGGGGTGTTTTGGGGGTTAATAAAGTGGTGAAAGAAAGTTTTTTTTGTATTTTATTCCAAATAAAGGATTTTGTCAGGGGTTTGTGTTTACTTACTTTCAGTTACAGATTAGTGATGGGGGGTCTCATAGATCCTCCCCATTACTAATCTAGGGCTTAGTGGCAGCTGTGGGCTGTTATTAACCCCTGCTATTACTCCGATTACCACAACACTTTTGCAATCAGGTACAGCAAGATAAAGCACCATTCTTGTGGCATATAATGGATGCACAATCCCGAGCAACTGTAAGCTGCTATTTTTAGGTTGGGGTTAGCCTAATAACCATAGGCCTCCCCAGCTTGAGAATACCAGCCGCCAGCTGTCGGGCTTTATCTTGGATGGGTATCAAAATTGGGGGGGACCGCACGTCACTTTTTTAAATAATTTATTTAAATAATTAAAAAAAAAAGCCTCATGCGGTTCCTCTTATTTTGATACACAGCCAAGATGAGCGCACGGCTGGGGTCTGCAACCTGTAGCGCTGGGCTTTATCTGTGCTGGGTATCATAATACAGGGAACCCTGCACCAAGTCATTTATAACCAACAATGTTGTGTGTACTGAGGAAATCATCCAGCCCTTTTTTAAAAGCTGTTATAGTATCAGCCATTACTACCTCTTGTGGTAGTGTATTCCACAGTCTGACCGCTCTAACTGTAAAGAACCCTTTCCTATTTAGCTGCCGGAATTAATTTATTTATTTTTACTGTCTGATATAGACGAGCACAGCACTTGTGATTGGAAACAATCAGTTGGGATGAAGAAGAGAAAAGCACTGCACAAAGAACCAGGGGCACTCCTATTATAATATGAATATCAAAAACACCTTTATTCAATATTATAGTGGTATGCTCCATCTCCTTTTTTTGTGGAAGCAATCAGTTGACATGCTGACACTCAGGGTAGGGGCGCATTTGACTGCAACCAATCACAGACACCGCTGGGCGGGGAAAGCAGTGAATATGCAATGAGGGTTAATTATCGGTCCCGGAAGTGAATGCACGGCCTGGAAGTAGTGAACTACTATGATGGATGCTCGGTAAGTAAAGTGCTCCTATCCCTTCTACTAACATTTTAAATCACCGGAAACTGGTCCCAATAGACTCATATGGGGACCGGAATCCAGACTGGAACCGGATTTTAAAAAACAGATAACAGGGACCCGCCGGTCCCAGTTATCTGACAGTCCGCCCGTCACTACTTACTAATATTTATTTTGGGGGGTAGGGGGTGTTCAGTTAGGCATTTTGTATTGTGGAGGTCACTTTATTCCTCCGGCAGCACAAATAGGTCCTTGATAATTGTTCCTGATTACTGTCTGCAGTCCATATGACTATTACGCAAACAAAATAACCACCTCTACAATGTACAGAGAATTAGGTAAAAAGGGGTAAATTACAAAAAAAACAAGCAGACAAGAATAAATAATAAGTATCACTAATAATATTTAGGTGATACATTCTCCTTAGCCTTATTTAACCTTTGATTCTCCTCTTTGTCCACAGCTGCCACTTGAGCATAATACCTCGGTAAAAAGGCTGAAAATTTACAAATGTAATCATAAAATCAGCGACTGAAGTGTTTTTATTTATCTTAATCAAGAGTGCATAATACACCCAAGGAAAAAACATGCATTAACGAGCCGCAGTGCATCAATTACATTGCGTGCCACAATTACAGCTGCCCATGAAGCCTTTTAGCAGTTGTGTTAATAAAAGAATTAAATTGAAATATTAAAGGAAAATGTATCTGTAAAACCGTTCAGTTCTATTGCATTTTATTTGTTTATAGCCCATGAAAAATGAGTGTGCGGTCCTTTTCTTCTGGTCTACTGAGTTTTTATGTTTGTAACCTAATTATGTTTATTTGCTTGACTAATGATAGTGCTATAATTACTTTACAATCAAAGGACACACCGGGAAAATAGCAATTTGCATGTAAATTGGATCAGTGATGATGACAAACCATCTTATCTAAAAGTAAATTTATTTATTTATTTTTTTAAAAAAGTGCGATTCGGGTGAACTTTCCATTCTCCAACAAAGTTCAGAAAGGTCGAGGACGCTGACTGTGATGATCGGGCTGCCTGAACTCACAGATTACTCTAAAATGAAAGCAGTGGTCTGAACTTAAAGGGATAATCCAGTTTACACCCTACATATTTTTTTCATTCTTTGCAAATTGAATAATTATTATTATTTTTTTTTTTTTGCATAAATTTCACATTTGCTATTGGCATATGTGACACCCCTCGACTATCAGGTTGTCACAGGGTATTGTGCAATCTGCCCTTCTGTGCAATATCCACCTCCTCCTTGGTTATGGGTCCCCAACTACATGGTGTTGCCTACATCAGCCAATAAAATCCTAGGTACACTCTGCACCACACCCACCAGACACACCAGTGGACGGTCTGAGTGGAATAGGGTCGCCCACTTGGGGGGTTGGTTAGGGTAGGTCAGGAGTGTCAGGAGTAGGTCAGTGTGAGTTGGAGAGTGAAGGAGAGAGGAGGTCAGAAGCCGGGCTCCTTGGAAGCAACTAGGTAGCAGACGATGGTCTGAGCCTAGTAGGAGCTAGGCCCCCGGTCGCAGGGGTTCGTGACAAGGGGCACAGAACTGTCGAGGAGGACAGCCGGCGGCCTTGCACCATCACCGGGCTGGGACCAAGGCACGATGGGGTACGTGGACCCTAGGTCAGGGAGTAGCTTCAGGCAACCTGACAATTTACCCGACGAGAACGGAGCCTTCAAGGTCCGTTCTCCAACCGCTCCAAAATTGGGGTACTAGCGCAACGAGGGGGATAGGACATTCCACTAAAGCGGTCCAGAAAATCCCAAGCGTGAACCCTGAGAGCAAGCTCCCACAGTTAGCCACACTGGGGAGCGGGACCCGACTAGGTTTACGCTACCGGGGCCAACCAAGAAGTGAACTAAGTGCCAGGAGGAAGGTCACAGATCACCAAGCAGCACCATCGGGGACGGGACCCAAACTAGCTTAGCGGCAGCGGTGTCCAGAACTTTGGTTTATCCAGTTGTCGGTGTCAGCTTTATGGACTGTGTGAGTATGAAAGTGTTCCTCTTCACTCCCCACGGCACCCCCCAGCTCCCATCACCTAGTCTCGGGGCATTCCCCCCTACCCGTGGAGGGTTCTAACATCCGGCTGCCCCACTCCATCGCCCCGGGTACTCCCAACTGCAGCGGTAGTACCCCATATTACCACACACCACGGGTGGCGTCACAAACTCTAAACATAATCCCCTGTAAATACCCCCTTCATTTGAGTGGCCACACGACCCCTGGGTCCGGACACCCCTCGAGCCACCGCGGATCTGGATCCGAGCAGCCAAGCTGCTGACACGGGGGCGGCACACATATTAATTGTTTACTTCATGGTAGGAAATAACATAGTTACATAGCTTGAAAAAAAGTCCTCGGTCCATCTAGTTCAACCTTCCACCACCAATTCTACATTTTGGCATAGTCATTTATAACCAAGAATGTTGTGTGTACTGAGGAAATCATCCAGCCCTTTTTTAAAAGCTGTTATAGTGTCTGCTATTACTACCTCTTGTGGTCGGCATTCCACAGTCTGACTGCTCTAACTGTAAAGAACCCTTTCCTATTTAGCTGCTGGAATCTCTTTTCTTCCACTCGCAGTGAATGCCCCCTGGTCCTTGTAGCACCCATCCCTACCAGGTCCCAGGGGGGGCGCTTCTCCTCTCACCTGCCCGGTTCCAGCGCGGCTCCCACGTGTGCTCCCGCTCCCAGCCTCCGGGGGTGTTGTCCTTCCTCTCACCTGCCCTGCAGCTCTGCAGCCTCCTCTCCTGCTTCATGTCCTGCCGCGGTCTTCTCACACCACCGGGCCATGCGTCCTGCTCCAGAGTCTGCTGCTTCTGCCTGCTTCCAGGCCACATGCAGGTCTTCAGTGAGTGCTCATAGGGTGCGCGCGACCATGCCCTTTCTTAAAGTGGTAGCGTCCCATTACCTGGAAGGGACCTTAGAGGTCACCTGTTACCTAAAGGGTATTTTTTAGTTCGCCTCCCTTAACAGGAGGCGTCTGAGCAACGCTACCAGTAGCGTGTTGCTAGCTCTCAGGTCCCCAGTTGTTATTGTGTCTAGTCCCTGTACCTGTCCCAAGTTACTAACCTCTGTCTTGTCCTAGAGTATCATCACCTTCATCGCCTGTGTGCTGTCTTGTCAGTGCCTTGACCGCAGTACCGTCTGTCTCAGAAATCTCCTGATTGTCACGTCACCTGAGCCTCCACCACAGTGCCGTCTCGTCCCAACCTACTCTTCGGTGCCGTGTCGTCTCTGCCTCCACCTTGGTGCCATTATATCTCGGACTCCAGCCCTGGACGTTGTTACTATATCAATCCATAACAGACTGCCCCCTATGGTCCCTGCCTGCCGTGCATTTAGGCCTTTTGGAAGTGCCGCATAGTCCCTGTATGGTCACTTCCACAGGTGAGTCCGGTGCACAGTCCAGTGGGTCAACCCCCGGACACTCACCGCCATTCGGTGAGCGTAACAGTCCTTAGTATTGTCTTTGGAAGGAATAAGTCATGTGCCAGTCCTTTATATTGACCACACATGTATTTATACAAATAAATGAGATTTCCTCTGAGACGTCTTTTTTCTAAGCTAAACATATCTAACTTTTCCTCCTCTCATCATAAGGGAGGCCTCCATTTCTTGTAATAATCTAGTCGCCCGCCTTTGAACTGACTCTAATTTCTGAATGTTCTTTTTAAAATGTGAAGCCCAAAACTGGATCCCATATTCCAGATGTGGCCTTATATGGGATTTATAGAGGGGTAACAATACGTTGGGATCACGGGATCTAATCTCTCTTTTTATACACCCTAAAATCTTGTTTGCTTTAGCAGCTGCTGCTTGACATTGAGTGCTGCTGCTCAGATTATTTGTAATGAGAATACCCAAGTTCTTCTCCTGTTCTGTAGTCCCGAGTTTACTTCCATTTAATGTATACGCAGCTATAGGATTACTCCATCCTGGTTGAATTATTTTACATTTATCAATGTTAAATCTCGTTTGCCAAGTGTCTGCTCATTCTGACATCTTATCCAGATTGTTTTGTAATATTGTACTATCAAGGTCAGCTTTTAAAATCCTACATAGTTTGGTGTCATCAGCAAAGACTGACAATTTACTATCAATCCCATCCACAAGGTCATTAATAAAGAAATCTAATATATAAAGCTGAATGTGTGTATGTGTGTGTGTATGTATATATGTATGTCTGGGATTGACATCTGCACCGTCACAGCTACAGCCACAAAATTTTGCACACTCACACTTCTGGACCCCGAGAGCGTCATAGGCTATGTTTTGAGGGTAAATTTTAACCCCACACTTTACAGTTATTCACCAAAAAACCTGCCTCCATTAAAGCGAATGGAGCTGGGAGCCACAGTGCAGCCAGAACTTCAGAAAAATGCGCAGCCACGCCCTTAAATGGAATGTTGGCATGTCACAATGCAGCCAGGGAAAGAGACAGACACAGACAGGGAAAGAGGCAGACACAGACAGGGTAAGAAACAGACATAGACAGGGTAAGAGACAGACACAAAGACAGACACAGACAAAGACACAGACTGACAGGAAAAGAGACAGACAGGGAAAGAGAGGGAAAGAGAGAGACAGGTTAAGAGACAGACACAAAGAGATAGAGCCAGACACAGAGAAACAGACAGACAGGGAAAGAGAGGGAAAGAGACAGACAGAGTAAGAGACAGACAAAGACAGGTAAAGAGACAAAGACACACAGGGAAAGAGACAGAGGGAAAGAGACAGACCGGGAAAGAGACAGACAGGGAAAGAGACAGACAGGGAAAGAGACAGACAGGGAAAGTGACAGAGATAGATAGACAGACAGGGAAAGAGATTGAGACAGACGGAGAAAGAGACAGAGACAGTCAGAGACAGACAGGGAAAGAGACAGACAGACAAAGAGATAGAGAGAGATATATACAGAGGGGGAGACAGACAGAGAATGGGAGAGAAACAGAGACACAGTTACTATCCCGGGCGTTAATACATTCTATTTATACATTCTATCCCGGGAATGTTAATACATTCTATTTTGTTAACAACAGTTATTAACCTGGGCGAAGCCGGGTAGTACAGCTAGTTAATAATAAAGCTGGGGATGAAACAAGGACTATAGGGTCTTCCCTGATATGAAAGGGAAAAAGGTGAGAAAATAGGCGGCTCACCTTTGGTGGTTGTGTCACCCACATTTAGTGCAAAAACGTTATCACCTGTCGCAGTGTCCACGAGCCGTAAGGCCGCAGGAAACAAACATGAACCTGGTCAGACGTGGTCAATCTGCTCTTCTGTGAATAAGATAATGGTCCAAACTGTAGTATAAGAGAAAAGGAGCTTTATTGATTTGTTTTGAAGTGACTCCCCACTTATTCTTCAGAATAGGCACTAAATTACCAATAGACTATGATTAAGAGTGGTTTTTCGCTTGAAATGCGTTAGATGTTTTTATTCTTACCTGTTTTTTAACATGCATCAATAAAGAATCCCTTTTATTTAAGAACATTTCGGTATTCATATGACAAGAATTTCCTTGGATTGTGCTGGATCCTTCATCCATTTTTCACAGACCTTAAAGGGAACCTATCAATCTGCATATTGCTAATCCCTGCCTAACTGTCTCAACCTATAGTAGCATAGATAAAGAGATCTTTAGAAAAACTATTTCTAAACATCCTTTATGATATGCTAATGAGGCCAGGGACTACTCGCAAGTGCGTTACTTCCCTTGGCTAGTTGGTCCCCTTAGCATGTTAGCACGCCCCTGTGGGTGTGCTAGCATGCTAATGAATGTGCAGCGACAGAGGCATGGCCGCTCTCACCTCAGCTGCCACAGCTGGTTTTTGGCTCAGTGGCCAACATCAGACTGTCCCAAGATTTCCGGTCATGCGCACTATACCAGTTTGAAGCCGGGACTTGTACACTCGGATTCATAGTGCGCATGACTGGAAGTCCAGGACTTCTGATCATGCACACTGAGCTTAAAACCAGCAGTGGTGAAAGCGACCATGTCCCTGATGTTGCACATTCATTAGCATGTTAGTACACCCACAAGGGTATGCTTTCATGCTAAGGGGGCCAACTAGCCAAGGGAAGTAACACCCTTGTGACTAGTCCCTGGCCTCATTAGCATATGATAAAGGATCTTTAGAAATGCTTTACTAGATACAGGGATGGTTAGGCAGGGCTTAGCAATATGCACCCCGAACTGCTCGTGGTTCTGAGCACATATTGCACCTGACAGGTTCCCTTTAAAATAACAAAACATTCTACACCCATTTTTATAAATGGCCATTACGTCTACTGCATGATCCTGGTCCACCATTGTCACAGCTAGCAGCAGTGATTGGCTGCAATGGTCGCACAATTGAAGAAGACATTTAATCATGGAAGGTACTCATGAAATACTATTAAAATTTTATATATTGCTACTTTATCTCTTGATTCTTTTTAACTTTATTTTGTATCTCAAATGGTGAAAAATCATCATTGCACCCAATTCATCATTTGCGATTCTATTTAAGTCACTTTTCTTTCTTCGTCTTTTGGTATTCTCTGACTTTTTTTTGCCAAATTCATCAAAATGGCACATACGGTTTATGAATATTGCGCAACTATTTAGTCCAAAAAAATGAGATGTCTAATATTGCATCAAAATGTCTGGCGTACATGAAATCACTCCAGGGAATGGGGATGGCGTGCATATTTTCAATAAAATTTGCTATTTTTCAAAAAGTCACCATGATTTTTCAGGTGAGAATATTTGGAAAAACCTAAACTCAGTCCACAGTGATAAACTAAACAACAACAACAAATAAGAACTAAACAGACGACCACATAAATTACAGTAATTTTAAAGAAGGTGCAGCTGGAAAAGTTGAATAAGGCACAAAGAACCAAAAAAATTTGCAAAACACCAAAAACTTGATCCGTATATGTGTTTCAAGGGGTTGCAGAGTCGTTGTTTTTTCCCTTTTTTGTTCTTTTTCTCACTTTTGTAGCCTTTGTGTTCCTTTTCTCATAGAATAGGGAAGGATATAACAAGGTGAAGGGATCTCAGGGGTCATGATAAAATGATATGTGATGCAGAGGATTAGAGAGTCTTGGGTTGTTGTGCAGTTTTTAGTTGCAGCATGGATGATCCACACACCTCTCAATAAGGGGCAGAACCTTCCTGCATAGGAACTTTTTGAAACAACATTGTTAAATTATAGCTTAATGTGGTCTCTGGATGGAGCTATATGGCATACATATGGCATGATTTTGACACTGTCCACCTACAGTGCCTACAAGTAGTATTCAACCCCCTGCAGATTTAGCAGGTTTGATAAGATGCAAATAAGTTAGAGCCTGCAAACTTCAAACAAGAGCAGGATTTATTAACAGATGCATAAATCTTACAAACCAACAAGTTATGTTGCTCAGTTAAATTTTAATAAATTTTCAACATAAAAGTGTGGGTCAATTATTATTCAACCCCTAGGTTTAATATTTTTTGGAATAACCCTTGTTTGCAATTACAGCTAATAATCGTCTTTTATAAGACCTGATCAGGCCGGCACAGGTCTCTGGAGTTATCTTGGCCCACTCCTCCATGCAGATCTTCTCCAAGTTATCTAGGTTCTTTGGGTGTCTCATGTGGACTTTAATCTTGAGCTCCTTCCACAAGTTTTCAATTGGGTTAAGGTCAGGAGACTGACTAGGCCACTGCAACACCTTGATTTTTTCCCTCTTGAACCAGGCCTTGGTTTTCTTGGCTGTGTGCTTTGGGTCGTTGTCTTGTTGGAAGATGAAATGACGACCCATCTTAAGATCCTTGATGGAGGAGCGCAGGTTCTTGGCCAAAATCTCCAGTTAGTCCGTGCTATCCATCTTCCCATGGATGCGGACCAGATGGCCAGGCCCCTTGGCTGAGAAACAGCCCCACAGCATGATGCTGCCACCACTATGCTTGACTGTAGGGATGGTATTCTTGGGGTCGTATGCAGTGCCATCCAGTCTCCAAACGTCACGTGTGTGGTTGGAACCAAAGATCTCGATCTTGGTCTCATCAGACCAGAGAACCTTGAACCAGTCTGTCTCAGAGTCCTCCAAGTGATCATGAGCAAACTGTAGACGAGCGTTGACATGACGCTTTGAAAGTAAAGGTACCTTACGGGCTCGTCTGGAACGGAGACCATTGCGGTGGAGTACGTTACTTATGGTATTGACTGAAACCAATGTCCCCACTGCCATGAGATCTTCCCGGAGCTCCTTCCTTGTTGTCCTTGAGTTAGCCTTGACTCTTCGGACAAGCCTGGCCTCGGCACGGGTGGAAACTTTCAAAGGCTGTCCAGGCCGTGGAAGGCTAACAGTAGTTCCATAAGCCTTCCACTTCCAGATGATGCTCCCAACAGTGGAGACAGGTAGGCCCAACTCCTTGGAAAGGGTTTTGTACCCCTTGCCAGCCTTGTGACCCTCCACGATCTTGTCTCTGATGGCCTTGGAATGCTCCTTTGTCTTTCCCATGTTGACCAAGTATGAGTGCTGTTCACAAGTTTGGGGAGGGTCTTAATTAGTCAGAAAAGGCTGGAAAAAGAGATAATTAATCCAAACATGTGAAGCTCATTGTTCTTTGTGCCTGAAATACTTCTTAATACTTTAGGGGACCCAAACAGAACTCTTGTGGTTTGAGGGGTTGAATAATAAATGACCCTCTGAATAAACTTTTCACAATTTAAAAAAAAAAATAAAAAAAGAAATAACATTCTTTTTTGCTGCAGTGCATTTCACACTTCCAGGCTGATCTACAGTCCAAATGTCACAATGCCAAGTTAATTCCGAATGTGTAAACCTGCTAAATCTGCAGGGGGTTGAATACTACTTGTAGGCACTGTATATGCAAAATGGCATTTCTAGTAAGTGTTATATCTCATCTGATCTTTATCTGAATCTCACAGCTGGACTGCCCATTACTGCTGTATAATGTGTGTCGCCCAGGGAAGGGGGTACTCGGTCCCGGGCGGTTGCAAACAGTAATGTCACTTCGGGTGGCCGTTGTCTGGTCCCGTGCCCTGGGGACGCTTATTAAACGGAGGTATTTACAGGGCATAATAGAGTTAATGTTCGTGATGCCACCTGCGGGTTGCGGTTAAGAATGTAGGACCGCCACTGCTCAACGTGGGTACTCCCAGGGATGGTAGTAGTGGCAGCTACCGCAGGTAGGGCTGTGCCTGGGAGATGTATGATGTATAATGATGATGGAGACCACACCAGGTTAACTTTAACAGTCTCTACTCACATGGACACTCGGCTTGCTTGTTCCGGTCCCTGTACTGCCAGTGCCAGATAGTGACTCCGGTTGCTCTGTCCCCGACACTCTCAGTGTGGTTGAGACCCTGAAACTTGGAACTCTGGGGGTCCCTCCGCTGTGAGACAGTGGTCCATCCGTTTGGCTGGCAGTGCGGACCCTGCGGGGAAGTAAGTGTTCGAACCCCAATCTTAGTTTACTGCTGATGCCCCTGGATCTGAAAGGTCAGTGAGGCCCCTGGAGAGCCCTCACTGTGCAGGTATTTGCCAAACAGTCTAAAACTTGCGCTTGACCTAGGGCCCTGTGCCCCGTGTGTGCCCAGATTCCAGTGGGGCTCCCTTGTACCGTTCCTGGGGTCTTGACTCCTGCCCAGAGGTACTCTCTTGGCCTGGCTGGCAATCTGACTGCCGTGCCCCTGAGTCACCGTTACACAGACCCAGCTTGAGGCACGTCTGCTCTCCTCACTACATTCTGACAGACTACTTCCTCTTCTCTCACAGACTGGCCTGCCCCCTCCCACCTGGTGGTCAAGTCCCTTGGTTCGCTCTGACCACTGGGTGGCCCTCCCACTAGCCCTGGTGTGAGTGGTAACTGGGATTTTTAGGTGTGTGTTGCTGTTGCTGGCACTGGTGTTACAAGTCCCAGGGGGTAGGTCCTGCATCCCCAAAAGGATGCAGTTCCCTATAGTGCCCTGAGGTTCTCAGGGGCGCTACAAATGCATACCTCCCAACTTTTGAAGAACAGCAAGAGGGATAAAATATGTGGCGCACAGCTTGCCACTGCATTTATTGACCCCTCCCCTAGCCACACCCATGTGGCAGTAAAGTTTCCAGGACTATTCAGTCGTTCATAGTTGTAGAAGCCAAGAACTTTCTCATCTTTATGTAGCTTCACTATATGCAGATAAAAACGCAACGTGTGAACACGGCCTAAATATCCAAGCAAAGTGGATGTGATTTCATGAAATCTCCACCTGCTGAACTCTATTGCATTGCGTGGTGCGGACACCTGCAGGAAAAATGACAAAAACAGAACGGAGAATAACAAGAATAAACAATTATAATCGGCGCCACTGAGTACTGCACCCATGCTGGGTCAGTGCAAACAGGTAATCCTGAAGGCTGGATTAGGGTGTGTACGCACAGACACATAGCAACCAGGTCTCCCACACCATAGAGGGGACCCTTGGGCAGACCCAAGAAGGGGCTTGCCTCCACATCCAATCTAAGGGTGTAGGGGAGGGCCTGGAAGCTAGGTTGCAGTGGCAGTCAGGAAAGTAGGAGGAGA
Source organism: Anomaloglossus baeobatrachus (assembly GCF_048569485.1). Taxonomy (NCBI): domain Eukaryota; kingdom Metazoa; phylum Chordata; class Amphibia; order Anura; family Aromobatidae; genus Anomaloglossus; species Anomaloglossus baeobatrachus. Next base: position 529,048,912 of record NC_134358.1, on the reverse strand, counting down.
GCCAGTCTGATAGTGGAGACGCAGGAGAGCGGACACTCTAGTCAGACCCTGCACGTGGACTAGCCGCTGGCGGGGGAGAACAGTTGCCACACAGTCAGCCTGAAAGGCATCTGAAGAGAGTCAGACAGTCGAGTACGGGGACTCCTGGTAATCAGGCACGCATGGGGAACAGGTCCCTAGAGCCAGACATCTATTTAGTGATCTGCTAAAACCTGCTGGTGAGGGTACTTGAGGTACCTCACCAACAATACAGAGTCCGAGCCTCAGGAGCAATGAGGGGGCCCATAAGGAGGATCGAGCCTGGAGCCATCTTCTTTGGTCCACGCTGCCGGCAAAAGGGCCAGAAAGGGCAGAAAAGGCAGTTGCGACTTCCCTGGATGAATCCCACAGTACTTCAAGTCAGGGGTTATCCGAAACAAAGAGTGCTAGGAAGGAGAGCTAACGGTTTCCCTTAGACCAGCCTGAAGGATACCTGGTTCTCTCTTGGTGTATCTCAGCATCACCCGGGTACCTTACAACAACACCTGAAAGTGAGTAAAGACCAGTTGCAAGACACTTTGGACTGAGACTGAGTTATTCTGCGACCTGTTGTTCTACACGCACACCTGAGCCCCTGGGGCCAGCCTCACTCATGGGAGGCCACGCCATCTAACTGCAGACTCCATCAGCCCCAGACGCTCATTAAAGCTGCAGTGGCGGTCACCCATATCCCTGACCGCAAACCGTGAGTGGCGTCACGACTCAGATGTAAATAAGCTGACATACCTGTCGCCAGAAGATCCCACAGAGAAGAACCTGTGGCGTCCCTGGAGGTGGAGCGGTGTCCCCGAGGTGACCGCTGCAGCAGGTGGGCGACACATCCACCCATGCAGTTAAAAGGACAACATGGAAAAGGAGAAAAGTACTGCACAAGAGTGGAGAACACACCTGGAGAAAAAACACAGCATTTACACTACGTGTGAACACTGCCTCAGTGTTATATTTTTATTACATTTTTTATGGGTTTAATAGAGAAAAATGATCAGTCATGTCATGTTTTTACGCCATTTACTGAACCCCATAAATAATCTGATCACTCTGTTGCACGGGTAGTTCCGATTAGATACACCAAAAATGTCCATTTAATTTGTTGATTGGTGATGGTTTTTTTTTTTTAAAAAGCGCATTAAAAATGACAATATTTTATTTTTTTAAATTATTTTTAGTAATTTTATTAGAAGAAAATATTTTTCTTCTATTCTCCCTCTAGAATATAAGAGACAGAGATACTGCTCTGTACAATGTATCTCTATTTCCAATGCAATTTGCCTGTGGTGTCAGAGACTGCAATGCAACTTCAAATACACACTATCGTCCATATGACATCACCAGTGTCTGTAGCTCCAAAGTGAGGGCTCCTGTTGAAATGCTTGAAAGTTGTTGGTTTGAGTCACATGGAGGGATGAAGATAAAGAAAAAAAATGATGTTTTTGTATTTATTTCTCTTTAAAGTTTTATAGGTACAAAAAATTCTGACATTTTCTTCCTCTAGGGACATAGAGATACAGTATATTTGCAATGTATCTCTTCGTAGCTGAATCATCTCCTTCTGTGTTCCCTGCCTGCAATACAGGTTAAGATAACCAAATCCTCCTTTACCTTTCTGTCTAGGCAGTGGCTTGATGGTAGAGCTGCTGCTGATAGCTGAGTTCACAAGTTCTTGTCCTGGTGAAACCAGAGGAGAAGTTAATTTATGCACTGAGAGATGTGCCCACCCTTCTGCCCTATAGTAATGTGACCCATACTTGTCTCATATAATAATATTAATTTTATATAGTGCTATTAATTCCAGAGCGCTTTACATACATTGGCAGCACTGTCCCCATTGGGGCTCACAATCTAGAGTCCCTGTCTGTATGTTTTTGGAGTGTGGGAGGAAACTGGAGAAACCCATGCAAACATGGGGAGAACATACAAACTCATTGCTAATGTTATTCTTGGTGGGATTTGAACCCAGGACCCCAGCGCTGCAAGACTGTAGTGCTAACCACTGAGCCACCATGCCACCCAATGTGCCTATTGTTTAGTAATGTCCTCTTTCTGGTTCCCTTATTGTCCCCTGTTATGCCGTTGTTTCCACACACAAAAAAATATTCTCACCTATCCTTCGTTCCTGTGGTGTCCTCTTATCTGCTTCTTGCAATCTACAGGTACATAGACCCCTACTTAATTGCTTCTGGTGCATGGGGTCACCGCTGCAGGCTGCCGTCATGGCTTTACTTCAGTTGAATGCTTTGTGGCGCCATATAGCATTGAACCGCAGTAAAGCCGTGACAGCAACGGCGGCCCCATGCACTGAATGTGATCATCGATAGGTACTTCTTGCAGACTGCAGGCACATAGACCCCTCAATGATTGTGTCCTGCACACGGAGCCACCGCTGCTGTCAGTGCTTTACTGCAGTTGAATGCGCCAGAAAGCATTCAACTGAAGTAATGCCTTGATGGCAGCCTGCAGTGGCGGCTCTGTGCACCGGACGTGATCATGGAGGGCTCTATGTGCCTGCGGTCTGCAAGATGCAGGTAAGAGGACACCAAAGGAACAGAGGACAGGTGAGAATAATTTCTTATGGGACCCTTACTCGAGTGTAAGCCGAGTGGGGCGTTTTCAGCATAAAAAGTGGGCTGAAAAACAGCTTATACTTGAGTATATACAGTTAGGTCCAGATATATTTGGACAGTGACACAATTTTCGCGAGTTGGGCTCTGCATGCCACCACATTGGATTTGAAATGAAACCTCTACAACAGAATTCAAGGGCAGATTGTAACGTTTAATTTGAAGGTTTGAACAAAAATATCTGATAGAAATTGTAGGAATTGTACACATTTCTTTACAAACACTCCACATTTTAGGAGGTCAAAAGTAATTGGACAAATAAACCAAACCCAAACTAAATATTTTTATTTTCAATATTTTGTTGCGAATCCTTTGGAGGCAATCACTGCCTTAAGTCTGGAACCCATGGACATCACCAAACGCTGGGTTTCCTCCTTCTTAATGCTTTGCCAAGCCTTTACAGCCGCAGCCTTCAGGTCTTGCTTGTTTGTGGGTCTTTCCGTCTTAAGTCTGGATTTGAGCAAGTGAAATGCATGCTCAATTGGGTTAAGATCTGGTGATTGACTTGGCCATTGCAGAATGTTCCACTTTTTTGCACTCATGAACTCCTGGGTAGCTTTGGCTGTATGCTTGGGGTCATTGTCCATCTGTACTATGAAGCGCCGTCCGATCAACTTTGCGGCATTTGGCTGAATCTGGGCTGAAAGTATATCCCGGTACACTTCAGAATTCATCCGGCTACTCTTGTCTGCTATGTCATCAATAAACACAAGTGACCCAGTGCCATTGAAAGCCATGCATGCCCATGCCATCACGTTGCTTTCACCATGTTTTACAGAGGATGTGGTGTGCCTTGGATCATGTGCCGTTCCCTTTCTTCTCCAAACTTTTTTCTTCCCATCATTCTGATACAGGTTGATCTTTGTCTCATCTGTCCATAGAATACTTTTCCAGAACTGAGCTGGCTTCATGAGGTGTTTTTCAGCAAATTTAACTCTGGCCTGTCTATTTTTGGAATTGATGAATGGTTTGCATCTAGATGTGAACCCTTTGTATTTACTTTCATGGAGTCTTCTCTTTACTGTTGACTTAGAGACAGATACACCTACTTCACTGAGAGTGTTCTGGACTTCAGTTGATGTTGTGAACGGGTTCTTCTTCACCAAAGAAAGCATGCGGCGATCATCCACCACTGTTGTCATCCGTGGACGCCCAGGCCTTTTTGAGTTCCCAAGCTCACCAGTCAATTCCTTTTTTCTCAGAATGTACCCGACTGTTGATTTTGCTACTCCAAGCATGTCTGCTATCTCTCTGATGGATTTTTTCTTTTTTGCAGCCTCAGGATGTTCTGCTTCACCTCAATTGAGAGTTCCTTAGACCGCATGTTGTCTGGTCACAGCAACAGCTTCCAAATGCAAAACCACACACCTGTAATCAACCCCAGACCTTTTAACTACTTCATTGATTACAGGTTAACGAGGAAGACGCCTTCAGTGTTAATTGCAGCCCTTAGAGTCCCTTGTCCAATTACTTTTGGTCCCTTTAAAAAGAGGAGGCTATGCATTACAGAGCTATGATTCCTAAACCCTTTCTCCGATTTGGATGTGAAAACTCTCATATTGCAGCTGGGAGTGTGCACTTTCAGCCCATATTATATATATAATTGTATTTCTGAACATGTTTTTGTAAACAGCTAAAATAACAAAACTTGTGTCACTGTCCAAATATTTCTGGACCTAACTGTACGGTACATTCTTTGAAAGTCTTTTTGGAATAAATCCCACTAGATACCTAGATTTTGGATGTGGTACCATAAGTAAGGTACATATCCCTTTCTTCTACACCTTTCAGCACACGCTGACGTTCGTTCAGTTCATTGGTACATGGTGGCTCTGCATTGTGCCAGCTATTTCGGGACATGGCTTGCAGCTGTACAGGAGATTATACCCTCCATTACTGTGTTCTCATAAACTGTTGCCCAACACTCATTTACCGTTCATTCTAATGGAATCAGTCTGGGAAGACACAGATAATGTAGTCTCCGTCTCCCTTTTCTGTTTTCTTTCACTGATTAATGTTTGCATCTAAACTTTGGCATCACAAGTGATGTTTGCTTGTAAATGCTAGTCAGCTGACACATATATTCAGATGGCATCCGTGACGCGCCAACAATGCCAATGAAGAATCTTTTGTACTAAGGAGGACTGTACAATACGGATCTATGTCTTTCCAAGCCTCTTTTACAGTCATATCCCAGAGTAAGGGGTGGCACTAGGAGCTGCATAAGGGCTATGTAATATTGCTGTTTCTAGCTGTTGTTTCTATTGTTCATTTATCTCATGTTAAAGGTGTTCTCTGTCTTCAGAAATATTTGGGTCCCAATCAGGTAATATGTTAAATAATAAAATGAAACCTTAGTAAGTTGCTGCCGCTTCAGCGCTGCCTCTGCTGCTCCCCACTGGTCTTGGGTTACAGGGCTGCAGTGGTGATGTCCATAATACCCCCTGCATGACTGATGACATACTGGTACGTACGTCATCGGTTATGTCGCGATAATCATTGCTGGCTGCTGATTTAATTAGCAGATATGTTGGGCTAACAGGAGCGGGTGGATCTGCGGTCCACCCGTGCCTGCTTGCCATTTAGCAAAACACTAAACCTCCACTCATACTTGGTCTCCTTATAGCCTCAGCCCCCTGATCAAGCCAGACCTGGTGAAACATGTTTGGGAGGCTAATAGCCGAACAGTTTAATAAGCTGAATTAGGGAGAGATCAATAAAAGGTATAATAATAGGAAACTCAGGTCCGCAGCCTGACAGCTCATACAAGATAAGATGATCTAATAATAAGCTCTCCTTCTCTGCTATGGTTTTAAATGGTCAATCATTTAGTGTTAATGGTTTTGAGTTAGGGTACCTCTAGTTGCCTTTGGCAAATTGTGTGTAATGCTTGCGACTTAGATCGCGCTGTCAAAATGCGACAGTACGATATAAAGTATATACCAACTTACCAACATTGGTGTTGGTGAAAAAAGGATGTCATATATTTTATATATATATGAAGGTCCAGACCTTAGGCCCGTCTGAACACGCCATTGTCACGCTGTACTACGGGATGTCCTGAAGCAGTATAGCGCAAACTGCACTAGAAGGCAGCAGAGTGGTAGTAGAGCCAAGTAACCCTACAAGGTGGCAGTGGAATAGTCAGAGAGCCTAGAGGCCAAACAAAGTACAAGGGGAAACACCAAACTCCGCGTCATAAGCAAGCTACGAGGTCAGGAGACGGTCGGTCACGGAGATATCAGAGGAGAGAGACAGAACCAAGTTGGGGATGGTGCATAAGTCAAGTACCAGGAAGTCAGAATACACAAGGGGATAAGGTAGGAGGGCTGGGGCCGGCAGCGGGCTGACAGACACGGGTCAGGAAGTCAGGGGAATGCAGTAGGACGGATCAGGGAACTTCATCAGAGCCAGCTATACACGTTGTAGGTATAGACTATGACTGGTGCAGCAGAAGAGTTGCAGCAGTAAGATACAGTTAGGTCCAGAAATATTTGGACAGTGACACAATTATCGCGAGTTGGGCTCTGCATGCCACCACATTGGATTAGAAATGAAATCTCTACAACAGAATTCAAGTGCAGATTGTAACGTTTAATTTGAAGGTTTGAACAAAAATATCTGATAGAAATTGTAGGAATTGTACACATTTCTTTACAAACACTCCAGATTTTAGGAGGTCAAAAGTAATTGGACAAATAAATCAAACCCAAACAAAATATTTTTATTTTCAATATTTTGTTGCGAATCCTTTGGAGGCAATCACTGCCTTAAGTCTGGAACCCATGGACATCACCAAACGCTGGGTTTTCTCCTTCTTAATGCTTTGCCAGGCCTTTACAGCCGCAGCCTTCAGGTCTTGCTTGTTTGTGGGTCTTTCCGTCTTAAGTCTGGATTTGAGCAAGTGAAATGCATGCTCAATTGGGTTAAGATCTGGTGATTGACTTGGCCATTGCAGAATGTTCCACTTTTTTGCACTCATGAACTCCTGGGTAGCTTTGGCTGTATGCTTGGGGTCATTGTCCATCTGTACTATGAAGCGCCGTCCGATCAACTTTGCGGCATTTGGCTGAATCTGGGCTGAAAGTATATCCCGGTACACTTCAGAATTCATCCGGCTACTCTTGTCTGCTATGTCATCAATAAACACAAGTGACCCAGTGCCATTGAAAGCCATGCATGCCCATGCCATCACGTTGCCTCCACCATGTTTTACAGAGGATGTGGTGTGCCTTGGATCATGTGCCGTTCCCTTTCTTCTCCAAACTTTTTTCTTCCCATCATTCTGATACAGGTTGATCTTTGTCTCATCTGTCCATAGAATACTTTTCCAGAACTGAGCTGGCTTCATGAGGTGTTTTTCAGCAAATTTAACTCTGGCCTGTCTATTTTTGGAATTGATGAATGGTTTGCATCTAGATGTGAACCCTTTGTATTTACTTTCATGGAGTCTTCTCTTTACTGTTGACTTAGAGACAGATACACCTGCTTCACTGAGAGTGTTCTGGACTTCAGTTGATGTTGTGAACGGGTTCTTCTTCACCAAAGAAAGCATGCGGCGATCATCCACCACTGTTGTCATCCGTGGACGCCCAGGCCTTTTTGAGTTCCCAAGCTCACCAGTCAATTCCTTTTTTCTCAGAATGTACCCGACTGTTGATTTTGCTACTCCAAGCATGTCTGCTATCTCTCTGATGGATTTTTTCTTTTTTGCAGCCTCAGGATGTTCTGCTTCACCTCAATTGAGAGTTCCTTAGACCGCATGTTGTCTGGTCACAGCAACAGCTTCCAAATGCAAAACCACACACCTGTAATCAACCCCAGACCTTTTAACTACTTCATTGATTACAGGTTAACGAGGAAGACGCCTTCAGTGTTAATTGCAGCCCTTAGAGTCCCTTGTCCAATTACTTTTGGTCCCTTTAAAAAGAGGAGGCTATGCATTACAGAGCTATGATTCCTAAACCCTTTCTCCGATTTGGATGTGAAACTCTCATATTGCAGCTGGGAGTGTGCACTTTCAGCCCATATTATATATATAATTGTATTTCTGAACATGTTTTTGTAAACAGCTAAAATAACAAAACTTGTGTCACTGTCCAAATATTTCTGGCCCTGACTGTATAGTGTGCCGGAAGCAGGAACGAAGCAGAGAAAGGTTAACACCTGACATGATCAGGCTGGAGCAGGAACACTGCCAAGGCAGATTCTGGCCTGAATCATGACAGCCATGACCCATATTGAGTCACCAACTTTTAGAAGGAGTTTACGTAAATACCATCATATTTTGGCCCAGGACAACCCAAATTTGGTCTCCAAATTGCCATTCTCTACTTGCTTCTTTTCAAGTTTGACTTCAATGATGTGATTATGTAAAGCCCAGTCAATGCTAGAAGATTCTGGACCAAAGAGAAACCAAGACATAATCAAGAGGAAGACCGGGCAGGGAGTTATGGCAGTAGGATAGTTGAGGTGAAGATGCAGTAGAGGTGAATATCTGCTCCTAGCCAATAGAATCCAGAAAAACTACAGTTAATAGCAGCCATTTTGATGAATTCACCTAAATTGAATCTCCAAAAATTTGGTTGGGAAATTCATAGTGACATTGAGCTTTTTTTTTAGAATCGATTTGCTTGTCTTTATCCAAGCACTAAAGTTCTCCTTGTTTACATAGAGCTCTAACAGAAAGATCAAACACTTAACCAGTCAGTTAATTAGTTGATCAAAGTCATGGAAGAATTACAAGTCCCATTAGGCTACCAGTGGGGAGTAATAATAATAATAATTTTATATAGCGTCATCGTATGCCGCAGCACTTTACAATTGAATGGGGAAATTTACAGACAATAAAGACAATAAAAAGGAACACATTCAACAGATACAGGAAGAGTGAGTATGGCTTTATCTGGCTGGTATTAAAATTGCGGGGGACCTCACGCCGGATTTTTTAATTATTTATTTATTTATTTTACTGCACAGTATAGACACGCCCACCGGCTGCTGTGATTGGGTGCAGTGACACAGCTGTCACTCAGCGTGTGGGCGTGTCTCACTGCAACCAATCATATTTGCCGGTGGGCGGGGAAAAGCAGGGAATACGAGATTGTTTAATGAGCGGCCGGCTTTTTCAAAAAAGGAAAAGCCGCTGGAGCAGAGTGAACGCCGTGTAGCGCCGGTGATCGGGGATCGGTGAGTATGAGAGAGGGGGGGACACTTCAGTCACTCGGGGGATTAGCGGTCACCGGTGAATCCTTCACAGGTGACCGCTAATCAGGACGCTACACAGACAGAGCCGCGGAGTCGCTGTAAAGTCCCCTTTACACACTGAAACTTGCTAGCGATGCATGCTGCACAGCGGGAAACAAAGGACCTAGGAATGGTCCTGAACGATTTGTAGCGATCACAACTTCACAGCAGGGGCCAGGTCGCTGATAGGTTTCACACACTGCAATGTCGCTGGGGAGGTCGCTGTAACGTCACAAAACCGGTGACGTTACAGCGATGTCGTTTGCGATGTTGCAGTGTGTAAACCCAGCTTCAAGGCTGGTATTCTCAGGATGGGGAGCTCCACGTTATGGGGAGCCCCCCAGCCTAACAATATCAGCCAGCAGCCGCCCAGAATTGCCGCATACATTAGATGCGACAGTTCTGGGACTGTACCCGGCTCTTCCCGATTTGCCCTGGTGCGTTGGCAAATCGGGGTAATAAGGAGTTATTGGCAGCCCATAGCTGCCAATAAGTCCTAGATTAATCATGTCAGGCGTCTCCCCGAGATACCTTCCATGATTAATCTGTAAATTACAGTTAAAAAACACACACCCGAAAAATCCTTTATTAGAAATAAAAAACACTAACAAATTCCCTCATTACCAATTTATTACCCACAACAAAGCCCTCCTTGTCCGGCGTAATCCACGGTCCTCTAGCGTCGCATCCAGCTCTGCTGCATGCAGGTGATAGGAGCAGCAGAAGACACAGCCGCTCCTGTCACCTGCACGCAGCTAATGAAGAGAGCCGTGTGATCGGCTGAGCTGTCACTGAGGTTACCTGGATCCAGCGGTGGATGCAGCGGTGGCCGCGGGTAACCTCAGTGACAGCTCAGCTGATCGCGCTACTCACCGCCGCTCCGATCAGCTCCACGCAGCAAATGAGGTGAGTAGCGCGATCAGCTGAGCTGTCACTGAGGTTACCCGCGGCCACCGCTGCATCCACCGCTGGATCCAGGTAACCTCAGTGACAGCTCAGCCGATCACACGGCTCTCTTCATTAGCTGCGTGCAGGTGACAGGAGCGGCTGTGTCTTCTGCTGCTCCTGTCACCTGCATGCAGCAGAGCTGGATGCGATGCTGGAGGACCGTGGATTACGCCGGACAAGGAGGGCTTTGTTGTGGGTAATAAATTGGTAATGAGGGAATGTGTTTGTGTTTTTAATTTCTAATAAAGGATTTTTTCGGGTGTGTGTGTGTTTATTTACTGTCACTTACAGATTAATCATGGAAGGAATCTCGGGGAGACGCCTGACATGATTAATCTAGGACTTATTGGCAGCTATTGGCTGCCAATAACTCCTTATTACCCCGATTTGCCAACGCACCAGGGCAAATCGGGAAGAGCCGGGTACAGTCCCAGAACTGTCGCATATAATGTATGCGGCAATTCTGGGCGGCTGCTGGCTGATATTGTTAGGCTGGGGGGCTCCCCATAATGTGGGGCTCCCCATCCTGAGAATACCAGCCTGCAGCCGTAAGGCTTTATCTGGCTGGTATTAAAATAGGGGGGACCGCACGCCGGATTTTTTAATTATTTATTTATTTTACTGCACAGTATAGACACGCCCACCGGCTGCTGTGATTGGGTGCAGTGACACAGCTGTCACTCAGCGTGTAGGCGTGTCTCACTGCAACCAATCACATTTGTCGGTGGGTGGGGAAAGCAGGGAATACGAGATTGTTTAATGAGCGGCCGGCTTTTTCAAAAAAGGAAAAGCCGTCGGAGCAGTGTGAACGTGCAGCGCCGGTGATCGGGGATCGGTGAGTATGAGAGAGGGGGGGAAATCACCAGCAAATTAGGTGAGTAACGCGATCAGCTGAGCTGTCACTGAGGTTACCCGCTGTCACTGGATCCAGCGGTGGCCGCGATTAACCTCAGTGACAGCTCAGCTGATCGCGCTACCCACCTCATTTGCTGTGTGGAGCTGACAGGAGCGGCGGTGAGTAGCGCGATCAGCTGAACTGTCACTGTGGTTACCCGCGGCCACCGCTGCATCCACCGCTGGATCCAGGTAACCTCAGTGACAGCTCAGCCGATCACACGGCTCTCTTCATTAGCTGCGTGCAGGTGACAGGAGCGGCTGTGTCTTCTGCTGCTCCTGTCACCTGCATGCAGAAGAGCTGGATGCGACGCTGGAGGACCGTGGATTACGCCGGACAAGGAGGGCTTTGTTGTGGGTAATAAATTGGTAATGAGGGAATTTGTTTGTGTTTTTTATTTCTAATAAAGGATTTTTCGGGTGTGTGTTTTTTAACTGTAATTTACAGATTAATCATGGAAGGTATCTCGGGGTGACGCCTGACATGATTAATCTTGGACTTATTGGCAGCTATGGGCTGCCAATAACTCCTTATTACCCCGATTTGCCAACGCACCAGGGCAAATCGGGAAGAGCCGGGTACAGTCCCAGATCTGTCGCATCTAATGTATGCGGCAATTCTGGGCGGCTGCTGGCTGATATTGTTAGGCTGGGGGGCTCCCCATAACGTGGGGCTCCCCATCCTGAGAATACCAGCCTGCAGCCGTATGGCTTTATCTGGCTGGTATTAAAATAGGGGGGACCGCACGCCGGATTTTTTAATTATTTATTTACACGGCACACAGAGCCGCGCGGCATTAAATGAAGTCGGGTGAAGTTCACCTGCTTTTTTGACACGTCCCCAACGACCAGCTAGTCGCTCTGCAGGTCCGGATCGCTGTTAGGTCGTTGGCCAGGTCTGCCTGTTTGACAGCTCACCAGAGACTTTGTAGCGATCCCGGTTAGGTTGAGATCGCAGGTTGGATCGCTAGAAAGTCTCAGTGTGTAAACCCAGCTTGAGGGTCCTGCTCACAAGCAACAATCTTTAAGGAATAAGGAACTGTTGTCATGTATAAGTGTTTGTCCATCAATATAATAAATAGGGCATTTCAAATAAGCTGCATAATCCAGTCATCAGCCAGAATCTGTGCAGTTACTAGGTGCTATTGGGTGGATGAAAGATAGGGAGACAGATGAAAAGGAGGGAGCAGATTCATGAGTAAAATTTATAAAGCAGGAACAAGGATAGTTAAGTTCGTGAGTTGAAGTGATAGGCCTGCCTAAAGAGATGGGCTTTTGTGCCGCCCCAGCGTCAGCAGCCAGAAATGCTTGGATCCAGATCTGTGGTGGCTCGAGGGGTCTCCGGACCCGGGAGGGGTCGTGCGGCCACTCAAAATAAAAGGTTTTTTTTTACAGGGGATTGTGTGTTTAACGTTCGTGACGCCACCCATGGTGTGTGGTAAGGTGGAGTACCACCGCTGCTGTTGGGAGCGGCCGGTGGCGATGGGATGGCAGCCAGGTGTTTAACCCCTCCGTGGGTATGGGAAAATACCCCGGGACTCGGTGATGGTAGTGACGGGATACCGTTGGGGAGGAAAGGGTCACTGCATACTCACTCAGTCCAATAACACTGACACCGACAACTTGTAAACCGAAATTCTGAGCACTGCTGCAGCAGGGAGGGAGCACGACTGGATCCCGTGCCCGTTGGTGTTGCTTGTTAGCCTGTGACCTTTCCCTTGGCACCTTGTTTACTGTTTGGTCTCTGTAGTATAGAACTAGTCGGGTCCCGGTTACCCGTATGGCTAACGGAGTGAGCTTGCTCTCAGGGTTCACGCTTGGGATATTCTTGACTGTGTATTGGGAAAGTCCTATCCCCTCATTGCGCTAGTACCACGATTTTTGAGCGGGTGGAAAACGATTCCTGAAGACTTCATCCTTGTCGGATGAATTACCAAGACACGTGAAGCTACTTCCCGGCCTAGGGTTCACGTACCCCGTCGTGCCCTGGCCCCTGCCCGAAGATGGCACAAGGCCGCTGGCTGCCCTCCTCGGCAGTTCCCTGCCCCTTATCACGATCCCCTGCGACCGGGGTTCCAGCTCCTACCAGGCCCAGACCAACATCTGCCACCTACTATTCTCAAGGAGCCCTACTCCCAACCTCCTCCAACGCTACTCCTCACTCAACTGTCTCGCTCCTGTCATTCCTGACCCTCCCTAACCAACCCCCCAAGTGGGCGGCCCTATTCCCTTCAGGCTACCCATTGGTGTGTCTGGTGGGTGTGGTGCAGACTGTTCCTAGGATTTTAATTAGCTTGTTCTTAGCAACACCAAAGGTCAGGGACCCGTAACCAAGGAGGATTGGATACTGTGCATAAGGGCAGAGTGCACAATACCCTGTGACGACCTAATAGGCCAGGGCGTCACATTCCCCCTTGGTTAATCGTAGCTCGTCCCCGAGCTCCAGGACACCAGAGGTTTATTTTTTATTTTTAAACTGTAGGAAGTAAGAAAAAGGTTAACATTTTTTTTTTTATTTAAATTTTCATCCCACGCAGGGGAGGCACTTTACTTAAACGTTACTTAAACTTTAAAGAGTTCATCTCCCAACGATGGGACGCTACCGGTTTTAGTGATAACGGAGACTAAACCTGCTCCGTTGCAGCCTCTTCCTGCGACAGTCCAGTCCCAATGTCCCGGATCCCAATAACCCGCCACCCAAACAAACCTGACCCCTGCAAACCAATCCGTGGGTCCATGACCAGGTTAAGGTCCCGGGTTTGGTCTTAGACGACTCTGGTTGGCACAGGAGGTGCAACTATATACAATACACAAGTTTGTGTTGGTCACGCCAGTCCTGTGACCGTGGTCCATTTTTACTAACTACAAAATCAACGAGTCCATGTACCGGGTGTACACACTGTAAAGGAATTTGGTTATCAATCAGGTAACTTCTTCGTTCATTTGCAACTGGTTAATTAAAACACTTACAGTGCCTACAAGTAGTATTCAACCCCCTGCAGATTTAGCAGGTTTGATAAGATGCAAATAAGTTAGAGCCTGCAAACTTCAAACAAGAGCAGGATTTATTAACAGATGCATATATTTTACAAACCAACAAGTTATGTTGCTCAGTTAAATTTTAATAAATTTTCCACATAAAAGTGTGGGTCAATTATTATTCAACCCCTAAGTTTAATATTTTGTGGAATAACCCTTGTTTGCAATTACAGCTAATAATCGTCTTTTATAAGACCTGATCAGGCCGGCACAGGTCTCTGGAGTTATCTTGGCCCACTCCTCCATGCAGATCTTCTCCAAGTTATCTAGGTTCTTTGGGTGTCTCATGTGGACTTTAATCTTGAGCTCCTTCCACAAGTTTTCAATTGGGTTAAGGTCAGGAGACTGACTAGGCCACTGCAACACCTTGATTTTTTCCCTCTTGAACCAGGCCTTGGTTTACTTGGCTGTGTGCTTTGGGTCGTTGTTTTGTTGGAAGATGAAATGATGACCCATCTTAAGATCCTTGATGGAGGAGCGGAGGTTCTTGGCCAAAATCTCCAGGTAGGCCGTGCTATCCATCTTCCCATGGATGTGGACCAGATGGCCAGGCCCCTTGGCTGAGAAACAGCCCCACAGCATGATGCTGCCACCACCATGCTTGACTGTAGGGATGGTATTCTTGGGGTCATATGCAGTGCCATCCAGTCTCCAAACATCACGTGTGTGGTTGGCACCAAAGATCTCGATCTTGGTCTCAGCAGACCAGAGAACCTTGAACCAGTTTGTCTCAGAGTCCTCCAAGTGATCATGAGCAAACTGTAGATGAGCCTTGACATGACGCTTTGAAAGTAAAGGTACCTTACGAGCTCGTCTGGAACGGAGACCATTGCGGTGGAGTACGTTACTTATCGTATTGACTGAAACCAATGTCCCCACTGCCATGAGATCTTCCCGGAGCGCCTTTCTTGTTGTCCTTGGGTTAGCCTTGACTCTTCGGACAAGCCTGGCCTCGGCATGGGTGGAAACTTTCAAAGGCTGTCCAGGCCGTGGAAGGCTAACAGTAGTTCCATAAGCCTTCCACTTCCGGATGATGCTCCCAACAGGAGAGACAGGTAGGGCCAACTCCTTGGAAAGGGTTTTGTACCCCTTGCCAGCCTTTTGACCCTCCACGATCTTGTCTCTGATGGTCTTGGAATGCTCCTTTGTCTTTCCCATGTTGACCAAGTATGAGTGCTGTTCACAAGTTTGGGGAGGGTCTTAATTAGTCAGAAAAGGCTGGAAAAAGAGATAATTAATCCAAACATGTGAAGCTCATTGTTCTTTGTGCCTGAAATACTTCTTAATACTTTAGGGGAACCAAACAGAATTCTTGTGGTTTGAGGGGTTGAATAATAAATGACTCTCTGAATAAACTTTTCACAATTTAAAAAAAAAATAAAAAAAGAAATAACATTCTTTTTTGCTGCAGTGCATTTCACACTTCCAGGCTGATCTACAGTCCAAATGTCACAATGCCAAGTTAATTCCGAATGTGTAAACCTGCTAAATCTGCAGGGGGTTGAATACTACTTGTAGGCACTGTACTTTCTAACATTTTCTAAATGAAAAATTACAAACTGTGGAAAATAACAAACGAAAACACCTATACTTAAGAGTTCTATGGCATTGTTAAACTACTGGCATTATGAATATTTTTCAATAGTAGATTGCCGGGTCCCGTAGCTACGCTTCCTTGCGACTACGTGCCACTGATGCCGGCACAAACCCTTCCTCAAACATCACATGCTTGGTCACCTCCAGAGCATACCAGCCCCGCTCTCCGCAATGCCGGGTGTAGGTAACCATTTCTTCGGGTTGAAGGTTGCGCTCGGGATGCCCCCAAGGGAGGTGCTGTGCGACGTCCCGCCGGGACACAAACACTCCAACTGTGAGTCCTGCTTCTCGGATGAAACCCCATCCCTGCTCGGGGTCAAACTGATCCACAAGGCCACGTCACCATGGCCTCTTAACCCGGATCCGCGGTGCTCAAGGGGTCTCCGGACCCGGGAGGGGTCGTGCGGCCACTCAAAATAAAAGGGGGGTATTTACAGGGGGTTGTGTGTTTAATGTTCGTGACGCCACCCATGGTGTGTGGTAAGGTGGAGTACCACCGCTGCTGTTGGGAGCGCCCGGTAGCGATGGAATGGCAGCCAGGTGTTTAATCCCTCCATGGGTAGGGGGGGAATGCCCCGGGACTCGGTGATTGTAGTGACGGGATACCGTTGGGGAGGAAAGGGTCACTGTGTACTCACTCAGTCCAATAACGCTGACACCGACAACTTGTAAACCAAAATTTTGAGCACCACTGCAGAAGGGAGGGAGCACGCCTGGATCCCGTGCCCGTTGGTGTTGCTTGTTAGCCTGTGACCTTTCCCTTGGCACCTTCTTTACTGTTTGGTCCCTGTAGTATAGAACTAGTCGGGTCCCGGTCACCCGTATGGCTAAAGGAGTGAGCTTGCTCTCAGGGTTCACGCTTGGGATTTTCTGGACTGTGTATTGGGAAAGTCTTATCCCCCTCGTTGCCCTAGTACCACGATTTTGGAGCGGGTGGAGAAAGATTCCCGAAGACTTTGTCCTCGTCGGGTGAATTACCAGGACGCGTGAAGCTACTTCCTGACCTAGGGTCCACGTACCCCGTCATGCCCTGGCCCCTGCCTGGAGATGGCACAAGGCCGCCGGCTGCCCTCCTCGGCAGTTCCGTGCCCCTTATCACGATCCCCTGCGACCAGGGTTCCAGCTCCTACAGGCCCAGACCAACATCTGCCACCTACTATTCTCAAGGAGCCCTACTCCCAACCTCCTCCAACGCTACTCCTCACTCAACTGTCTCGTTCCTGACACTCCTGACCCTCCCTAACCAACCCCCCAAGTGGGCGGCCCTATTCCCTTCAGGCAATTTAGGCAATAGGTTTGGTCATAGGCCACTATCTTCCCTCTTCCTAGTCACAGTGTTTCCCTTCCCTTTCGCCGTGCGCTTGGTACTTTGCCATATCTAGCGTGACAGCTTTCGTTCCTTGGGCAGTTAGAAAAACGTTTCTATTGTGTCACTGTAAGCATGTGGCCAAAAAAGTAGATGGAGCAGTCAATATCATGTTTTGGATGTTATCACCTATCTGACGTAGTCTAATCACACCCGGCAGTGCTAGACAACCTGTTAGGGAAATGGCAACATTCATTGCCAATTTATTCACACATTTTCTAGAGGAATGACTGAGGAAGATCACAACACAACACAGAGTCTTAAGAAAGGATGATCCAGAATTGTTATTTCATTTAGAATTTATTAAATGGAAATGTCATGAGCAGTGACGGGTCGTCTAAATACAATTTTAAAAGACCCAAACCACAGGAAAAATCCTCCGCACTCATTAGTTGTTGCAAATAGCTCGTTCTCCATGTGCTGATTATTCACGTTACTACGCTATTCATGCAGGATAAATGACTTTTGTGCCCCCAGGGTGTAACAGACATTTACTTGTCTTACTCTTTTCTATCATTCTCCTTGAATAGCTGTCATAGGTCTGGCTGATTTTTCATCCTGAACAGACTGTATTTGTTGTGGGAACTTTGTCTATGTGTATAGGCTATGGCGTTCCTCCTGACTAACATATGGATGATAATTTTATGTGGACATAAGTTGTTGGCTAGAGTGGGAATACAAGTGGCTGCTGATAAGTCTTTGGCATTACCCAGAAAGAAACGAGATAGGATGATGATACTTTACATTTATTCCACATACTATCCACTGATGACAACACACTTCTTACATTGGTATTCCAAGTTCTGTAAGTCCAGCAAAAAGAAGGATTTCGGTTGTTCTTCAAACCAGGCACCTGTAGCTGTCATAGCATCAGAAATGGTGTGAAATTTGGTACCCTTGAGGTGTTTCTTCAGGTTTGGAAAGAGATGATAGTCGGAGGGAGCTAGATCTGGTGAATACGATCAATAGTCAACCAGCTGGAAGCCCAACTCTGCCAGTTTTGCCGTGGTCGGTTGTGCAGTGTGAGCGTAGGCGTTGTCTTGCAGGAACAAGATTCCTTTGGAGAGCTTGTTGCGCCTTTTAGCCTTCAGAGATGCCTTCAATTGGTCCTAAAGTTCAATGTAATTCCTTGCATTGATGGTGGAACCCTTTTGAAGGTAGTCCACTAGCAGCTCGCCCTCCTTATCCCAGAACACAGACGCCATCACCTTAGTGGCTGATTTTTGCCCCCTTAACTTCTTTGGATGAGGAGAACCTCTGTGATTTCACTCTTTTGACTGCTCCTTCCTTATTTTCAGCGTCATACAAATAAATCCATGTCTCATCCATAGTGTCTGGTCGATCCAGGAAGTTCTTATCAGTCCGGAAACGCTGATAAATGGATTGGGAAGTTTTCACTCCCATGCTTCTCTGATCTGTTGTCAAACATTTGTGGACCCACTTTGCAGATAGCTTCTTCATGTCCAAATGTTCATGGATAATGATATAAACACATCCACAGGAAATCTCCATGATGTCTGCTATGGCTTTAGCTGAAATTCATTGATTCTCCAGTATGAAGTTGTGTAAAGCATCGACGATTTCCGAAACAACAACCACTCTCGGTCGTCCATGACATTCCTCATCATTGTTGCTGAAGTGGCCCGTTTTAAATTTGTCAACCCAGCAGAAGGAGTCCCTCACCCGCAACTACCTCCCTGTGCCCCTGCTCTACATTCACACATTCAATATTTGGTCGGTATTTTACCTCAGTATTTGTAGCCAAAATCAAAAGTGGAAGACAAAAACAGAAGTGGTGCCCATGTTTCTATTATACTTTTCCTCTGATTCTTCCACTCCCGATTTTGTCTACAAATACTGAGGTAAAATACTGACCAAATACTGAGTGTGTGAACGTGGCTTTACAGGCAAAGCAATGGAGTCATTACAATGGGGTACATACCAGCAAAGAAGCGGCTTTTGACTTAAAAAGGGGGTAGAGTGGGTGCCCATCTCTTCACAGCCATGCTCGCATGGAGGAGCTGCTCTCTGGACTTCATCACTGGGTTTGGGTCAATGTAAGCGGAACAGAACCAGTGGCTTTGTTCTTCTTAAAGAAGCACTCCCATGGAGGATTGTGGCGAGCAGGGTGTTATAATTTGGGCTTTTGACCAACATTTGCCCTAGTTTAACCACTTTTAGGATCTGATTATAGATGGTTAGGATCTGGTATGGTAAGGTCTGCAAACCATGTCATATGAAGAATGGCTGAAAGAACTAGGGATGTTTAGTTTGAAAAAGAGAAGGCTGAGACGAGACTTAATAGTGGTTTACAAATATCTGAAAGGAAGTCACAGTGCAGAGGGAACTACCCTATTCTCATTAGCACAAGGAAGTACAAGAAGCAATGGGATGAAACTAAAAGGAAGGAGATTCAGATTAGACATGCGGAAAAACTTTCTGACAGTGAGGGCAGTCAAGGAGTGGAACAGGCGACCACGGAAGGTAGTGATCTCTCCATTAATGGAAATCTTCAAGCGGAAACTGGATAAACCATATAGCAGGGATGATTTAGGAAACCTGCACTCGCAGGGGGTTGGACCCGATGGCCCTTGAGGTCCCTTCCAACTCTACCATTCTATTATTCTATGATTCTATGGTATGTCAATGCGGTCCAATATAATTAAATAATATTTGTAAGACAAACCATCATAAATCCGCAAATGTTCTAATAGATAAATAGATACAGGATTTGACTTTCTTCTCCCCTGTCTGTCTTGATTTGTTCCTTTGCTCGGCATAATATGTGTGGTTTGACAGTATGCCAGTCTGCATAAAACAGCTGAGAAAAAGAGAATAATACTCAACCCTGAGCTGTGACAACTCTTCAAAAGGTAATCTAAGCTTACGGTAATTAAAATCATCTCTATGCTGATGTTTGCCATTATTAGCATTGTGGGGAGCATGGATCATCGAGCACTATTCACACTGCACTGGAGATTGTACACTTGTTTAATATGAATACTGATTACAAGATAGACCATGAATGCCTTGTAGGTACGGGTTACACCTCTTATCAGAATGGCTCTTCCATTTCATTCTAAAGCTGGGTTTACACACTGAAACTTTCTAGCGATCCCACCAGCGATCCCAACCTGCCCGGGATCGCTACAAAGTCTCTGGTGAGCTGTCGAACAGGCAAACCTGGCCAACGACGCAACAGCGATCCGGACCTGCAGAGCGACCTAGCTGGTTGTTGGGGACGTTGTAAAGCAGCTTTTTGAAAGGGAAGTCGCTGTAAAGTCCCCTTTACACACTGAAACTTTCTAGCGATGCATGCTGCACAGCGGGAAACAAAGGACCTAAGAATGGTCCTGAACGATTTGTAGCGATCACAACTTCACAGCAGGGGCCAGGTCGCTGATGTGTGTCACACACTGCAATGTCGCTGGGGAGGTCGCTGTAACGTCACAAAACCGGTGACGTTACAGCGATGTCGTTTGCGATGTTGCAGTGTGTAAAGCCACCTTATGGGATTTTTTGCCCCTTTTTAAAATTCACAGTTGAGGACCATCATGATAAGAGAAAGAAAAAAGCTATACCCCCCTGGAAATCTGCTCCACCTACCATCACTTTGGCTCTGAAGATCTACACATGATGACGTCACGACAGTGATTAGCAAAAAAGAGACAGCTGCACTCTGTAGTGCTAAGATATGTGGAACAATGAAAATGGGAATATAGACATGCATTACTGCTATGAAAAACAAGTAAAAATTTAGATACTTACATACTTAGCACACAAAGATAGCCATTTTTATGTGAACCCAACAGCCGATGGCAAGGTGACCTCATTTTTGTTGGGTTCCTACCAAACTAATGCCTCTCTTTGGGTTAAAACCCCCCACAATTTATGGGTGGACATGTTCAGTTCCTGTCCACCTATAAGTTGATAGGGACCGAACAAAAAGAGGTCGCCTTGTTGTTGGCTGTTGGGCTCACATAAAACTAGCCATTTTTGTGACGTGCTACGTATCTAAATTTTTACATGTTTTTCATAGCAGAAATGCATGTCTATATTCCCATTTTCATTGTTCCGCATATCTTAGCACTACAGTGTGCAACTGTCTCCTTTTTGTTAGTATGTGCCATGTTCAATTTGTACCTGTTCCCGTTAGAAAGGTAGGATGTGCCATCAGTCTTTTTCTTACATGACACTGATTGGCTGCAGGGTTCAGAGACTCATGGTAAGGATCTAATTGCTTCAGATCAATCAAAGACTTCGGGAGCGGCAGTCCTGAAACACGGAGTGGATTCCAGAGGCAACTGCAGCATCTTTTTTTCTTCTTTTTTTATCAGTATAACTCCACACCATATATTTTTTCACTTCAGTCTTAATGGGAATCCGGGATGAAGTGGAGGGATGATCTTCGGCACTTCAATTAGAATTAATCTAGAGGCAGTAGGCAAAATTGACCTCCACTCCATTCAGCCCTGGTACTTTACATCACTGCAGGGCCACGCAGGTCAGACCCTCGCCGATTGGAAAGATATTCTCTATCCCATATGCCTCTACCAAAAATGTTACTCCAGCTAGGGGCATGATTTGTACCACTTCTGAGGTGCAGAGCTGGCCGCAACTGATATAAAACCTCCAAAAGTTGCAATAAAATTTCACAACTTTGAGTTTCATGAAAATGTTGCAATATCTTAAAAAACTGGACCATAGTATTTTTCCCCACTCCTAGTTTATTATATAATAGAATATAATAGAATATTAGAGTTGGAATGGACCTCCTGGGTCATCTAGTCCAACTCCTGCTCAAAGCAGGATTCACTAAATCATCCCACACAGATGTCCGTCCAACCTCTTTTTAAAGACTTCCATTGAAGGAGAACTCACCACCTGTTGTGGCAGCCTGTTCCACTCATTGATCACCCTCACTATCAAAAAGTTTTTTCTAATATCTGATCTGTGTCCCTCCCCATCAGTTTCATCCCGTTACTTCTAGTCTTTCCTTGTGAAAAAGAGAATAAAACTGATCCCTCTACAGTGTGACATCCTTTAAGATATTTGTAGACAGCTATTAGGTCTCCTCTCAGTCTTCTGTTTCGCAAGCTAAACAATCCTAAATCCTGAAACCGTTCCTCATAGGACCTGGTTTGCAGGCCAGTCACCATTCTGGTCACTCTTCTCTGAACTTGCTCCAGTTTATTGATGTCTTTTTTAAAATGTGATGCCCAGAACTGGACACAATATTCCAGATGAGGTCTGACCAAAGAGGAGTAAAGGGGGATAATGACTTCACGTGATCTAGACTGTATGCTTCTGGTAATACATCCTGGAATGGTGTTTGCCTTTTTTGCTGCTGCATCACACTGTTGACTGTTATTCAGTTCAAATGTATAGAGGAGTTCAGAAAAAATACTCCCCACCCAATAGGAAAGAGAAAAAGTGCAAGCAGGGCGAGCATCTGTCACGCTCCCGGTGTCACGGCACCGCTCCTTACCCACTGATCCGGTCCACGTGCCCACCGGTCATGG
Organism: Anomaloglossus baeobatrachus; assembly: GCF_048569485.1. Classification (NCBI taxonomy): domain Eukaryota; kingdom Metazoa; phylum Chordata; class Amphibia; order Anura; family Aromobatidae; genus Anomaloglossus; species Anomaloglossus baeobatrachus. Next base: position 529,026,644 of record NC_134358.1, on the reverse strand, counting down.
CTGCCGCTCCCGCTTGTGCTCTCCGGCGTCCTGTCCCTGGTCTCTTGTGTCTGACTCTGATTCTTAGGCACATGTATGTGTATAGGGCGGGGCCGCGTCCACTCACCTAGTCTTATAGGCCCAGCACTCCTGAAGCAGGATATGACATGTTACAGGGACAGAGTATATAAGACTTCCTTTTCCATGTGGGCGGCGCCTGTTCAACGTGTTTCATTAAGCTAGGTATTTAGGTCCCCTCTTGCCTAGTCTCCTATTAACCTTGTGTATTTCACAGAGCCAGTCCTGCCACTCTAACCTGGTCCTGACCACGGTTCGCCCTGGAAGTCCTTTGGTGACTGTCGGCTGTGACCCCACCATCTTCTCCAGCCTGAACCCGTCCCCGATCCTCGGCTTCACCTGTGGACCTGCCCACTTGTTCACCTGGACCTGGATCCCGCCTGACATCTCTACCCGGCACCTGGACCTGAGCCTTGTCATCTGGACTACCTCCAGGAGCTCCGTGGATCCGGAGACATCGTCATTCCAGTCTCCTGAAGGACTCTGTTCCTGTACCGTTAGTGCTCCGGCTACCGTGCATCTAAGCCCTCTGGTGGGGTGATCGGACAGTCCCTGTACAGAGTTTAGCTCCGGGTTGCCTCACTGGAGGAGTCCGGTGCACAGCCCAGAGTATCCACCACCGGGACATAACAGAATCCTATCCCAACAGGCCCCACAACAGCTACATTGCCTGCCGCTACATCACATATACCCTTATTCACATTTACCAAAGTAAAATTACTTGTGTATAGTGTTTAGACATAACTTCGTGTTTAAGTTTTTCCTGGACTATTCGGGATAGGTAAGGTGAGTATACTTGTCACGCTTGCCGAGGGAAGCAAGCATGGTGGGGTGCATTCAGACCTATGTGCGTCTGATGCACAACAAAAAAACACAAGAAAAGGGGGGCACCAGGGACACAAAAACAAAAGGAGGCCCTGGAACTAGTGGAAGGAGTTGGTGGGCACCTCCTAATCTCACCTGCAGCTGTTTCTCCTTTCTTCACCAGTCCCTATACAGTCTCTGCAACTGTCGCCGAACAGGAACCTGAGACCCTCGGAAGACACTATAGTAGGCCTGACTAGTGAGGGGCAGGTGGTGTTCACTTGACTTCACCGCTGCACTAACACACCAGGGTAATAAAGACAAATGGGGGGCAAAAACAACCAAAAGGATATAGCCTGAGCACAGTAAACTTCTACTGTAGAACCTTCCTCCAAGTCGGCCAGAGACCAAATAACTTTGTATCTTCAGCAGGGACTGCTGGGATACACCACCATACAAGAGGAAAAACTGACACTTAACCACTTCAGTGGCAAGAGAAACAAAAGCCATTTAAATGTAGAGAGCCAGATGAGAGGCTCCAGTCCAAAGGCTGTCACTGGTCTCTACATGCAGGGAGACAAACGTGACAGTACTTCAGTATTTTAGAGCATACTGAATGTTTTCAAAATTCCAGAAGTGGGCATCCAATTTAATAGAACCTGTCACATTATTTGCCCTACAATATCTGAGAAGTCTCTGAATTGTTCCTCGATAACGTGTCTCTAAAGCTAAATGCAACAGTATAAATGTCCAATGCACAACACAAAGGGTCCTTTTCTTTTAAAATTTGAAGATCTTTCATATATACAGTATATTATGTGTTCATGGCACAAAATCACATCAGCATAAGGCACTTTAAGTTCTAATTTGTTAATTGGTTATTCAACTAATTTAGACCTGATTTATAAAGGATTAATAAACATTAAATGAGCAATAAACTACATTTCATAAATATGATAATTGCACAGAGCAGGATGCAATGACCACATAAACCAAAGTCACTTTGTTACATAAGTCGTTATATAACGGGCTATACATTTTTTTTTAAAGCTGCTTTTCCTATCTGTAGGGACTGAATCCTCTTTTTTCTGTGGCAGCCAGCAGTGGTTGTTAATGTATCATTACTATTCAATACCACATGCAATCAGGCAAAAATGGAACTTTTCTATCTGGGTCACAACCATGAATAGAAAAGAAAGAAAAGACTTCCAGAAGCCCAAGGCACATTTCATTTCTTCACAAAAGGTATTGTAAAAATACATTGACCTTATAGGTTAGAAACATTTGTTTCCACATATTTCTTGGGGACAATTTTATGTCTTTGGATTGCATTATGTAAAACTTTGTAGTGCTCGTTTCATTTCTTTTGCATCTGATCGCTGCCTCAGCGTTAACAAACTTTTAAGTTTTCAGGTAAGCCACTGTGGGCATGGGGATGAAATAATAATGCCTTAGCTATACTTTAAAGAGAGTCTGTCAGGAAAACTAACAGTATAGTCTAAGCACAAAACCTTGTAAAGGATATAGCCCTGTATAAAAAAATATGTCACTGTCATCTCCCTGTTTTTTGGAGATTAGTGACAGGTTTAGGACTGAGGTCTCTCATTTCCATCTGGGATTCTACATTTAAACAAAGTTGCCTTTCTTTTGGGGCTTAATTAGTTATTGTCAGTTTTGTTGTCTGCAGCTCATTGCAGTAAATGTCAGCTTTAGGTTTAAGTAGTGTGGTTTCCCAGCAATCATTGCTGATAATACAATCCATTTGTATTCTGGCGCTTTAGTGGAAGGTTCTACTGAGGAGTTTAGCTGAAGTTGGACTTCTGTTCTGTTGCTGTCATACCGACCCTCTTGTTGTATTAGTGCAATGATGGTACTAGCAATCCTCATTCACCAGCTCACTACCCAGGGTGTCTACAGGGTCCCATAGGGCCACAGGTATCCAGCTTGGTGACAGGTTGAGAGAACCTGTATAGGGACTGGCTTAGAGAATAGGGACAGCTGTAGATGAGTGCACCCGCCAAACTCGAACATCTGCAGGTTCACTCATCTGTACTCACAAGTGGAAAGTGCTTGTTGGAATTTTATCACTTTACCAAGTATCGACATTCAGAAAATACATAGTTATATGTGATTTCTTTTTGTTTTGTAATTCAAAAGTTATTTGTCTTTGTCTATAGTGTCAAAATCATCCTGACAGTGAAAGGCTAAACTCAGGGAATACTGTTTTTTATCCTTTTGCAGATGTAGAAGATGCTGCCCTTGGCTGAGATTGGATGCGCATTTTGCCATTTAACTTCGCTTTCTACATGCATATTTCATATATCATCACATTATAAAATCTTCAGGATGGATTACAAGCTGCTTTGATGCAGGAATGGAGGAAATTGATGTGATGGACGAGTGTCCAGATGAGTGTATGCGGATTCTGAGGGCTAATGATCTATTTGTCATGTGAACATTGACACTTTATTTCTTAACAATCAGGAGACTGAAGCTCCATTTGATTAATTTGGTTTCTTCATTTCTGGGAAATGGAGCTAAAAGATGAATGAACAAAGCTAAAATTGATTGCGTGTGATACAGTGTATCAATCATTAGTTCAGACTGGCAGATCTGCTTTGTTTCTTTGCTGGATAATGAAATATGAAATGAAGGAAGAAACACAGGAGTTTATATTGTGGAGTGGGTGAGAATGTGAAACTGAATAGATTTATTGCGGTCACCTCAGATTTGGATTTCAGACCATTTTATTAGACATTGTCTAGACAGTTGAGACTGAAGACATTTAATTTCATTAACAGGGGTGTCTCATTTGCAAAACCAATTTCCTTAAATACTATTATTTGCTATGAAAAAAAACCAGTTTTTGTTTTAGTCAGCTTGTCACATCATTGATGGTTAGGTAGCAGGGACAGTGTGCACCTGAGCAGTCCCACGATTAAGGAGTTCTCAGGATTATCCCTGATGGTGGAGTTGCCTTAGTCTCGTTTCTTGCTAAGCTCTTGGATTCTTACCCAAATGTCCCCCTTATCCCTCCAAGGATTAAAGGGGCAGGAGAGCAAGGAAACACACAGGTAATCAAGACAAGGCAACATGTATGACAGGGCTCTAAGATCATAGAATTATAGAATGGTAGAATTGGAAGGGACCTCAAGGTCCACCAGGTACAACTCCCTGCCAGTCCAAATTTTCCTATATCAGCTATATGTTTATCCAGCTACCACTTGAAGTTTTCCATTAATGGAGAGCTCATACCTCCTGAGGTAGCCTATTCCAATCTCTCACCGCCCTTACAGAGCTTCTCCAGTTGGAAGCTGCACTGCTGCTAAAGGAACGAACATCTAAGCTTAACAGAAATTAGCTCCTTCATCGTGGTCAGACTAGAACTTCTATAACCGGCATAGAGTGAAGCCAGGGGTGGGTAGATATAGCGAAAGGGAGAGATAATCATAAGCTGCAGCTGAAATGAAGGCTAAAGAGAATTCTCAACCACAATGGAAAAGGTACTTAACCCCTTCAGCATAGAAGGAAAAATACATCGACAAAACAACAGTCAAGTGAGCTCTACAAAAGGCCTGCTATAGAATAAACACTGAGACCTTCCGTGGCTATGACGTCACGGAAGGTCTTGTTAACTGAACTTTGACTGTCACTGTGCGAGTGTTGCATTGCATCACCCGGCACATCACACACTGTCCTGACAGGAGCGGTCGACTGCATGTATTTCCTTGCAGCTGAGTTACTTCTATCTGGAGAGCATCAGGCTATACAGAGCAAAGAAGCAGAGCTGACATGGCTCTTCTTGCTTCTCTCACTGTATAGCCGCTTGTCTTTACAAAATGATGAAGCAGAGTTGACATGGCTCTCTCTGTGGACTATGTCAGACTAAGGATTTTTGAGTAAAATGTAAATTGTTCTTATATTCTATAAACTACTGACAACATGTCTCCAAATTTGCAAACAAAAAATTTTGTATTTATTCTCTGAATATAGTAGTTCATAGAATAAAACAACAATTTATATTCTACTCAAAAATATACCTATAAAGAGAAAAATTAGAAAAACTGAAAATTTTGCAGTGGTCTCTTAATTTTTGCCAGAGCTGCGTAGATATGTGTGTATATATATATATATATATATATATATATATATATATATATATATATATATATATATATATATATATATATGTGTATGTATATATATATATATATGTGTACACAATATATAGTTGTATAAAATAAATAATATAAAAAAATGACGTAGCACTCCGTGGTATTTTTGATTCGCGGTGCAGATAAAGTGGATGGCTATGGGCTGCCACCCACATCTGTCTGGCTTTACCTTGGCTGGCAATCAAAATACAGGAAAGCCCATTAAGTTTTGTTGTTTTTTTTTTTTTAATTATTTAAAAAAAAATGAAAAAAAAATGTATGGGCTCCCACCGTATTTTGATCGCCAGTCAGATAAAACCAGGCAGCTGGAGGCTGGCATTCTCCGCAGCCCGCAGCAGTCCCTGGAAATAACGCATTGTTTCTTAGCGAAATTTCCAGGCGCTTTACCCCACTCGTCCAGCGGCCCTGATGGCGCTGGCACGCTGGGTAATAAAGGGATTAATACCAGCTTTATATTCTCAGGTGGTACTAAGCCCGAAATTCATGGTGTCATGCCAAATTAAACATGGTCACCATGAATTTCTAGTAAACAGGAAAAAAAAAACACAAACAGAGAATTTTTTTTTTATCAGAAATAAAACAAAAAACATTTAGAGGCTCCATCTTTATTATAAAAAATTTCTTAGTTCGATGTAGTCCACAGGGAGAGCCATGTCAACTCTGCTTCAACACTCTGTGAAGACAAGCGGCTCTACAGAGAGAGAAACAGATAGAACATTGTCAGCTCTGCTACATTGCTCTGTACAGAGCAAGAAGCAGGCTGACAGTGAGGGTATGATTCCACTTGTGACTCGCATCGTTATCAGCCAGTTTGGCCTGATGCTCTCCGGACAGGAGAGCCTCAGCTGCATGGAAATACATGCAGCCGACTGCTCCTGTCAGGACAGTGTGCGGCCGTACCGGGTGATGCCGATGCGACACTCGCATAGTGACAGTCAAAGTTCAATCGAGTCCATGAGTCATGGACTCAGGTGAACCCTGAGGTCACCGCGAACATGGCCAAAAACAGCCGAAGACTGCCGAGTGACGAGCTGTGCAGTGCATACCCATGGAAGTTAACAGGACCTGCCAAGATGTCATAGCCATGTGACCAGTCTAATCCAATGTCTGTACAACATTCACACCAGACTGGTCACATGGCTATGATGTCATGGGAGGTCCTGTAAGTCAGTGCTGGTTACCAGGCGGCACAGCAATGATCGAACACAGAAGCAAAAGTGGCCGGGAGACAGTCTGCAGGATGCATCGCGGGACCTGTAAGTATAATTCATAATGTTTTTTAATAATGTGTTTTTTTTTACAGCCCCTGGACCCGAACTGTAACAAGAACTTCCCAGAAAGCTCATGTTCGGTATTGTGTGCACAAACACAATGTGTTCGGTATGAACCCTGAACCTAACAGTTTAGGTTCACCCATCCCTACTATTCAACACTTTCAACTCTCTCCTCCATCCCCCAGTGCTACCTCCTTCTTCTCTCAACTCAGCTGAAGACATTGCCTCTTTCTTCAAGCAGAAGACTGATAACATAAGAGCAAGCTTTGGCCCTCACTCCCCCCAACCCCTCCTCATAACTACTGAGCCCTCTTCCTCCAAATCCAGCTTCTCCACCATGACAGAAGATAATCTCTCCACTCTACTCTCAAGATCACATCTCACCACCTATGCACTTGACCCACTCCCATCCCACCTCATCCCCAATCTCACCGCAGTCCTCATCCCGTCCCTAACCCATCTTTTCATCCTATCACTAACAACTGGTGTATTCCCTTCATGCTTTATACATGCCTCCATCACACCTATCCTCAAAAAGCCATGCCTTGACCCAGCCTCTGTGTCTATCACTTTTCCCCTATGCCTCAAAACTACTGGAACAGCATGTTCATCTTGAACTGTTTTCCCTCCTCTCCTCCTGCTTCCTCTTTGACCGGTTACAATCTGGATTCCCACCGCATCACTCCACTGAAACTGCCCTAACTAAAGTCACCAATGACCTACTAACTCCCAAAGCCAAGCAACACTACTCTGTCCTCTTCCAGGACCCGTCCTCTGCCTTTGACACAGTGAACCATTTCCTCCTAATAAGATTCTCTCATCTCTTGGCATCACAGATTTGGCCCTATCGTGGATCTCTTCACACCTAACAGACTGTACATTCAGGGTCTCCCATTCTCACACCACTTCCTCATCTCACCCCCTATCTGTTGGTGTTCCCCAAGGTTCAGTTCTTGGACCCATGCTGTTCTCCATCAACACCTTCGGCCTGGGACAGCTCATAGAGTACCATGGCTTTCAGTATCACCTCTATGCTGATGATATGCAGATCTACCTATTTGGACCTGATATCTCCTCCCTTATAAACAAAATCCCACAATGTCTGTCTGCTATTTCATCTTTCTTCTCAGTGCAATTTCTAAAGCTTAACATGGACAAAACTGAATTGATTGTCTTTCCTGCTCCTCACTCAACCACTCCAAGAATCCTATCCATCAAAGTTGATGGCTGCTCACTCACCCCAGTCTTGCAAGCTTGTTGCCTCGGACTCTGCTCTATCCTTCAAGTCACACATCCAAGCCATCCTCACTTCCTGCCGACTACAACTCAAAAATATCTCCTGGATTCGAGTATTCCTTAACCAAGAATCATTAAAAACACTAGTGCATGCCCTCATTATGTCCCGTCTTGACTACTGCAACCTCCTGCTCTCTGGCCTCCCGTCTAACACTCTTGCACCCCTCCAATCTATCCTAAACTCTGCGACCCAACTAATCAATCTCCTCCCCCCCCACTATTCTCCAGCCTCGCCACTCTGTCAATCCCTTCACTGGCTTCCCATTGCACAAAGACTCCAGTTCAAAACACTAACCATGACATACAAAGCCATCCACAACCTGTCTCCTCCATACATGTGTGACCTAGTCTCTCGGTATCGACCTGCACGCAACCTTAGATCCTCACAAGATCTCCTTCTCCACTCCTCTCTTATCTCCTCTTCCCAAAATTGTATACAAGATTTCTCCTACGTCTCCAGCATACTCTGCAACGCTCTAACCCAGCATATCAGACTCTCATCTACCATAGAAAGCTTTGAAAGGAACCTGAAGACACACCTCTTCCGAGAAACCTACAACCTACAATAACCCTCAGACCAGTACATCACTGCGCAACCAGCTCTACCCTCACCTATTGTATCCTCACCCATCCCTTGTAGACTGTGAGCCCTCGCAGGCAGGGTCCTCTCTCCTCCTGTACCAGTCTGCGCCTTGGTGTGCATGATTATTGTACTTGATTTTATGTATACCCTTTTCACTTGTAAAGTTACATGGAATGAATGGCGTTATAACAATAAATAATAATAATAATAATAATAATAATAATAATAATAATAATACATAAGCTACATCACTAAAGGAAAGATACCTTTTGTGCCTTTCCCGATTGTGAAACACTAACCCCCAATTAGTGGAGAGTAAATACAGGAAATTGGTGTAGCTAGACCTACAGGATGTTGAGTTCCTTCAGAATGTAGGAGCAGGATCTGTGCCCTGAGAGGAGGCTGGGAATAGACTTGATGCCATGACTGACCACCATGTGAGAAGTGACAGTCGCTACCACATCTGTGATCTACAAGGTCTGAGGTGTCTGGATGTTAGTTGATGTACAACAGCAAAAGCTAGTCCGAAAGAGTGAGCAATGAGTGAGTGTTAAACATCCTCTGTGAATGGAAATGTCTCAGAGAAGAGTGCAGAAGCACAGAACAGCAATGATAGTGTCAGGGCAGAGGAGAGAGGCTATACCAGCTGTATAGGACAAGACATAGGAAGGGGGAAGGAATGCCTTATTGCTAGGGAAAGGCGGATGTTGTGACCCCTGACAACAACCTGCAGCTCACCCTCACCAACTCTATACAGGTTCTGCACCTGTCACCGAGCTGGCTACCTGTGGCCCTGTTATACCCTGGCAAAAAGGCCCTAAGTAAGGATGTCGAGTATGAGCGCTAGTCATCAATACCAACACTAAAGGAAGACATAAGGAAACAATACAGGGGAAACATGAATGCTATCACCAGAGCCCTGGTAAATAGCAAAAGTCAAATACTTATCTGAGGAGCAGCAACCCCAGAAGTCTCTGGAGCAACAGGAGACAAGCACTGCAGTCCACAACAAGGAGAAAACTATAAACTGCACCGAAATCACCCCAAGGTGAGGTTAATAAAGGAAGTCAGAGGATAGCAACTGAAAGGAAGGACTGACAGCTCTCCAGGGTCATAAAATCCGCAAGCTGCAGAAACAAGGAACTGTCAGATAACAACACATGCTGCCAATCTCTGTGATCCTCTAGCACTTGCTGCCACTGGATTGTCAGCTGGCTGTTATACATCTGTGACAGGCCGTGGCACATCCATGACAGATAGTCAAGGATTGAGGCCAAGAGTTGGCCTGCGTAAACCTAAAGGGTGCTTTATATGCTGCGACATTGCTAATGATATATCGTCGGGGTCACGTCGTTAGTGACATACATCCGGCGTCGTTAGCGACATCGCAGCGTGTGACACCAAGGAGCGACGTGCAATCGTTGATCGTTGACACGTTGCTCCTTTTCCAAATATGGTTGCTGCTTCAGGTACGATGTTGTTCGTCGTTCCTGCAGCAGCACACTTCGCTATGTGTGACACCGCAGGAACAACGCCAAGAAAGAAAAAGAATATACCCACAGAGGGATCACCAAAAAAATTGTAAAATAGAAAATCTTTATTACAAATAGGAAGACATATGGAACTCCATACTGGGAGTGAACACACAATGAACAATTAAAAACATTTAAAACATACACAGATCCCCTAAGCCAAAGCACATATGGGATAAATACTAGATTGATAGGAACAACGAACATCTCCTTACCTGCGTCCACTGGCAATGAAGAAGGAAGGAGGTGGGCGCTGTGACGCCGCACGAACCGCCCCCTTAGAAAGTAGGCGGATCGCTGGCCAGAGTGACGTCGCAGGAAAGGTAAGTCTGTGTGACGGGTGAAAGTGATGTTGTGCGCCACGGGCAGCGATTGGCCCGTGACGCACAACCGACGGGGGCGGGTGCTTAAACCAGCGATATCGGTACCGATATCGCAGCTTGTAAAGTACCCTTAAGACTTATCATGCTGGAGAGGCATCTCCTGAGCAAGTGTGCCTAAATTAAAGTGGAAGTGTGTCAAGAGTGTTTTTCCTTCTGTTGAACCATATAGAGTTTTGCTAAGATAATGTTCAAGTTTGCCATAATCTGGAACTTCAATAAAAGTTTATTGAAGTATTATACTGAGTTTGATCATTTCTGTGTTCTGGACCCCAATTTGTTGCCTGGTCTTGACTTATATGGAGGGAAGATCAAGACTTGCTGCTACTCTTGGAGACTAAAAGGGTACTTTACACACTGCGACATCTCATTAGCGATGTGAAATTTTAGATCGCAAGTGTGATCTTTCGGGATCGCACATAGGTCATTTAACGCATGTTATTTCACATCGCTAATGAGATCGCTAGCGATGTCGCAGTGTGTAAAGTACCCTAAATCGTTCCAAATAGTCTATGATTAGAACTTTGTACAAGAAGAGCAGCTCTGAAATACAAACTGCTGCTCTAACATGTAGAATTGTGCCGGCTCATACAGCGCAACATGGAGAAAATGGCAAATGGATTTCATGAATATGCAGTATATATAACTGTGACCTAACATTGAAAACCGTGTATGATCTAGCTCAAGATCTACCTAAAACGTCCAGTATGTTCAGGATTTCTATGTTCTGTTTGTTCCTTTTAGTCAATCTAATAATGTCCCTTTCTACAACCTCAGGCGATTCATCCTGTATTGTAAAAGCAAAATGTTCCGAGTACTGTATGTCCCCTTAATGGACTTACAGATAAGATGCCATTTGTTTGCAAATATGCCGAGAGCAAAACATATCCATATTTTAATTACAATTAATATAGAGAATGTTTATCTGTGGTTTATATAAAATCATAGAAACTCCATTAAGAAGGCATTTGGCTCCGAGCGATAAATGAACTTACAAAGCTACAGCTAATGGCCCGGCTTTTCAAATATCACGATCATTGTTTCACGGTTAAGGGGCTCACATATTATTAGAGAATAGACGTGAAGGAGGCTGAAGAGAAGCAAATAAACTTTTTTATTTATTATAATTAGAATGAAAACAAAGGAAAGACAAAGTAAACACCACATATTCATTCTGTAATTTCGGCAAGTATGTAAAAAAGTACAACTTCTTCTTTGATGCATATAGAACAACCTATTGATATATAAAGGGCATGTGTCAGCAGGATTTCACACCTCGAGCTATTTATGTGCGCATGTAGCTCTTTCAAAAACAAACCCAGTAATACCTTTGTGAGAATACAATATATTTTTCTATATGCTTTTTTACTGTGAGAATATGTATATATGTATCTCTATATACTCTTATATAACCATTATATACTTTTCTATAACCAAGTTTTCTTTTTTATATGAGTACGAAGAGAGAGTGTGTTTTTGGATTACTGCTACATGTCAGGGAAGCAAGTATGCGGACATCAAGGTCACCAGCTGCAGACTAAAGGTACCGTAACACTTAGCGACGCTCCAGCGATCCCACCAGCAATCTGACCTGGCAGGGATCGCTGGAGCGTCGCTACATGGTCGCTGGTGAGCTGTCAATCAGGCAGATCTCCACAGCGATCAGAGATAAGCCACCAGCCATCAGCGACCCGTGTAACGACGCTGTGCTTGGAAACCATAGTACACATCGGGTTACTAAACAAAGTGCTTTGATTATAGTTACCCGATGTCTACCTTGGCTACGTGTGCAGGGAGCAGGGAGCCGGCTTCTAGAAGCTGCGGACGCTGGTAACCAAGGTAAATATCGGGTAACCAAGCAAAGCGCTTTGCTTGGTTGCCCGATGTGTACCTTGGTTACCAACATCCGCAGCTTCCAGACGCCGGCTCCCTGCTCCCTGCATATTCAGATTGTTGCTCTCTCGCTGTCAAACACAGCGATGTGTGCTTCACAGCGGGAGAGCAATGACCATAAAATGGTCCAGGATATTCAGCAACGACCAGTGACCTTACAGCAGGGGCCAGGTCGTTGCTGGATGTCACACACAGCGACATCGCTAGCAAGATCGCTGTTGCGTCACAAAAAACATGACTCAGCAGCGATGTCGCTAGCGATGTCGCTTAGTGAGACGTGGCCTTAATACAAAGCAACGGAATGCAGATGTGATAAAAGACTGGCTATCTGTGCAAGTCCAAATTCAAGGGTGAAGATGTTACGTGCCAGAGACATTGTCAGAGATGGAGTCGGAAAATAGGAGGCATTGAGAGGGAGTTCCAAATTGGATACATGTCACAGACTTTTTGCATATTTTTTAATATAACCAATGGCATATTTACGAATTTTACTAAGAGATTAACCCTTAAATGCTCTATAAAAGGCTTGCAAAAATAAAGCACATCACTCTTGTGCACCTACCCTCACTGAGAGGGGGTTTACACCAGATATCTGTGTGGTCTAAATCTCTTTGCTGACAATCAGTGATTTACAATCTGAGGTTAGCAGACATTCACTGTTAAGAAGGAGATATATTTTCCGAAAGTGTGGAATGTCTCCTTATCACCTCTACATGGCTGGTCCGTTCCTCCATTACAGAGAAATCAACATATGAATGATATGCAAATGAGTCTGAAGCTCTGAAGCCTCTGTCACTCCAACTCTATTTCCCAACCCGTGCCACCTCCTCCTGCTTGATAGATGGCTCCTTTGCCTGAAGTCACACAGCATAGAGGCTGACAGTCCAGCAGAAGAAGGCAGCGCTGAGCAGGGAATAGAGCTGCAATGACGGGGCTTCAGACCTACCACAGTCCTCTCTCCTCATTTGCATATCAATTCAAACGCTGATTTCTCAGGATCAGAGGAACACACTGGTCATGTAAAGGTATTGTTCATTGAACAGGACTTCATGCAAATATAAATATTTTGTGGAGTGAAAACCTGCTGACAGATTTCCTTTAAAGGTTTGTTGTAAACCTCCTGTATAGGTTCTTTTGTAAGTATAGAGATGAAACATCAGAGCTTCCTCTGGTGGATTCAGGTTCTAAGACATTAAGATACCCAGTACTGTACATGTAACAGAAGACAACCCTTTTTGGAGGTTTGGTTGTGGCACTAAATTTGTTAACTGTCAGTAATTTTTTCATATCCTGGCTATTGTGGCAGTAGAGTTGGAGAAGGCAGCTGCTTGTATCTCCTTGGCATGATGGTACCTAAAGGGTCCTACTCCTAACTACCTTAAAGAAGAAATAACAAATATACAGCTGCACTCTGAAACGCTAAGGCATGCAAACATTGAATATAGGAATTTGGACATGCAATAAGGAAATAAATAATAAAAAATTGAGACACTTAGAGCATAAGAAATGCCAGTTTTATGTGAGCCCGGCAACCAGCATCAAGACGTATCTAATTTTGCTAGGTCCCTACCAATTAGAGGCATAGGGTCTTTCTGGATGGTGACATGCTGTTAGTCACAGTGGACATAGAATCTCTCTTCACCTGCACTGACCATCCACATGGACCCTGTTGGCTATTTGCCATGAAACGCTTGATTGTTCAGTGTGACATATCACAATTTTGGACTTTTCAGAGCCCGTCAAATCTCTCTTCTGACCCATTTTGCCAAAGGAAAGGAAGTTGCCTAATAATTAAGCACACCTTATATAGGGCGTTGATGTCATTACACCGCACCCCTCCTCATTACAGAGATGCACATCACCTGATTTACTTAATTGGTAGTTGGCTCTCAGTCTATACAGCTTGGAGTAGGACAATAGGTATAAAAAATATCATGTGATCAAAATACTCATTTGCCTAATAATTCTTGTTATGATCCGGAACCATGGAAGACAACCACAAATACTTGGCAAAAAAGGTGGCAAGAGCATTGGCAACTAATCTGGCCACCATCCCCTTTCTAACCAACACAACTAGAAGTAGCCGAGGGGTGAACTAACATCCTGTGCACCGCGAACCCAGCCGGAGAACTAACTATCCTAAAGGTAGGAAAGATGAATAACTCTCTGCCTCAGAAAATAGACAAGAATAGCAAGCCCCCCACATTCAAAGACTGCGGTGATATAGGAAAAACACAATACACAGGTAGATGACAGGATTAGCAAAAGGTGAGGCCCCCACTGACTAAAATAGGAAAGGACAGGAAAGGGACTGATGGTTGCCAGAGAAAAACCCTGCAAAATACCAACTTCCTGATAGTACAAAAAGGCCCTCAGATCACTCGATCTGAACTCCGTCCTATACCAGGTGCCCTTGTCATACCAATGAACAGAAAACAAGAATTATAACAAATTCAACAAGCCACAAACACATGGACCCAAAGGAGTTATACTCCACACAGAACTGCAGGGAGTTCCTCAACAATCCACTGAGGGGGAAAATCCCTGGAAGGAAAAAAAACGGAAACCAACCACAACAAATGACAAACCCAGATAAACAAAAGAACCAGACAATAAATAAAGAGCAAGCACTTATCTGGAGTAGATGTGGTGTAGAGCAGGATTAAGCAGGCTAGAGATACAAAGAACAACTGACATCCGGCAACAGCCTGCAATCAGACCAGGACTTAAATAAGCAGAGAGTTAGGAAAGGAAACACCCACTGCACAACACACCTGGTCTCTGTCCAAACCTTTCCTGGCCACCAGAGGGAGCCTCCCAGCAGCTAAAACATAACTAACATTCACAACAAATTCTGCACAGAGTGTATATGCATCTTACCAATCATAAGCAATTGGGGGTATGTCCTGACCCATATTTCCAGCGGGTGAGTCCTGCTGGGTGAGTCTTCGGCCCCTCTCCTGGCAACTCAATGTGCATGTCCAGGAGCCAAAGCAACACATCCTCACTCCCTGACATGCGCACAGACACCAAGTACAAAAAACCCATCGAAAGCACTCCTTCCACAGGATAAAATTCAAGGGCAATTAGGCCCTTGAATTTTGATACTTCACCTGCTGTGTGATGCTGTCATCTTCCTTTATGGCTATATCTGAGTCGACTCCTTGGAAGTTGGATGAGCGTCCCTTTGCGTGAGCTAATTGCCCTTGAATGCTGTCCTATGGAAGGAGTGCTGCGGACCGTATTTTCATTATGGCCTTTTTTATACGCTAAATGTCTCAGTTTTTAAATTTATTTTCTTAGTAGTAATGTATGTCCACATTCCTGTATTCAATGTTTGCATGCCTTAGCGTTTCAGAGTGCATGTGTTTAATTGTTAGAATATGTTGCATGTTCAGTTTGCACCTGTTCACATTTGTCTGTTAGGAAGTGGTCAGTTGTTTCATTTTACCTTGAAGATGAAGACCCTTTAAAAAAGTTGTCTCACAACCATATTTATCACCTATACACAGGAATGGTGATACATATATAATAACTGAAGGTCTAGCCACTTGGACGCCCACTAATCCTGAGACTGTTGTACCAAAGAGCCTAGTATTGACCTCTGCTCCTCTTCTGTAGACCTATAGGAGTGTTAGAGCAATGACTGACCATAAATACGATAGACAGTGAATGGAGTATTTTCATACATGGCACTACAACAGCCACCTTAGGGACCCACATTCTCAAGATCATGGTGGTCCCATCGATTGAATAATTATCTTGTGGATAGGTGTTAATGGTGTTTATGGGTTAAATGCTTTATGTAATAAGAATAATAAGACGGGAGCACAATGAGGAGTACCAGCGATATTGAAAACTAAAAAAAACTTTTATCCACTGCTCACCTTTAAGGGTTGTGCACCCCCGCACAACCCTATTGTTAGGCTAAGAATGTACCCATCGAAGGATTCCTGCCGTCCCCTCTCGCTATCGCCGCGGCTTCAGTGTGCTCGGTCCGGACAACACGTGATCATACACAATGCTCCGTCACAGCAATTCCTGTGGTCTCTGTGATAATGTACCCGGTGTCCTGCAACTCTGCTCCTATTTGGCTAAATGGTCTCCTTTCCTCAAAGCAGCTCCTGCCATGCTTCCCACAAAGGGGAATATATGTGTGGAGCCCCTGAGTATATCAGGGTGCCACACGGTACTGCATCCCCCAGGGTGCAGGACCTACTCCCCCATGGTTCCAGGTTCTTAACAAGCCGGTGTCGCTAACATCAGCACAAATCACAATCACACCTCACATCACGTCCTGTCAGACAAACCAGTGGGTTGGATAAGTAAAATAAGGCCACCCACCTAGGGGTCAGGCAGACTGGTGGGGGGAAAGGAAGTAAGTTAGAGTCAGTGTTAAGTAGAGGGTTGAGTGGGAGCCCTCGAGGAGTGAGGAGCTGGGGAGTAGTAGCTCCCGGACAGCTAGACCAAGGTTCGGTTGCAGACAGTAGTCCGGGACCAGAGGAGTCGGGGACCGGTGGCAGCAACATTGGAAGTGTGCGACGGACATAGTCTAGGAGGACTGTCGGCATTTGACATCCAAAAGAACTGACTGGTACCGAGCACGATGGGGTACAGGACCCTAGATCAGGAGCCAGTTCATCCTCCTGATAGTAACCTGGGAGGGAGAGTATCTTTATGAACTTCCCTAAGAGCTCAGAGATTGAAGGCGACAGCACACCGCGGGGAATAGAGCTTTCTAGTAACGCGGCCCACTAAAATCCCAAGTACCAGCCATCAAGAGCATAGCTGCACTAAAAACATAGTGAGCGGGGCCCCAACAGCTTCAAGCCGAGGGGCTACACAGAGAACTAACTAATCGGTGGGAGCGGACACCTGGACGGGCTCCCCCCATAGAGACTGTGATGTACAGAGTCTTTGGTTTATCTTCAGTGTGAGTGTCTGCTTTCTAATCCTCATCCTGCACCACGACTACCCACAGTGAGTAACCTGGCTCCCCTGCATCCTGCGCTCCCAAACATCTCACCAACAACCCCAGAGGCCGGGGCCTTCCCTACCTGCGAAGGGACTGACATCTTGCTGCTCCCCACCATCTGCCCCGGTACTCCTTCCAGCAGCGGCGGTACTCCCATTACCGCAACCCGCAGGTGGTGTCCCAAACTTTTCCCCTGTAAATAATCCCCTTTCAAGGATCTGAGTGTCTGCCGAGCCCGGGTCCGGACCACTCGAGCCACGACCACCCTGCATCCGAGCACCCCGGTTTGCGCCGGGGCGGCACATATGCAAGGAAACAACAAAGCCGGTCTGATGGAGCGCTATAACGGAACAATGAACCAAAGGGTTTTTTAAAAATTAGCCAACCAGATATCACCTGAGTAAGACAACATACTGGTGGTCGAAACGCGTTGTGGCTCATAAGGGACCATTAATAAAAGGTTGGCTAATTCTTAAAATACCCTTTGGTCCATTCTTCCTTTATAGCGCTCCATCAGACCGGCTTTGTTGTTTCCTTAAATGCCTTATGTAAAAGGCTGTGCATCAAATGAAATGATGGTAAGTGATGGCCAGGTCTATTATCTGGCAAGACAAGCCAGTCCGAGAAATGTTGATGGTGCGGAGGATTACTGTGGTCCAGAGCTGATGTCTATTTCAGTTCAATTACTAACAAGTTCATTTTCCAAATTGTTTAGTAGCTAAGAGAAAAGTGTAAAAATAAAACCCTTCCTCTGTGATTGCCATGGATGCTCCTCTTCCTCCTCCGGGAGTTGCCTTACAGCTTTATTATTCTCTTTGTGGGTAGCAGGTGATGGTGTCGTTGGAAAATATGAATCAATATGAGAACAGACTCTTTAGAGTGACCGACCTATCCCCATGGTATATCGTTGACGTCATGTGTCTTGGGGCCTTCATCACTTTGGCTCCAGCACTCACCATCTCTGATGAGTTACTTCTTTCCCACCCATATAAAATGGAGCAGGACCATGTATTTGTGTGACTCTCTGTGTTGTGAAGAAAAGTGTAATTCCTTAAAGGGAATCTGTCAGCAGGTTTTCGTTATGTAATCTACGAGCATGTGTAACGTGTAATTCCCAATAAAAATGTTTTTATTTATAAAAGTTCAAATCACATCCCAAACCCCCAGTGATAAAGTGCATGTGACTATACAAAGAAGATAAAATAGGGTTACACTCAGGGAATGTCCCTAAATTAAGAAAGGGCCTAGATAGTCCAAAATGAAAAAAAAAAAGTACAGCACACTTAAAAAAATAGACTTTAATTTGAAAAAATATTTTAAAAATTGAATATAGAAAAATGGCCATACAAGCCGTGTTTACGCGTTTCAGGGTGAGCATGCCCCTTAATCATAACTTCACAGCACATACAAATTTCTTGCGTTAACCCCTTCACCCCATTTTTCCATTTTATTTTGTTTTTATCTTCTCCTTCTTCCTAGAGCCATAACTTTTTTATTTTTCCATCAATCTTGCCATATGAGGGCTTGTTTTTTTGCGGGACGAGCTGTACTTTTAAATGTAGCCATACGTTTTACCATATAGTGTACTGGAAAACAGCAAAGAAATTTCAAGTGTGGAAAAACTGCAAAAAAATAGTTTTTGAGATATTTTATTCACCATGTTCACTATTTGTTAAAACTGATGTGTTGGTGTGATGCCTGAGGTCGGTGCGAGTTTGTAGATACCAAACATGTATAGGTTTACTTTTATCTAAGGGGATAACCAAATTCACAAGTTTGTCCAAAAAAAGTGGTGCATTTTTTCGCCATTTTCCAAAACCCGTAGCGTTCTCATTTTTTGGGATCTATGGCTCAGTGATGGCTTATTTTTTGCATCTCGAGCTGACGTTTTTAGCAGTACCATTTTTGCGCAGATGTTATGTTTTATTATTGAATATTGCGCAAAATTTGCAGAGACCAAAAAACGTAATTTTGGCATTTGGAATTTTTTTGCCACTACGCCGTTTACCGATCAGATTAATTGATTTTATATTTTGCTAGATCGGGCATTTCTGAATGCGGCGATACCAAATGTGTATATTTTTAATTTTTTTTACCCTTCTATTTTCAATGGGCCGAATGGGGGGCGATTTGAACTTTTAGATTTTTTTTATTTTTTTTAATTTATTAAAAACTATCTTTTTTAATTTTTTTTTAAATTTTACTAGGTCCCCTAGGGGCTATAAGAATCAGCAGTCTGGTCGCTCTTCCATTTCTCCAGATCACAGTAACACAGCTGAGATCTGGAGAAAAGCTGCTTTACACCCTCACGCACAGCCCTCTGCCGGCAGTAAGAGAAAGTGACTCATGATAGCTACGGGAGTCATCCCATGATCCAGTGCTACCATGGCAACCACCATAAGTCAAGTGATCACGTAACTTGACTTCCGATAGGGCTAGGTAAGTTATGCTTATGGCGGCATGCTGATACATTTCGCTGTCAAATTTTGACAGCGAGATTTAAGGGGTTAATAGGCGCGGGTGGAGTGCGATTCCACTCGCGCCTGGCAAGCACACGTCAGCTGTTGAAATCAGCTGATATGTTCACGTATTGCCACGGACTGCCCATGGCAGGTGGCTGGGATCAATCTCACACGATCCATGACGTACCCAGTATGTCATGTGTCGTGGAGAGGTTAAAAGTCCTTAGAAAGACCCATCCCCTAATCACATGATTACAAAAAAACTAAAACTTTTTAAAACATATGTATGAAAAAACACTCGAAAATACAAAACAAACAATGCACCAGCAATTCTATTAAACTTTGTAATGTAGAATTAAATCCGACCTTTTGTTCAGACCATTTGGATAAGATGAATCCAGCATAAGGATCCAAAAAGGCTTCTCTATTAAAAGGTGCACATTTACGATCATCGCCCCACTGTCATGCTAGGTATGGGGAAATACCAAGCGCACCATGAAAGGGAAGGGAAACCCTGTGTCTAGGAAGAGGGAAGATGGTGACCACTGATCAAACCTTCTGCTGGTCCCTGGGGGTTCCTCACCACCCTAGATAGGTATCCAGCTCAGCGCAGAGGTGCGGATCTTCACCCTAGGTATCCCTAGTGCTGGACCCTAAATAGGAAACGGATAGGATGAGCCCTTTGTCAACGCCACTAAACAAATATAGAAGACACAAGGAGGATACACACGGGGAAAAGCATGAACTACTTATCCACAGATGACTCAGGATGAAGTGCAGCAAAGCTTCAGCAACGATACCACAGAGGAGTACAAGCCACCTGCTTGTAACCAAGGCTTGAATAAACGAAATAATATCACCAGCACCAGTCCAAAGGAAGGGGTATTTTAAGCACAAGGGGGAATACTGATGATCAGCAGCTGCATGGAAGGTGAACTCCTGCTGAGTCCAAAAGGGAGAGATATGAATACAGTAGGACAGCTCTCTATACCAAGGAATACTGACACAAGGCAATAGTACATGATTGTGGACATTACAGGATAGGGCCAGAATTACTATATGTTGCCAATTGTAAAACAATATCCCTGTATGGGGTGGATTGGGGTACAAAAAAAGGAATTTTTTTTTTTACAAAACAAACTAAAGTATAAAAATTCAATTTTATGTAAAACTGGAGTAAAAAGAAGACCTATTCTATATGCATATCATATATGCGAAGCACCATTAAAAAAAATAAAAACATGCCCCAAAAATATCAATAGTCATATAGAAAAACAATGGTACCAATGAAAATGTCATCTTCTCCCGCAAAGAATTTGTCCCATCATAAAACAATTTTTTTCTATTTACCAGCCTGGGTATGAGACCTCTGTTTTAGATGGTCAGCCAACTACAAATTTAGCGGGTTTGACCAGCTTTTTTCCAATATGTGCGGAGGCTTTTAGTCTGAGCCATAAAGGTGAGAAGCTTGCAGAATTCTGATGTTGGGTAGATCTTTATTATTAGGGATGATCGAATACCTCAAATATTCGACTTCGTGAATATCCGATGAATAGGTCGCCGCTATGCGAATATTCGATGCGCAATGTAAGTCTATGGGAAGCCCGAATAGTTCAGAATAGTTGTTAATTGGGTTTCCCATAGACTTACATTGTGCATCGAACATTCGCGAATAGTTGAATAGCGGTAACCTATTCGGCAAATATTCGCGAAGCCGAATATTTGAGGTATTCGATCATCCCTATTTATTATCTAATCATGTCCACTCTGGAAGCAGTTGCAATAACACTCGTCAATTCCCTTATAGGCGGGATGACCCTCCATGGCTAGGAGGCAGCGGCAAACAACGATGCAGGATCTGTCAAAAGTTCTGGTTACGCTCAGACAGTATTTCTAAATCAATAAGAACTGTGAATCTGGCTTCCTGCAGACAGGATTGTACTCAATAATTTATCTGCTCTATTTCTGGGGCGATGCCCATATGTACAATGAGGTGATAATTACATTACCCCAAGACAGAAGTGACAGAAGGGTCAATGAAGAAAATTAACAACAAAGGGGAGAAAATAAATTACCAACCTGAAGGGCCGAGGTGGACATACACCGGACGTACTCTCTAAAAATACAGTAAATATCAGTTGAACTTGGTTTTATTATGACACATACCTATGATTATAATATTAATGGTATTTTCTTTATTAGCCCTAACAGCAGGAAACATGGTCAGATAGCCCGTGCGGGTCCTTTATATGCTATGTAAAAATTGTCTCCCTCCTTGAAAATTTCTTATAACTTATTAGTAGTGATGGGCTGACCCAGACTATAAAAGTCCATATCCGCGCGGGTTCAAAAGTCCTTGAGCAACGATCCCGGGCCCAGCGTTCTCAGGGAACTCCAGGTAGCAATCCAGGTTCTGCAACTCGAATAAAAAAAAGGAAAAATAAAGAAAAAAAGGAAAAGCAAGAGCGTTATATTTACCGAGTCTCTTGCGCACTGCTTCTGGGGCCACTCATTAACCTCATACACATGCGCTGCTTTCCCCGCCAACCGGCAGTGCCCGCATCTCTGATTGGTGGCAGTCAGATGCGCCTCCACCCTGTGTGACAGTGTGTCTGACTGCAACCAATCAGAGGCACTGTATGTTTTTCTCTATTTGGTGTAAAAATAAACAAATAAAAAAATTGGTGTAGGGTCCCCCCTATTATGATACCCAGGACAGATAAAGCATACAGCTACAGGTTGCAGCCCCCAGCCATCTGCTTATCTTGACTGTGTATCAAAATAAGTGGAACCACATGTGGCTTTTTTTTTCTACAAAATGATTTCAATCAATAATCTAAAAAAACAGCATTCGGTCCCCCCCAATTTTGATACCCAGCCATGATAAAGCCAACAGACTAGAGTATGGCTCAGCTCACCGTGGTGCAAGAATACAATTATTAATGGATTGTTTCTTCACACAGAAAAATTTCCATTTGTAAAGAGAGTCTTTCTCTATAAAACTACTTGTGACTTCTATTGACATCCCCACACCTTTATAATAGGTAAATGTATTTAAATTCCTTTTTGTGAATATTATACTGTATATCTATATATAAAAAATATTTTTTGTAGTTATTAACATGATGCAATGTCTCTATGAAAATATCACATGTATATTCTCATAATGTGGTACTAATAGTTTGTTATACTGTTTTATTATGTACAGTAACAGTGATCGAAGAAGGCCTTTGCCGAAACGTTTTTTGCATGTTACTTGGAATGTCACAATAAAGAAATAGAAAAATAATAAATTTTGAGTGCCAGAGTTTATTCTATTATATTTTATGATAAAGCCAACAGCTGGGAGCTGGTATTCTCAGGCTGGGGTGACCCATGCTTATTGGGCCCCCCAGTCTAAAAATAGCAACGTGCAGCCACCCAGGATTGTTGCATTCATTAGCTGCGATAATCCCAGAACTTTACCTAGCTCATCCCGATTGCCCTGGGTTGCTGGCAATCGGGCTAATAAGGGGTTAATAACAGCTCACAGCTGCTATTAAGCCCTAGAGTAGTAATGGGGAGGGTTTATGAGAGATATAACCACAAACACTGAAAAAAATCCTTTTTCAGTGCTTTATTAAAGGCCAAAACATCCAGGTCTGATGTAATCCACATAAGGTCCCACAATGATTCCAGCTCTGCTGCATTACTCAAGGCACAATGCACTGGCATAGAACATGATTACCCACTGTTGGCTTCAGTCAGAGACTCAGCCTCAGGGATGAGCGGTGATGTCACTCAGGTTATTTCCTGTCACAGCTGGAGGTTCCCACAGTCTTCCTGTGACCATAGGTAACCTGACCTCAGTTAACCTCATTAAACTCAGTGACCTCAGTGAGATCACTGAGTTCACAGACCTGTATCTTCTGGCAGAAAAACATTTTTTTTGCCAAGAGATGCAGATTTGGTGCTGAAATTTTTACACCATATTCCTGCATCCAATCTACACCTCCTGGCATAAAAAATAGGATAAATACTGCATCATAATGCAAGCAGTTTTAATGGTATTTTTTTTACTGGATGTGTAGATTGGGTGCAGGAATATGGTATAAAAATATGGTTTTGATGCCGTTTTGGTATGGCTTTTTACCAAAAGGGGCAGATTTCTCTCCTAAATCTTCATCCATCACCTATGAGTGATTTTATCGAGAAGGGAAATAACCCGCATCAACTCAGCCGCAAAGTGGAGAACACATAACGTTGCAGAGTGGGATCACTGAGTGCTGAGCAGCAGAAGGAGGAAAAGTCACCAACACTGCTGACTCGATAACTGCAGAGTCCAAACTTCTCTGGCATTAACATCAGCACAGACAATGCGCACTCTCCAGGAGCTTCATGGCAGAGCAGCCACATGCAGCCATACATCACCAAGTACAATTCCAAGTGTCAAATGCAGTAGTGTAAAGCCGCCCCCACTGTACTCTGTAGAAGTGCAAATATGTTCTCTAGAATGACAGATCACACTTCTCCATGTGTCATTTGATGGAAGAGTCTGGGTTTGCTTAATGGTAGGAGAATAATAATCATGCATTGTTCCAACCATAAAGTTTGGTAGAGGTGGGCTCGTAGGGGTAAACCTAGTCCCTTAGTTCCAGTGAAGGCAAATTATTCTGCTTCAGATATTCAAGACATTTTGGCCAAGCTAGCTTTATGGGAACAGTTTGGGGAAGGCCTTTTTGTGTTAGTGCACAATGTCCATAAAAACATGGCTTGGGGAGTTTGGTGGAAGAATATGACCAGCCGCACAGAACTTGGACCTCAACCTATCCAACACCTTTAGGATGAATTAGAACAGAGACTGTGAGCCCTCTACTCCAATATTAGTGTTTGATCTCACTAATGCTCTTTTGGATGAAAGGGCAAAAATCCCTCCAAAATCTTGTGAAAAAGACTTCCCAGAAGAGTGGAAGCTGTTATTTCTCCAAAGTAGCCATCTCCATACTACTGTCTATGGAATTAAGATAGGAGGTCAGAAAATATCCTGGTGTCTGTTTTAATCTTATCCCAGTTTCCATTGTATCTCCTTTGCTTTTGATTGCAGCTCATGTTCCAAGTGGCTTAGGGTACCGTCACACTAAACGACGTACCAGCGATTTCGACCATGATACAGGGTCGCTAGTGAGCTGTCAAACAGTCAGATCTCACCAGCGACCAGCCACCAGCTACTCGTGTAACGATGCTGCAATTGGTAGCCAGGGTAAATATCGGGTAACTAAGCAAAGTGCTTTGCTTGGTTACCCGATATTTACCCTGGTTACCAGCGTACACTGCTTATAGGCTGCCCGCGCTGGCTCGCTGTATACGTAGCTAGGCTACACATCGGGTTACTAAGCAAAGCGCTTTGCTTAGTTACCCGATATTTACCCTGGCTACGTGTGCAGGGAGCTAGTGCGGACAGCCTGTAAGCGGTGTACGCTGGTAACCAGGGTAAATATCGGGTAACCAAGCAAAGCGCTTTGATTAGTTACCCAATATTTACCCTTGTTACCAGCGTACGCTGCTTACACAAAGTTGGTGCTCCTTGCTCTCTCGCTGCCAAACACAGCGATGTGTGCTTCACAGAGGGAGACCAACAAGCAAAAAATGAACCAGAACAGTATGTAACAATCAGCGATTTCACAGAAGGGGCCAGGTCGCTGCTTAGTGTCACACACTAAGAGATCGCTGATGAGGTCACTGGTACGTCACAAAACCTGTGACTCAGCAGCGATCTTGCTATGTGAGAAGTACCCCTTAGTCCAGGAGATAGTATAAAGTGCCAGGGAGGGGCAGTCGTGGGCGAGGGTAGCAGTCCTCAACCCACCTTGGCACAGTACAGACATGGGGGGCAGAGTGGTGTATGAGATGGGTGTGGAGGTGGTACCTGCCTGCAGCTGCGCTTCTGGGTTTTCTGGCTTCTCAGGACCTCGTTCAGTACAATCAGAGTCAGTAACGAGTCCACCAATTAAAACTAAACATTTTCTTAGCACACAGCCTCCATTTTTTAAAGGCAATTTTTGCTTCTAGATTTTTTACAGGCATGTCTTTCATTGCAGAACCTGGCTTCCCAGCTACGGCCACCATGAGGCAATGTATCCTCTCCTTCCTGACCCAATCACTAAGTATGATGGCTGGTCTGACGGTTCAAATCTTGACTAATGGTTGGACTCTTGATGATGCCCTTCTGAGCTATTTTTCCCACAGGTACTCACTGCTGCCGGGCTAGGAAAGGGACGCTATCCCTTATTACACCCAATAGCAGAGGGGCTCATTCTCCTCTTCAATCTCCTTTTCTCCTTCTATCTTCGCTCTGTGCCTGTCTTCTCCACACTCCACTATGCTACATCTGACCCTGCAGGTCCTTTCTCTCTTCTTGTCACCACTCCCTATTTGCCTTGTACCAGGAAGCTTCTTCCCTATATCTCCTCTGTGTCGGGGACCATCCTCCCCCTTTCAACCCATGCGATCCTGTCACTCCCTACACACTCCCTTATGCTGAGGGACCAGGGACCCAGTGACACCTAGTGGTGGCCGGCTATATTACACAGTGAAATTCCCCACATACAATACATTACTAAAATACATCAACTTGCCATCACCTTCTACAACATGCTTTGAGAGCGGCAGGGCACTGGACACCCTCTTACAATAGCACCATTGTAATCCTACTGAATACAATGACTTCTTACAGGTTGCCAATAACGCTGTTGCTTTAGTGCTGAGAACTATTAATATTAAAAATATGTAAATTATAGGTTTTGACACCGAGAAGGAGAATTTGCTTGTAGCAGTTGTAAATAAAGGTTATTGGTTACTATTATCTCCAGGGTGCCATAAGGATTTCGTCTTCCACTATTAATATTTCATCTCCCTCCTGCTTTTTACTGAGGGTGCGGTTTGCCATCCTGTCAGGAGCACCATCTTTTTTTTTTCACCACACTAAACAAAAAGGATGATTTTAAAAAGGCCCCATTTGTTATAATTGGGCACATTACTCTCTCAGTGACCACATAAACACTTTCTAAGTTATGATGGATCAAGTGCGGATTTTATATAATAGGGATTTTTCCTATTCCAGTGTTGGTTTATTTATTTTCTCATGTAATTCATGCTTGTATTTTAGGACTCATTTCCATGCACACAGTTATATTATGCCTTTATTTTATACCGGTATAACGCCTTATAGAAGTGTTTTCATGTTGCTTCTTCAGGAGTACATCACTCACCTATCTCAAGGCTTCCTTGTTTCCAGGAGTGGTATGCAAATCAAAAAAGGTCAGTGGAGCCTCTGTTAGGAGTCTCGACACAGAAAATAGCCAGATATCCCTCCGGGAAGGACCCAGCCAAGAACTGGCTCTTTTTAAGGAGACCACCATAACCACTATATCCTTTTTTGATTTGCATATGTCCCAGGGGGCAATGCACCTAGGATTTCACTGTGTTGAGCGCCCTCGCTGGCTGTCGGCAGTGTTTTTTCTGGCTGGTCTCCCCGAGATCAGTGATTGTTTTGTCTTGCTGATCTACTTGGCATTGCTCCCACCTAGCCAGAATCCTAGTCCACACTGATGAGGGGCAATACCCCGAAACAGCTGTCTGTGGATGGATACCTGGCCTTGGTATTTTCCTTGTCATATCTTTAAACTCGTCAAAGAGTTAGATATTGACTAAATGGGCCACTTAATATGGTGGTTATGGTGGTCTCCTTAAAAAGAGCCACTCCTTGGCTGGGTCCTTCCCGGAGGGATATCTGGCTATTTTCTGTGTCGAGACTCCTAACAGAGGCTCCATGGACCTTTTTTGATTTGCATACTTCCCAGGGAACAATGCACCTAGGATTTCACTGTGTTGAGCGCCTTTGCTGGCTGCCGGCAGTGTTTTCTCTAGCTGGTCTCCCCGAGATCAGTGATTGTTCTTGTCTTTCCAGGTCTGTCTCTTTCCCAGGTCTGTCTCTTTCCCCGTCTGTCTCCCTGTCTCTTTTTCTGTCTCTTTCACTGTCTGTCTTAGTCCATCTCTTTGTCTGTGTTTTTTCCTGTCTGTCTCTTTCCCTGTCTGCCTGTCTGTCTCTTTCCTTGTCTGTCTTTTTCCCCATCTGTCTTTGTCTCTCTTCCTGTCTCTTTCCCTGTCTGCCTGTCTCTGTCCCTGTCTGCCTGTCTCTGTCCCTGTCTGCCTATCTCTGTCTGTCTGTTTCCCCATATGTCTCTTTCCAGGTCTGTCTCTTTCCCCGTCTGTCTCTTTCCCCATCTGTCTCTTTCCCCGTCTGTCTCTTTCCAGGTCTGTCTCTTTCCAGGTCAGTCTCTTTCCAGGTCTGTCTCTTTCCAGGTCTGTCTCTTTCCCCATCTGTCTTTCCCCATCTGTATCTTTCCCCATCTGTCTCTTTCCCCATCTGTCTTTGTCTGTCTCTCTGTCTATCTCTTTCCAGGTCTGTCTCTTTCCAGGTCTGTCTTTTTCCCTATATGTCTCTTTCCCGTCTGTCTCTTTCGCCATCTGTCTCTTTCCCCATCTGCATCTTTCCCTGTCTGCCTGTCTGTCTCTTTCTTTCTTTGTCTGTCTCTATCTCTCTGTTTCTTTCCCCATCTGTCTCCTTCCAGGTCTGTCTCTTTCCCAGGTCTGTCTCTTTCCCCGTCTGTCTCCCCATCTCTTTTTCTGTCTCTTTCACTGTCTGTCTGTCTCCATATATTTGTCTGTGTCTTTTCCTGTCTGTCTCTTTCCCTATCTGCCTGACTCTGTCTGTCTCTTTCCTTGTCTGTTTCTATTTCTCTGTCTCTTTCTCCGTCTGTCTCTTTCCCCATCTGTCTTTGTCTCTCTGCCTGTCTCTGTCCCTGTCTGCCTGTCTCTGTCTGTCTCTTTACCCGTCTGTCTCTCTGTCTCTATCTCTGTCTCTTTCCCTGTCTGTCTCTGTCTCTCTCTGTCTCTTTTGGTCTCTGTCTCTTTCTCTATCCGTCTCCCCACTGACAACATATTACCTCACACATAAGCTTCTCATACTAACAATGTCCTTTGTTCCTATAGCAACCAACAGCTCCTATTAATAACCTGTAGTTCCAGGCTCCATTCACTTTAATGGAGGAAGCTTTTTGGAGAGTAACTGTAAAGCGCAGGGGTTAAATTTTCCTCTTAAAACATAGTCTACGATGTTCCCTTGGTCACATGAGGCATCTGTGCAAAACTTTTTCTGTCTCTTTCACTGTCTGTCTTTATCCATCTATTTGTCTGTGTCTTTTCCTGTCTGTCTCTTTCCCCATCTGCATCTTTCCCTGTCTGCCTGTCTGTCTCTTTCTTTCTTTGTCTGTCTCTATCTCTCTGTTTCTTTCCCCATCTGTCTCCTTCCAGGTCTGTCTCTTTCCCAGGTCTGTCTCTTTCCCCGTCTGTCTCCCCATCTCTTTTTCTCTCTCTTTCACTGTCTGTCTTTATCCATCTATTTGTCTGTGTCTTTTCCTGTCTGTCTCTTTCCCTATCTGCCTGACTCTGTCTGTCTCTTTCCTTGTCTGTCTCTATTTCTCTGTCTCTTTCTCCGTCTGTCTCTTTCCCCATCTGTCTTTGTCTCTCTGCCTGTCTCTGTCCCTGTCTGCCTGTCTCTGTCTGTCTCTTTACCAGTCTGTCTCTGTCTGTCTCTCTGTCTCTATCTCTGTCTCTTTCCCTGTCTGTCTCTGTCTCTGTCTGTCTGTCTCTTTCGGTCTCTGTCTCTCTCTCTATCCATCTCCCCACTGACATCATATTACCTCACACATAAGCTTCTCATACTAACAATGTCCTTTGTTCCTATAGCAACCACTCACAGCTCCTATTAATAACCTGTAGTTCCGGGCTCCATTCACTTTAATGGAGGAAGCTTTTTGGAGAGTAACTGTAAAGCGCAGGGGTTAAATTTTCCTGTTAAAACATAGTCTACGACGTTCCCTGGGTCACATGAGGCATCTATGCAAAATTTCCGATTGTAAATGCGACGGTGCGGATTCCTTTAGCGGACACACACACACACACACATACATACATACATACATACACACATACATACATACATACATACACTCAGCTTTATATATTAGATTTCGTATACGTTTTTATTGGTGATGATGACAGCTTGAAGATGCCTCCTCTATAGAGAAACTAGTCACTTGCAGTGCTCAGGTAGGATTTTGTCCCGTTCTTCCACACAAACACTCTTCAAATCCTTCTATGAACTCTGAGCTTTAGTTCCTTCCATAAATATGGATTCAGCTCCAGTGATCGGCTCGCCTATTCCAGAACCTTTATTTTCTTTCGCTGAAACCAATTGAGCATTTATTTCCTTGTTGTGTGTTTGGGATCATTGTCTTGCCGAAATGTCCACCCTCATTTCATCTTCATCTTCCTGGTAGATGGCAGCAGATTTTTATCAAGAATATCTCCATACAAATTTTCCATTCATCCTTTCTTCAATTGTATGGCGTTTGCCAGTGCAGTATGATGAAAAACAGACAAACACCATGATGTTCTCGCATCCAAACTTCACTGTGGGTATGGCGTTTTGGGTTGATGGGCAGTGTCATTAAGATGGATATGTCTGGGCTCATTCTGTATATAGGGAGTTATGTGAGGACTCATCCTTTTTATAGGGAAGCTATGTATGGGCTTACACTGTATATAGGGGACTTTGTGAGGGATCAAACTGTATAAAAAGAGCTATGTGGGGCTGATAATGATTTAAAGGGGCTATGTGAGGGCTCATCGTAAATATAGGGGACCATGTGAGGGTTCATACTATATATGTGGGGCTATGTTAGTGATAATTAGTGATGAGCGAGCATGCTTGTCACTACTCGGTACTCGCACGAGTATCGCTGTACTCGGGCTGCTCGGCGGGGACCGAGTAATCTCGCGATACTCGTGCTGTACTCGTGGTCTTCATTTCTGCATGTTGGCGCTCTTTTGAGAGCCAGCCCTCATGCAGGGATTGGCTGGCAGACCACTGCAATGCCACAGCCCTGTTAGTTGTGGAATTGCAGTGATTGGCCGGCCTGCACAGCGTGACCGAGCCTTTATATCGGCCGGCGCGCTGTGCTCTGCTCACAGCTATCCAGACTGTCAGTGCAGGGAGAGTGTCGCTGATTCAGGGAAAGCTTTGCGGCCCTTTATAGCTTTTTCAGTTGCAGGGCTGCAAACAGTGTGACCAAAAGTCCTTCTCAGGACTATTCTAGTTGTATACAGGCAGGCAGGGTATAGCCAGGTCGGAGTACAGTAGCAGAGTCCTTCTCAGGACTACTGTTGCTATATACAGGCAGGGTATAGCCAGGTCTGAATACAGGCTAGTGACCAAAAGAGTCCTTGTCAGGACTATTGTACCAGTATACAGGCAGGCAGGCAGGCAGGGTAGTGGTGACCGTATACCAGCCTTCATCATATCTGGGGCTGGTGTACACAGTGTAAAACAGTCCAGATAGTGTCTGACTTGTCTGTAATTGTCGCTCCCCAAAAAAACCTGTTAGGTTCTTATTGCGTCCGTGCTTGGTTTTTAAAACCGCACGTGTGTGCCTGTTGGTGGCAGCGTACAGGTGCACTTGTGTGCAATTTCCAGAAACTTTAATATAACGCACAAGTAGTGAATATACACGTCAGCAGTGCACAGCATTGCAAAATGCGCAAGGGCATTGGCAAGGAACAAGGAAGTGGACGTGATGGTGGTGCAGGCAGAGGCCGAGGTCGTGGGCAAGCTCTAATTTCGCCACAACAAAGGGCCACATCTAGTCGCTCGCACGTCCTGTCCCAAATTCTTGGGGACCGCAGCAGTACACCGCTCTTGAACCAAGACCAGTGTCAACAGGTTGTTAGTTGGATAGCAGATAATGCTTCCAGTCAGATTGGCACCACCACAAACACTCTGTCTTCCACACGGTCAAGTGTCAGTAGCCGTGATACTGCACCGCACATTTCTGAACCTGATCCTCCTTCCTACCACCAGGCTGAGTACACGTCCTCCTCGGACATTAATGATCCCACACTTGGACACTCGGAAGAGCTGTTCACGTTTCCATTCACACATTCTGGCCTCTCGCCAGCTCATATTGAAGTGGGTCATGAGGAGATCGTCTGTACAGATGGCCAAATATTTGAGCAGCCACGTTCTCACGAAGTTGGCAACGTGTCTCAACAAGTGGTGGACGATGATGAGACACAATTGTCAGGAAGTCAGGAGGAGGAGCAGGGTGCGGAAGAGGAAGACGACGTGGTGGATGATCCAGTAACTGACCCAACCTGGCAGGAGGATATGCAGAGCGAGGACAGCAGTGCACAGGGGGAGGGAGGCGTAGCATCACAACAGGCAGTAAGAAGCAGGGTGGTGGCCCCAGGCAGAAGTCAGGCAACCGTTCCCCGGAACAACACAACGACACAAGGTGCCTGTACAAATGTTAGGTCTTCCCGAGTCTGGCAGTTTTTTAAGTTGGATCCAGATGATTCAAAAAAGGCCATTTGCAACACCTGCCGTGCCAGCATCAGCAGGGGTACCAAAACTAGCAGCCTGACCACCACCAGCATGATCAGGCACATGTCAGCCAAGCACCCGACTTTGTGGGAAGTACAACAGAGTCGAGGAGCAGTGCTTGCTGATGTCACTGCTACGTCTTCGCTGGTTGTGCATGCGAGCCAATCCCCTGTCCATGCTGCCTGCGAACAAGCCTCCTCCACTCCAGCACCTGCAGTTGCCTACGCAGAAAGAACACCATCATCAAGCACGTCCTTGTCCCAGCGCAGCGTTCAGTTATCCATTCAGCAAACCTTTGAACGCAGGCGCAAATACACTGCCAACACCCCACATGCCACAGTTCTAAATGCTAACATTTCGCGACTGCTTGCGCTGGAAATGTTGCCTTTTAGGCTGGTGGAGACAGAAGCATTCCGTGACCTGATGGCGGCAGCTGTCCCACGTTACTCGGTCCCCAGCCGCCACTATTTCTCCCGGTGTGCCGTCCCCGCGTTGCATAACCACGTGTCACAAAACATCACACGTGCCCTGAACAACGCTGTTTCACCCAAGGTCCACCTAACCACAGACACGTGGACAAGTGCTTGTGGGCAAGGCCGCTACATCTCGTTGACGGCACACTGGGTTAATATTGTGGAAGCTGGGACCCAGTCTGAGCGAGGGACGGAACACGTCCTTCCCACACCAAGGTTTGCAGGCCCTACCTCAGTCAGTGTTTCACCCACACTCTACAGCTCCGGAATGTCATGCTCTTCAGCCTCCTCCTCCTCCTGCGCATCCTCATCCACTGTGCCCTCCACACCAGTCACAAGCTGGAAGCACTGCAGCACTGCCTCGGCGAAGCGGCAACAGGCTGTGCTGAAGCTAATCTGCATAGGTGACAAACCCCACAATGCAGAAGAGCTGTGGACAGCTCTGAAACAGCAGGCAGATCACTGGCTCACACCTCTGAACCTAAAGCCAGGAAAGGTCGTGTGTGACAATGGCCGGAACCTGGTGGCGGCTTTGAGGCGAGGCCAGCTGACACATGTTCCATGCGTGGCCCATGTGCTCAACCTCGTGGTTCAGCGGTTTATAAAGTCATACCCAGAGCTGTCTGATCTGCTGGTAAAAGTTCGCCGCCTGTCTGCACATTTTCGAAAGTCACCTACTGCTTCAGCCGGCCTTGCCGGCTTTCAGCGCCGTTTGCATCTTCCGGCTCACAGACTGGTGTGTGATGTCCCCACGCGTTGGAATTCAACTCTGCACATGTTGGTCAGGATATGTGAGCAGAAGAGGGCAGTTGTTGAGTACCTGCATCACCTAAGCCGTCGGGAAATGGGTCAAACTCCACACATAACACCTGAGGAGTGGAGATGGATGTCAGACCTATGTACCATCCTCCAAAACTTTGAGGACTCCACCAAGATGGTGAGTGGTGATGACGCCATTATTAGCGTCACCATACCGCTACTCTGCCTTCTAAAACGGTCTCTGCTGAAAAACAAACATGATGCATTGCAGGCGGAGCGCGATGAGTTGCAGCAAGAAACAGTAGTGGGTGTGGGTGATAACACACAGCCCAGCCTCGTCTCATCACAACGTGCAGTGGAGGACTATGACGAGGAGGAGGATGAAGACATGGAGCAACTCTCCGGCCAAATTGAGGATATGACATGCACACCAGTCATATCCTCGGTTCAGCGTGGCTGGCCAGAGGACAGGGTAGATGAGGAGGAGGAGGAGGAGGAGGAGGACAGCATGTTCAGTCATCTTGTTGGTCAGGCTACTGAAGTCCTGGCTGTTAAGAGTCTGGCGCACATGGCTGACTTTATGGTAAGCTGCCTGTCTCGTGACCCTCGCGTTAAGAACATCTTGGCCGACAATCATTACTGGTTGGTAACACTGTTAGACCCACGCTACAAGGAGAACTTTTTGTCTCTTATTCCCGTGGAGGAGAGGTCAACCAAAATGCAGCAGTTCCGGAAGGCCATACTCACGGAAGTAGGCAAAGCATTCCCCTCAGAAAACGCTAGCGGCATAGGTCAGGAATCAGTGGACAACCGAGGCGTACAGCCGAGAGAGGCACAAGTCCAATCCGCCAGAGGTAGGGGAACAGTCTTTAAGATGTGGGACAGTTTTCTCAGCCCCTCACGTACCACAGCCCCTGAGGTGCGGGGTAGTGCCACAAGAAATCCTAAGTTTGCCCAGATACTGAAGGAGTACCTTGCAGATCGAACAACTGTACTCCGACATTCCTCTGTGCCTTACAATTATTGGGTATCCAAGCTGGACACGTGGCATGAATTGGCTCTCTACGCCTTGGAAGTCCTGGCCTGCCCTGCTGCTAGCGTTTTGTCAGAGCGTGTTTTTAGTGCCGCAGGTGGAATCATTACAGATAAACGCACCCGCCTGTCAACTGAAAATGCTGACAGGCTGACTCTGATCAAGATGAACAAGGGTTGGATTGGGCCAGACTTCACCACACCACCAGCAAATGAGAGCGGAATTTAAAGTTTGCCATGTACCTCCACTCACCCATGGGTACACACTTCTGGACTTTGGATAATCGCTGGACTGCTCCTCCTTCTCCTCATGCGCCACCATGATGATGACCGTTACAAATTGCAATACTTAGGCCTTTGTTTCAGGTATACCCCCAGTGGTAAATTTTTTCGCCCATTCTTTGCAGAATGGACATTACAACGACAGGAGACCCGCTCCTTTGCAATGGGAACAATGTTTTGAGGCCCTCATGCACGTCTCTACCCAGGGACAACGTGGAGCCTCCCAATTTTTGGCTGCCCTGCCTAAGGGCTATACTATAATACACCCACTTCCTTAAAATGGACACTTAATGTTTTGAGGCCCTCATGCACGTCTCTACCCAGGGACAACGTGGAGCCTCCCAATTTTTGGCTGCCCTGCCTAAGGGCTATACTATAATACACCCACTTCCTTAAAATGGACACTTAATGTTTTGAGGCCCTCATGCACGTCTCTATCCAGGGACAACGTGGAGCCTCCCAATTTTTGGCTGCCCTGCCTAAGGGCTATACTATAATACACCCACTTCCTTAAAATGGACACTTAATGTTTTGAGGCCCTCATGCACGTCTCTACCCAGGGACAACGTGGAGCCTCCCAATTTTTGGCTGCCCTGGCAAAGGGCTATACTGAAATAGACCCACTTCCTTACAATGGGCACTTCAGGTTTACAGGCCATAATGCACGTCTCTATCCAGGGACAATGTGGAGCCTCCCAATTTTTGGCTGCCCTGGCAAAGGGCTATACTGAAATAGACCCACTTCCTTACAATGGGCACTTCAGGTTTACAGGCCATCATGCACGTCTCTATCCAGGGACAATGTGGAGCCTCCCAATTTTTGGCTGCCCTGGCAAAGGGCTATACTGAAATAGACCCACTTCCTTACAATGGGCACTTCAGGTTTTCAGGCCATCATGCACGTCTCTATCCAGGGACAATGTGGAGCCTCCCAATTTGTGGCTGCCCTGGCAAAGGGCTATACTGAAATAGACCCACTTCCTTACAATGGGCACTTCAGGTTTACAGGCCATCATGCACGTCTCTATCCAGGGACAATGTGGAGCCTCCCAATTTTTGGCTGCCCTGGCAAAGGGCTATACTGAAATAGACCCACTTCCTTACAATGGGCACTTCAGGTTTACAGGCCCTCATGCACGTCTCTATCCAGGGACAACGTGGAGCCTCCCAATTTTTGGCTGCCCTGCCTAAGGGCTATACTACAATAGACCCACTTCCTTACAATGGGCACTTCAGGTTTACAGGCCATCATGCACGTCTCTATCCAGGGACAATGTGGAGCCTCCCAATTTTTGGCTGCCCTGCCTAAGGGCTATAATATAATACACCCACTTCCTTACAATGGGCACTTCAGGTTTACAGGCCCTCATGCACGTCTCTATCCAGTGACAACGTGGAGCCTCCCAATTTTTGGCTGCCCTGGCAAAGGAAAATACTACAAAGACTCACTTCCTAAAAATGGGCACATTAGACTCAAGAGGCCTTCATGTACGTCTCTTCTCAGGGACATCGGAGTGCCACACAATGTTTTCACGTAAAATCTTTCATGTATTAATCTCAAAAAGTAACATACACCAGCTCTATCTCACTATTGGGTATGTGCCCTTAACATTTCCGCCATGAAAAATCATTTTGGGGTCATTTTGGAAGGTTTTCTGGTGAGTCCGTAAAAATGGCGTAAAACGCGGACAAAATTGTTCACAGCTGTGACTTTTGAGTGATAAATGCTTCAAGGGGTCTTCCCCATGCTGTTGCCATGTCATTTGAGCACTCTTCTGAGACTTTTGTGCCATTTTTAGGGTTTCTCCATGCTGCCGGGGGGTCATTTCACAAAAATACTCGGGTCTCCCATAGGATAACATTGGGCTCGTTGCTCGGCCCGAGTACACGAGTATCTTGGGAGGCTCGGCCCGAGCTTCGAGCACCCGAGCTTTTTAGTACTCGCTCATCACTAGTGATAATACTATATATAGCAAGCTATGTGAGGGCTCATATTGTATAAGGAGTTATGTGGGGGCTCTTACTGTATATAGGGGTTTAAATTGTATATACGGAGGCTACGTGGGGGCTCATAATCTATATAGGGAGCTATGTGGAGACTCATGTGGTATATACAGGATTATGGGAGGGCTTATACTGTATATAGGGCGCTATGTAGGAGCTCATACTGTATATGTGAGGCTATTTGAGGTCTCATTCTTTATATATGGGGCTATGTGAGGGTTCATACTGTAAAAAGAGAAATATGTAAGGACTAATACTGTATATAGGTACAATGTGGGACTCATGCTGTATATAAAGAGGTTACGTGTGGGCTCATGCTGTAAATAGAGGGTTGTTAGCAGATTTAATTCTGCTCAATATTAACTAACACAAATTAATATTAATATACAATAATAATTATACTTAATATATTAATATTGACCAGAATAAATTTCAGCCTATTGGTTCAGCCCTTCATATCAGTCATGGTCTCTCAGGTGGCCCCTTGGGGAAACTAATTGCCCACAACTCTTCTTTTATGTATAGCGCTATGTTATATGTATAGTGCTGTACATAATGTTAAAAAAAATTGCAGGGCGCTGTTTCTGTCTTTTGGCATCTACAGATGTGCAACAGAACACCTGTGTTACTCACGTAAACTATTACCAGAACTATCAAAGGAAAACGTGGCACTAGGCAGCGAATAGAGCTGGAGTGACGGAGGCTTCAGATCTACAAAAAGCGCTTCAGTCACAATTACATATCAATTCAAATGTTAATTTCTTAGTAACAGAGGAATGAACTGACCATGTAGAGGTATTGCTGGACTTGTCTTTGAAAAAACTACCGTACATATAAATGGTCTGGGTGGGGGTGAAATCCTGCAGACAGATGCCATTTAAGTCTTCATTAACTAGAATCTTTTTTAAAATCTATTTTACGTGTTCATACACACACACACACACACACACACACACACACACATACTAACACACACATACACACACACATACACACACATACACACGCACACATACACACACACACACACACATACTAACACACACATATACACACACATACACACACATACTCACACACGCACACATACACACACACAGACACACACACACACATACTAACACACACATATACACACACATACTAACACACACATATACACACACATACACACACATACTCACACACACACACACATACACACACATACACACACATACACACACACACACACACACACGTATAAATATACATTTGAAACAGAAGTTTACATAAACTCTCTAAAAAGACACATCTGCAGGTTTTTCTCATTATCTGACATGAAATCAGAATAAACCTTTCCAGTTTTAGGTCAATTAGGAACCAAAATTATTTATATTTGCCAAATGCCTGAATAATGAGAGATAGAGAATGTTTTAAGGCATTTTTATTACTTTCTGCAAAGTCAAAAGTTTACATACACCAAGAGTGCTATGCCTTTAAACAATATGGGACAGCCCATATGATGATGTCTTTGGAAGCTTCTGATAGGTTTATTGGCAACATCTGAGTTAATTAGAGACATACCTGTTTATGTAAATGTCTGGTTTCAACTAATATATATATATTCATCTTTGTGAACAGGGTTTGGGGTTTCTGTCTCCATTACATTGAATGCTTTAAAAATTCAAAAAATCTTTGCAAATGTCCTCCAGTTTCCCCATGCAGTGATTTTATGAATGTCTGTTTTACATCAAGTGTTGTTCACACTAAAGTCACAAAACATAAAAGGAAAAACAAAGAATATTTTTGTTTTTGCATAAAACTCATGAACTGCACACCAAATTTTGAAAAATTTGGGGCACGAAAATGCCAACAACTACCACAAAACAAAAGAAAAAAATATAAGTGACTTAAAAAATGCAAATGATAAATCGGGTCCTTTATATTTTAAAGTTGATTTGTAGAATTTGCACAAATTTTACCTTGTGTATTGCAAAGGATGAAATTTATATTGTAAGTCCTGAAAGTGTTAATTGTCAATTTTGTGATTTTGGAAACCTGTAGTGCAGGTTAACATCCTACTTTGGCTATGTGCGCACAATGCATGTTTGTGATGACCACAACGATGCACACTTTTGGTCCCAGAAAAACGCTCCCTCCTTATGCATTTTTTGCTGGGTTTTCCTGCGTTTTTTTTACAGTGCTTTTCACCAGTGCGTTTCTTAAGTCAAATCTATTGCCTGGAAAGGCTCAAAAACGCAGAAAGAATTGTGGTCACCACAAAGACGCAGCCAAAAAAAAGCTGCAACGTACGGACAGAATAACTGAAATCTCATAGACTTTGCTGGGGAAAAAAATGCATGCAATTTTGCGTCCAAAAATGCACCCAAAAAACGCGGAAAAACGAGGGAAAAAATGCACAAGGCCTTATGTCCCCCACAGAATTATTACACAGTGAGCCGTCAGGATTTGGTAAATCCCATCCACATTGTATTACTTTGTGGATTTTCCCAGTGGAAATTCCAGATGAAAAATCATCAGTGAATTTATTGTTATTCTCTTAGCTTTTTATTATTGTTTTATGCCTTTTAAGTAACATGGAAATAAATATGTTTAACATGAAGCTTATGGATAACAGTGCACCCATGGTTCTCATTCTCACTGCGGTATCTCTGGAAATTCTGATACAATCTCTCCCGGCAAAGAGAAGAGTAATCAATAAGTTAATGTTCCATACTAGATGTCTGATGTGGTGGGGGATGGGTAAAGGCTTTCAGATAAAACTGAGCGATGGCTTTCAAAGCATTACTTATTCAACTAATGTCACAAGACAATGTACAGTACCCTATGACTGATGACTGGACCAGTTTATCGGTTCCCAGTATGTTTGTGTATATCAGAATATGGTATGTAAATTGCAAAATTATGTAATCTAATTGTTGAAATTAATCTAATCAAACGTAGCAATTTATAATAAAACGCATTTCGCTTTAATCACAGAAGAATCAGGTCTGCTAGGTGCTTAAAGTGAATCTGTCAGCAGAAAATGACTGTTCAAACCAAGCACATGTGCTTAATTCACCCTTGGAGAGGTCGAGCAGTTTAGTGAACTTTTCTGCCTACCTGTTTTCTATCTTTTTCTCATGATGGAGTGTGGAAACATGAGGGAAAAATGAGGAAAACAAGTAGGTGGGAAGGAGCACTGAACTGTCTCCTCCTATACCAGTCTGTTTTGTACTGTTAATGATTGTTGTACGTATACCCTCTTTCACTTGTAAAGCGCCATGGAATAAATGGAGCTATAATAATAAATAATAATAATAATAATAATAATAATAATAATAACTGCCCGGCCATGCCAAGGGTTCAACAAGCATTTGTGCTTGGTTTGAATAGTCATTTTGTGCTGAAAGATTTTCTAACAACTGTGGGCCATAACATTACGTCCTAAGCCTGTGGCTGCTGCGGTCAGCCGGCGTCAATCCCGCAAATGGCTGTACTGGTATAACATGAGGATTGTGCGGGCACAGAAATTGTGAATGCACAATCACTGCCAGGAGCATTTAGGGAACTGAGAAAGGGCGTGTGCTCGCTCTCGCACCCTTTCGGGACTGCTGCGACATGATCATGGGGGTCCGATGGTAGTCATGGCAACCCGACACTATCATGACAATTTCCGGGTTTTCCAGCTATGGAAGCGTGTAAAGGGCACTTTACACGCAGCGATATCGCTATCGATATCGCTAGTGAGCGTACCCGCCCCCGTCGGTTGTGTGTCATGGGCAAATCGCTGCCCATGGTGCACAACATCGCTTATACCCGTCACACGTACTTACCTGCTTAGCGACGTTGCTGTTGCGGGCGAACCGCCTCCTTTCTAAGGGGGCGTTTTGTTCGGCATCACAGCGACGTCACTAAGCGGCCGCCCAATAGAAGCGGAGATGAGCGGGACAAACATCCCGCTCACCTCCTTCCTTCCTCATTGTGGGCGGCCGCAGGGACGGTGATGTTTCTCGTTCCTGGGGTGTCACACGCAGCGATGTGTGCTGCCGCAGGAACGACGAACAACCTGCGTCCTGCAACAGCAACGATAATTGGGAATAGAGCGACCGGACAACGATATGGTGAGAATTTTTGATCGTTAGCGGTCGTTCGTGCATTTCACATGCAACGACATTGCTAACGAGGCTGGATGTGCGTCATGAATTCGTGACCCCAACAACATCTCATTAGCGATGTCTTTGCATGTAAAGCGGCCTTTAGACCATGTCAACAACCTGGTCTAAAAGGCTTCTGTCAATGTAACACTGACTAGTATAATGTATTGCAATGCTTACGCATTGCAATACATTATTTAAGTCATCAGAGTAATAAAAGTTAAAGTCCAAAATGAGGATTAAGCAAAAAATTAAAAAAAGTTTAAAAAATTGTAAAAATATTTAAAAATAATCATAAAATAAAGAACAAAATGCATAAAAACCCTATAGATACATATGTTTATGTAAAAAACATAAAACTATATATATATTTGTCATTGCCACTTCCTGATCTATAAAATTGTCACAATCTTTAACCCCTTCAGTGAACACCATAAAAAAATTAAAAACTTGGCAAAAAACAATACTTTTTCATCATACTGCTGAAAAAAAGTGGAACAGCTGAAAAGGTAACATTGCCCCGCAAAAACAAGCCACCACATAGCTCCATCAGTGAACAAATAAAAATGTTACAGTTTTCAGAATATAGCGATGCAAAAAATTATTTTTTCTATCAAATTTTGTTTGTGTAAAAGCGACAAAACATAAAAAATGATATAAACATGGTAAGTGCAAAAAACACCCAAAATTTATTTTTTTGGGGGGAGAATTACTTGTTTTTGTTCATTCTGCCTCTTAAAAATCAGAATAGAAAGCATCCAAAAACTGATATGTGCTTAAAAATGGCTGTTGATTTGTTTATTCTTCCACTTAAAGATCACAGTAAGGCTCAGCTCACAATTATATTGCGCTCTACGCTGAGCACTTACAGCAGAATTTCCATGTAAATGTTTAAAATACTTGATTCAGACAATATCCCCAATGGAAAACTCCCTATAACGAGGCAGAGGGATTCATTTTGGACTTTCTCTGTCCTATAATCCTGCGATGTCCATCTTTTTAAGGTTGTATAAAAAGTGTGGTTATCCCAACTTTTGTGCACTTCTGGAAGACAACATCGCTGAACAGAGGCCAGACGGACTCCAGATTAACTCTGCTGCCTCATATATTGCATGGCTCCATTGGGGGTCTCATCTGATTCATGTCTTATGGAGATTTAGATGAAAAGTAAGGGCTTAGCGTAGAGCACAGGATAAATATGATTGAAAGTTTTTTGTAAAATGTTCCCAATAAAAGCTTCAACTCAATCTACAAAAAACAAGTCCCCACTAAAGTCCATTATCTGTCAATGGAGAAATAGGGGGCATCCACATTACCGGTAGCACAAAGGCTCTGAGAAAGATCTATGGCTCCCCTAAAAAGAAATATGGCAAAATCTGTTCTCCCAAATCCAGAGTCCCACAATGTGTATATACCACATTCAGCATCCACACTTTTGGCATTTCAGTAGTGATGAGGGCCTGTTTAATTTAAGGGGTGTGTGCCTCCAGAAGCCCAAGCTGGGCACAACACACTGGGCACTACAATGTACTGGGCACTACAATGTCAAATTTGCAATCTTCCCTCGGCAACAAAATGTTTCCAGTAAAAATGTAATTATTTTTCTTTACTTCCAAATGGTATAAAATTCTGTGACACACCTGTGGTGTCAATATGATCACTGCATGATTTAGATGACTTCATTGAGAGGTTTAGATGGTAAAATGAGGTCACTTATGGGGAATTCTGTGTTTCTGGCACCTTTGGTGCTCTGTCAATGTGACATGGCACCCACAAACCAAAACAGCAAAATCTGCACTACAATATAGTACTCCTTCACTTCTGTGCGTTACTCTGTGCCTGAAAAGCTGTTCCTGATTACATGTAGGGTATTGGTGTACTCAGGAGAAATTGCATAGCAAATTGTATCAACCATTTTTTCCTGGTACGCATCTGAAAAGTAAAAAGAAACATGTTTGTGGGAAACATTTTTTTTTTTTAATTTTCACTTCTCAATATTATAACTTTCTGAGAAGCAGCTATGGGATGAGATTTCTCACCCTACCTCTAAATAAATTCCTTGAGAGGTGTGTTTTCCAAAATGAGGTCACTTGTTAGAGATTTCCACTTTTTGGTCACATCAGGGGCTCTGTAAATGTGGCAATGTATCTGCTATCTATTCCAGCCAATTTTGCACACCAGAAGTCAAATGGTTCTCCTTCCCTTTCAAGCCCTGCCGTGCGCCCAAACTGTAGTTTTCCACCGCATATGGGGTAGTTACATACTCAGAAGAAATTGCACAACAAATTGTATTATCCATTTTCTCCAGTTACCCTTGGGAAAATTAAAAATTTGGGTCAAAAGAAACATATTTGTGTGGAAAAATTTAATTTTTCATTTTAGCTGCCCAACGTGATAAAATTCTGTGATGTACCTGTGGATTCAAGGTGCTCACAAAACATCTAGATAAATTCCTTGAGGGATCTTGTTTCCAAAATGGGGTCACGCATGGGGATTTCTGCTGTTTCGCATGTCAGGGTCTCATCAAATGTGACATGACATACACTAGCTATTTCAGTTGCCCAATCAGTAGATTTCCACCACATATGGGGTATTGGTGTACTCAGGAGAAAATGCACAACAAACTTGATAGACCATGTTCTCCTAGAATCTTTGTGAACATTTGGGGCTAAAGCAACATTTTTGTTGGAAAAAT
Organism: Anomaloglossus baeobatrachus; assembly: GCF_048569485.1. Taxonomy (NCBI): domain Eukaryota; kingdom Metazoa; phylum Chordata; class Amphibia; order Anura; family Aromobatidae; genus Anomaloglossus; species Anomaloglossus baeobatrachus. The sequence continues at coordinate 528,983,348 of NC_134358.1, read as the reverse complement.
GTGCTTTCTTATTTCCACAGTTCAATGTTATAAGATTCTCTGACACACCTACGGGTTCAAGGTGCTCACTAAACAACAAGATAAATTCTCTGAGGGGTCTAGTTTTCAAAATGGTGTGACTTGTGGGGAGTTTCCACTGTTGAGGCACATCAGGGGCTCGGCAAAGGTCGCATGGCATCTGCTATTTCAGACAAATTTGTGCTCCAAAAGTTGAATGGTGCGCCTTCCCTCCTGCGCCCAAACAGTAGTTTTCCACAACATATGGGGTATCGGTGTACTCAGGAGAAATAACACAACAAATTATATGTTCCATTTCTCCTGTTAATTTTGTGAAAATACTAAATTTGTGGCTAAAATAATATTTTTGTGGGAAAAAGTAACAATTCCATTGTTTCCCCTCCACATCGCTTTAATTCATGTGAAACGCCTAAAGTGTTAATACACTTTTTGCATGGGGTTTTAAGCAGTTTGATGAGTGTAGTTTTTAAAATTGTGTCACTTTTGGGTATTTTCTGTTACCTAGGCCGCTCAAAGTCACTTCAAATGTGATGTAGTCCCTAAAAAAAATTGGTTCTGTAAAATTTGTTGAAAAAATGAATTATTGTTGATAAATTTTTAACCCTTCGAACTTCCCAAGAAAAAAAAAATGTGTTTCAAAAATGCTGCTGATGGAAAGTAGACATGTGAGAAATGTTATCTAATATTTATTTTGTCTGGCATAAATATCTAATTTAAGGGCATAAAAATTAAAAGTTTGAAAATTGCAACATTTTTTATTTTTTTTATCAGATTTTTTATATTTTCATAGATAAACATAAATCATATCGACCGAAATTTACCACAATCATGTAGTATAATATATCACCAAAAATTATCTCAGAATCACTGAAATATATCGAAAATCAAAAAGGTCCATGGAGCCTTTGTTAGGAGTCTAGACACAGAAAACAGCCAGATATCCCTACGGGAAGGACCTAGCCAAGTAGTGGCTCTTTTTAGGAGACCACCATAACCACCCCGAGATCAGTGATTGTTTTGTCTTGTTGGTATTTCCCTTGTCATATCTTTAAACTCATCAAGAGCTAGATATTGACTAAAAGGGCCACTTAATATGGTGGTTATGGTGGTCTCCTAAAAAGAGCCACTCCTTGGCTAGGTACTTCCCGAAGGGATATCTGGCTAGTTTCTGTGTCGAGACTCCTAACAGAGGCTCCATGGACCTTTTTGATTGGCATACTTCCCAGGAGGCAATATACCTAGGATTTCACTGTGTTGAGCACCCTCGCTGGCTGACGGAAGTGTTTTCTCTGGCTGGTCTCTCCGAGATCAGTGATTGTTTTGTCTTGTTGGTCTACTAGGCATTGCTCCCACCTGGCCAAAATCCTACTCCACACTGATGAGGGGCAATACGCCAAAACAGCTGTCTGTCGATGGATACCTGGCCTTGGTATTTCCCTGGTCATATCTTTAAACTCGTCAAGAGATGGATATTGACTAAAAGGACCACTTAATATGGTGGTTATGGTGGTCTCCCAAAAAGAGCCACTCCTTGGCTAGGTCCTTCCCCGAGGGATATCTGGCTGTTTTCTGTGTCGGGACTCCTAACAGAGGCTCCATGGACCTTTTTGATTTGCTTACTTCCCAGGGGGCAATGCACCTAGGATTTCACTGTGTTGAGCACCCTTGCTGGCTGACGGCAGTGTTTTATGGCTGGTCTCCCGAAGATCAGTGATTGTTTTGTCTTGAAATATATTGAAAAATTCCAGAGTTATTACCACAGAGTGCCACCGGTCAGAACTGAAAAAACTGGCCTGTTGAGGAAGGTGAAAACAGGCTGGAGGGTGAAAGGATTAATATATTTTTTTTATGTTTATGTCTTGAATTAAAGAAATATTATTTTGTAAACAAAAAAAAATCATTTGTTTCTGTGTTGTCATATTCTGACAGCAGGATAGATTGATGTTTTTATTGGTACCATTTTAGGGTATATAAATATTTTATGATTGCTTTTTATTGAATTTTTCGGGAAGCAGGATGAACAAAAAAACAATTCTCTAACTGTTTTTTAGGTTTTTATGACAATTAATGTGCAGTATAATTGCCTCGTTAGCTTTGTTTTGCAGATCAGTGTGATTACGGCGATATAAAAGTTATATTTGCATCATTGATCTTTGAGCGTTTTACAACTTTTGCACAATAAAAATGCTTTAAAAAGAAAAATAAACTTTTATGTTGCCTTATGCAAAGACGTATGACATTTTTCCTTTTTCCGTGTATGGGCTTGTGTTTTTTATGGAACGATCTGCAATTTATGTAAGTATCAGTTTAGGATCCATATAACTTTTTGGTCACTTCTTATTACTTATTGTTTTTGCCTTCTTGTGGATCAACATTTTAGGTTAGGTCATGGGGTGCACACAGGCTCAGGGAGACAACAGCATGGACTGGGGATGGGGCAGCCACCGCAGGACATCCGGACAGGTGAAATAAGGGGGGCAGGACAGCGCAGGGACGCTGGTATGGGCGTTACAGTGAAAATGCAGTGAAATCAATAGTGTTCTATAAATTAATAAATAATAATTATAATAAGAATAAAAAAATGCTGGAAGGCGAGTATAAAACCGGGGACAGGGACCTCAGATTAAAAGCAGCACTCCAACACTAACCCCCCCTCCAAAAAACGCTGGAATGGTGCTTAGGAAACATTAATGTTGGCAATTTAGCACAAGTCTGTGATGGTGGGATATTGTGGGTTATGTACAATTTTGTGTGGGTTAATGTTTAGGCGTGGTTCACTGTCCATTATTTGTATTGCTTGTGTGTACATCGTATTGTCTGCAGGGTTACAACTCCTTGAAGCGTTTCTGTCCCTAAGTGTGGGGGGAGGTGGGCCTGGACGTCATCTAACCTTTTTGCTTACCTGGGGGTATGAGGCGGTCTGTTTGAGAACTTCAAGAGTGAAGCAGGAAGATTGAACCTCTGAGGGAAAAGCTGTGCCTCCCCAAAGAGACCTGGACATTTATCGCTTATTGGATTATATTCATATTTCTGGACTAATTTTACCCTCTGTATGGTGGATTATGTTATGGACCGTTTGATTTGCTTGGAATAAATGCTCTTTGGATTGTACAGCCATCTCTCGCTCTGTTGATTGTGTGATATGGGAGAAGGACCCCGTCACAGGTCAAATCCAGGTCAAATCCATAGGTTGGGCCAGAAATATTCAAGAATTTGCCTTGTGACTTCTGAAACTCAACACGTCCCTGGCAAATTTAGGATTGTTGGCAATATCACACTCATAGTACTGGCATCCACTGACACTGTCTCTTGCAGGGCCTAATAGAGGTACTAAGATGAAAGTCATGGAACCAGTGTAAGGCCATAGCATCTCATTGGCATACAGATTATTGCATCACGGGCAGAAAGTAAGGGTGATGGAGACCCCATGATGTTTTTTTAAGTTTTTTAAATTTAAAGTTGTTTAAATAATTTAAAAAAAAACAAAACATCATGGAGTCACTCATATTTTGACACAGCTAAGATAACACACACAACGGAGGGCTGCAGCCTCCAGCCATCTGTTTTATCTGCACTGGGTATTAATATATGGGGGACCCTACGCCATTTTTCCCAATTGTTTATTTATATTTACACTCCACTTTCTGACCCAGACAGCTAGTGGGAGGGTAACCAATTACCTTTGTTAGGCCTCTGTCACAAGCACGTGAAATAAACAAAATGTTTTTTCACGTACGTGTTAAAGGGGTGGTTTGCTCCCCGTGTGCTGTGTTTGTGGCACGTACGTGTTCTCCGTGTGTTATACGTAATAACACACAGAGAACGGAAAGCTCCGCCTTACCTGATTCCTCCGGAGCTGTCTGTGGTGCTGAATGACAGTGTCCGGCACAGGCCACGCCCCGCTGACAATGCTTCCGGCCCCCAGTGAAGAAGATGCGTTGTTCAAATGCACTGGGGGACGGATGCAGGTGACAGCCGCGGCAGAGACTGCAGGGCTCGTGGAGGTGAGTATGTGTTTTTTTTATTTTTAACATGACACGTATGTTTCTCCGGTGCGTGTCACACGGGACTGCATCTACACTATATCTGCGTGGTACGGGTGTGGGCCGTGTGACACCCGTGCTGCCGGAGAAAAACGGACATGCCGTCGTATGGAACACACGGACACACGTAAGTACGGAACGGACACACGTTCCGTTCCTAAATACTTACGTGTGTCCTAACCATTAGGATTACCTAGGTCCACGTGTGTATGTGTCTCCGATACGTGATAAAACTGCCAAACACGTACCGGAGGCACGAATGTGTGACATAGGTCTTACAGAGGGTGGGTGCGGAAGCAGGACTGCAACCAATCACAGGCACTGTTACAGTGGGTGGGCGGGGGAAGCAGTGCATATTCATGAACTTTAATGATTAGACTAGGAAGCAGTGTGACAGCCATGAGGAAGCTCAGTAAAGTATAATTCTCCTGTTTTAATGACCGCACGTCATTATTTTTTTTCCCTGCACCTGGCCATCACAGTAACGCCAGAGGCAAAGATGGCTACGGCATTATTGTGATTGGCAAATAATCCTTGCATCTTTAGTGGCAGAAAATCAGGCGCCAAACATATTGGGAGGGGACTTGAAACGCACAAAGGGAATACTAATATGCTCATTGAGTAACGGATATCGCGTATTCCTTAATATTCATGCGAGTATAAAATAGTGGCGAGTATATTCGCTCATCACTATATATTATCTCTATACGATATCAGGAAAAAATGTCATAGACAGCCATATCTGTGCCGAAAGTTAAACATTGCACTTTATGTTAGGAAATCTGTCATGTATTATCCTTTATCCTGCAAATCCAGGATTAAAGTCAGCAACCCGTCTAATCCAGGCATTTATGGGCAGACTAATTTCTGTTGAACATTCTGCATTTTCCGGTGTATGGAGCCCAGCAGAGGCTCTCTGGCCACATCGGGATGCCATAAAGCAGCTTTGTCTTCTCCAATGCATTTTGTACTGGCAATTTGTCCCTAATTGTGTAAATCAATACATTGACAGATTTCCATCATTTACAACTCATTACAGAGCTGTAGAGGCTGTGGCCGCCCACTAGGATCGTCACTAAAGACAATTACGTTCTGCCAGTCACAACCAACAAACACTATTAAAAGACGCAATACACATAAATATAAGATTTCTCAATGATGATTGGGTAAAATAATCAAAATTGTTTAGGGTTAAATCTATAAACTTGCCCCTGTGAAAAGAAGAAAATACATTTACTACTAAGTGCACAGCGATGTATATATATCAAATATTGTCTTTTTTATGTGAGCTTCTTCTGCATCCGATATTTTCTGGAATGCTGCCTACATTTTTGGGGATTTTACTATGCTTGCCTATAATTGTTTGTTGGCTCACCTGCGATTTAGCGAAACGTTGCCACCTGTTCACATGGGCCAATAAATATGTCTGTTTTTTGCCTGGAATGTGCTAATGATGTGCTGCCCAATTCTTTTTGCTTTTTTTATCTATCTATCTATCTGTCTGTCTACTTATCTATCTATCTATCTATCTATCTGTCTATCTATCTATCTATCTATCTATCTATCTGTCTGTCTGTCTGTCTGTCTGTCTGTCTGCCTTTCTGTCTATCTATCCAGTGGTGCAGCTAGAGTCTGATGGGTTCTGGTCCAAAATTTGGACCTAGGCCCACCCCTGCATGTTAGTCAGATATATGGGATGTAAAGACATATGTGTTGCCCCCCTCTCATTATGTGTAATGTTCCCTATCCTTTGCTCCTTCCAGATATATATTTACCCATCCTGGTATATATGCCCCCAATCCTGGGCCCCTTCCTGGTATAATTGTATCCTATACAGTTCCCTTCCAGGTATATCCAGGTATATATGCCCCTCATTCTTGGACCCTTTCAGGTATATCTAACCCCTACCCTTGACCTTTTCAGGCATATATGTCCCCCGCCCTGGGCTCCTTCCTGGTATATCTGTCTGCCATCCTAGGCCCCTTACAGGTATATATGCCCCCCATTCTTGGCTTGTTCCTGGTATATGTCTTCCCCATCCAAGGGCCCTTCAGGTAAATATGTCCCCCATCCAAGGCCCTTTCCTGGTATATGTGTCCTCCATCCTGGTATATATGTCCCCCATCCTAGGCCCCTTCCTCATATATATGTCCCCCATCCAAGGCCCCTTCCTGGTATATGTGTCCCCCATCCTGGTATACATGTCCCCCATCCTGGGCTCCTTCCTGGTATGTCCCCCATCCTAGGCCCCTTCCTGGTATATGTGTCCCCCATCCTGGTATATATGTCCCCCCATCCTGGGCCCCTTACTGGTATATATGTCCCCCATCCTAGGCTCTTTGCTAGTATATGTGTACCACATTCTGGTATATGTCTCCAATCCTGGTCCCCTTCCTGATATATATGTCACCCATTTTGCTCACCTTTCCCTATTCCAACATCGCTTGATGTCTTCTTTTGTATCTGTCTCCAAGGCCGGCAGCTGACATCGGCATACCTGCTATAGGCGACGGATGACACCACTGCCATGCGACACCAATTTCTGGCATGCCTATGTCAGCTGCTGACCTCTGACTGGCGTGTATTGTGGTGCGGAATCTGGCGAGTCTCTGAGCCGCAATACATTTCAGCTGAATACATACAGCTGAAATAGGTGCGAACATCGGCGGAGCCCCCTCCTGCACGCGCTCAGTCACTGTCGCACCCTTTGCACCCTGTATCTATATCTGTTATACTGTTCATCTATCTTTTTATCCCTCCATCTATTTCAAGAAAATATCTATTTTTAATATAAGTTTCCAAGTAACCATCTCAAACCCATTACAGCAGATCAAGCAGAGAAGCCATTATCCCGGCCTCTAATATTGAACCATGATTCAACTGAGCTAATTTTTCATCTATTGACACACAGTGAAACAGGACGACTTCTGTTTTCTAACGCTCTGCCTTGGTAATGCTGTGTTGACAATGAAAGCCTTTACAGTTTAGTACCATTCTGGAAAATGACACAGTAAAAAGAAAACCCTCATCTAATGTTAATGTGATAAAAGCTTGCCATTAAAATCTACAGATGCATCATTAACTCGGTGTGACAAATTCAAAGGACCTACGTGACTGCTTGTGACTTCATGTCATTAATTTTTTACAAGGAACCTATTTTCAGAAAATTACCAATTGCTACAATCAAAGTTTTGTATGTAAGACTTAATTATTATAAAATAAAACCTCAGAAGAAAATAAATATTGTAGGTTCCATCTGGTTATCAAGAGTTTGAGACATCATGAAGAGCAGATGCTATTAATTATACCCTGATAGGGTCAGTAGTAGTGATGAGCAAGCACTTAACTGCTCGAGTGCTCGTTACTGGAAATAAATACATAAATAATAATACTATTATTAAAAAAAAAGGCATAGGGTTCCCTCATTTTTGCTAACTAGGCAAGGTAAAACAGGCAGTTGCAGGCTGTTATTATCAGGGTGGGGAGGTCCATTGTTATTTGACCCTTCCCAGCCTCAAAATAACAGCCTGCAACTACCTGTTTTACCTTGCCTAGTTATCAAAAATGAGGTAACCCTATGCCTTTTTTTTAATATTAGTATTATTTGCTTGGCAGGATATCAAAAATAGGGGGGACCCCACACGTTTTTTTTTAAATTATATATTTTTTATTAAGTTAAACAAGGCTAAAAACATCCTTTAGTACCTGCTCTAATGTAAGCTCTCCCTCCTACATCAACTCTCCCTGAACTGCTTTCAGAAGACAGTGCGCCGAGCATCAGGCCCCCTTGTGTCATATGGGGTTGAATGATGCGATGCGGCTGGCCATTCACAGTAATGCCAGTGTAAGGGGTCCCAGGCTCTGCCACCCTTACAGAAGTGTTCAACTGCACTATTCCCTTTATCTGTGCTTATGAACTTAATGATTGTGTGTAGTCGTGGCCACCAGGTGGCAGTGTGCCCTTATGGACTGCTCCCCTGAGCTATTGTGTAGGAAGGGGTTAAGAACAGGGAGGGCTGTAGTGTATAAAAAGGCCAAGTAATAGGAAGTGGACAGGAGAGTCCCACAGTAGGAGTAAGAAGAAATAGCCCCCAACAGAGAGAATTGTGCTGACCCTCAGGGTCCCTCCCGTTACGGTCAGAGGTACTTGTGTGACCCCGCTGGAGAGAAATCTGGATGACAGGATCGGCAGTTGTTACTTGGAGAAGATACCCCGCGATTCCCCTTGCTTAAGAAGACGGTTAGTGTGGCCCTACGATAGGATGGGAGCCAACGTGGGAGCATTCAGTGAGCTCCTCGTGTGTGGTGTATACAGTGCAGGGGATGATGGACCTAGTGGTGCACATGGAGGCTCAGGAGCCAGGGGAGCAGCCAGCCAGGCAAAAATATGTAGTAGTGAAATCCCAAAGGAACCTCTCTGGGTTCAGAAGCGGCGCTCCTAGGGTGCGAGTTCATGATGATGATGATGATGATGATGATGATGATGATGATGATGTACAGAAGATGACAAGTAAGTTTCTGAGTTTGAAACGAAACCCTTTGTGTTCAAGTTATTGTCTCAGAGAAATAGTGAATTTGTGGTTGAACTATTTAAGAAAGGCGTGGCGACCGGGGCGCGAGGGTTTAAAGACTGGCTGCGCTGCGGCCTACCAGCCCCTGAGCAGGGGAACACAGTAGCCCCCACTAACCACTCTTACACCAGTAGGAAAAATGTCTACAGCATTACCATGTGTGGCAGGTAATCCCCACATGAAACATGCAGGTGAGGACTAGAGCTTTCATTCGAGCACCCATGATAATCGATCAAGTACTGAGCAGTACCGAGCATGCTCGCTCATCACTAGTCAGCACTCATCTAATTATCACCACACACAGGACTACAATCAAAGGTAACGCCAAGAGCTGGAGGCAGATAGCACAAGATCACGTCATCGATAATAAAGGCCCCGTCACACACAGAGATAAATCTTTGGCAGATCTGTGGTTGCAGTGAAATAATGGACATATTGTTCCATTTCTACACAGCCACAAACCTGGCACTGATTGTGTGACGTCCTGGACTAGCCAGGTAGTCACAGGTAGGCCCTTGCACAAACACCTTCCCCTAAAAAGGTAAAAAGTCATCCCTCTCAGTACTTAACGTTCACACCCGGGGGGCGGGGCCAGGCGGTCGGCCACCAAGGAGTTCGGAGAGTCTGAGGCGGGAAAAACAGAGAGTTCAGTGACAGGAGTGGATGAGAGTGGTAGCAAAGTGAAGACGTCTGTCAGGGATCTGGGTTGGAGCCCGGATACCCTGTGGCCAGGAGGCAGACGGTGGTGGCCGCCTGCAGGAGCTGGGATTACAGCCGGTGGAATCGTAAGGGACCGGGACCGGGTAGTGGCCCGCCAGTACCGAATCGGGGAACTGATTGGAAACCAGAGCACCAGGAGGGGTACTCAGACCCAGTACGAGGCCCAGAAGCCACTGGACCGAGTCGAATTCACTGATTGGGGTCTGGACTTTAGGTCCTTTCCCACCCAAGACCCGACTGAAGACAACAGCCCAACCAGAGGGATAGAAAGCCACCGCCCAGGCATCGAGATCCCACGGGCCAGCGTCTGCGGACAAACGGGCTCTACTGGCACACACAAAGCTGGGGAGCGGACTACTGTCACTCAGGCATAGGAGTCACCATTCTACTAAAAGTGAGGTGCAGGAGAAAGGCGGAAACCACCAACCTGAAAAAGGCGGAAACCACCAACCTGAAAAAGGCGGAAACCACCAACCTGAAAAAGGGGAAAAGCGCAGCCGGCTGCAGGCACCGTCCACTATCTTGTTTGGTTTACCAGAGACTCCAGTGTGTCTGTAATAGTGAGTACAACAGTGCCCTCAGGCCGCACACCGCGCCGCACCGCACCGACACGCCAGCACGCATCCATCCCCCCGCCTCAGCACCTCCCTCGGGCCCCCCGGGACCATCACCCCCTACCCACAGAGGGGTCAACACCAAGCTGCGCAACACCGTCCCCGGGAGCTTAGTCAACGGCAGCGGTGGTGTCCATCTATTCACCACATCCCGTCTGTGGCGTCATGAACTTAACCCCCAAAAACAACCGCGGCCTCGGCCGTGGACCTCCCCACCGAACACCACCCCTCACGTAGCGCCAGCATCCCTTCAGAGCGACGTGACCCCCGGGTCCGGGAGGAGCTCGAGCCACCCAACGACGAGCCCGGATCCGAGCGGCAGCCGGCCGAGCCCCGGGGCGGTACAATTGTCCACAATTTCACTGCAACCACAGATCTACCACAGATCTACCACAGATCTGTATGTGTGACAGGGCCTTAAGTGGTGAACAAAGGTACTTGTTGTAGTTTTGATAAAATCCCAATTTTATTTGCTGAAAATCTACCAGTTCTCTAAATGAGCTCTGTATATCCCTGCCCATACCTTGATTTCAGCGATGTGTCACTTACTGTGCTGCTTGCTGTAGTTTTGATAAAATCATAGTTTTATCACCAGGAGATTATCACTAAAGGAACTAGGAAACCTGCTGCCATGAAGTGCTCCATATTTATGAGCTCTGTATAACCACACCCCACCACTAATTGGCCGTTTTCTGTCTATGCACAGTGTACACAGAAAGCGGCCAATCAGTGGCGTGGGCGAGGTTCTACAGAGCTCAGCATTTAGAAAACTACTAGATGTGCAGCAGAGAAAACAGTGATGTTATCAAAACTGCAGCAAGCAGCTCAGTAAGTGACACATTTCTGGAATCTGGATCTCTGCCCCTATGTTATGCTTCTCTCAAATGGAGTAATGAAAAGCTGGTAACAGATTCCCTTTAAGTATCAGTGAGCATTTTCTCACCTGCAGTTTAGTAGTAGAACTCCTAATAATCACACGTCCATTGCTGATAAGCAGTTCTCCGTGCACGGATTTTATGGGCTTCCATTTGGACTCAGGGGCTGAAAAGATGTATCTGTCACTTCTTTTTAACCCCTTATATAAAAGTAAACCTATACATGTTTGGTGTCTACAAACTCGCACTGATCTGAGGAATCCCACCGACACATCGGTTTTACCATATAGTGAACATAGTGAATAACATATCTCAAAAACAATAGTGCTATCGCACTTTTTTTGCAATTTTTCTGCATTTGGAATTCTTTGCCGTTTTCCAGTATATATATATATATATATATATATATATATATATATATATATATATATATATATGTATAGCTATATGGTAAAACTTATGGTTTAATTTAAAAGTACAGCTCGTTCTGCAAAAAATGAGCCCTCGCATGACCATATTAACTGAAACATAAAAAAAGTTACGTCTCTCGGAAGAAGAATGGCGAAAAAAAAACCCCGAAAGAGAAAAATCGGCCGGTCGTGAGAGGGTTAATATCAGATTAATTGCTGTAAATTGCAAAACCTATGTTTCATATAATCCTAAGGCAAACCCGTCCATGGTAGAGGATACGCTGTGTGCCCGGGTATCACTGATTCTGAAGCCCGAGCCCCTCCGTCCTGTGCCGCAGATTTGTGAATGTCAATGGATTACCAGTAATGCATTAGCAGCAATCGATGTGGTTTGAGGGGACTTTTGTCTCTGGGATGGCATTTTCTGTTTCTTTAGAAAGCTATAAAATATTTATATTGGATTCGACATCCTGATCAAATGCTGCTTTGAAGTATATAAAAAAGTCAACTAAAACAGATCATTCACTTCCTTAGAGAAACCTGACAGTATTTCCAAAATATCCTCCACTATTGTGCTCCTGTCAGTGCAGAATGAAATTATTAGACAGCCATATTGAGATATATATATATATATATATATATATATATACAGTATATTGTCCAAGAAGTTCCAGATTGGTGTCAGTTCATGAAGTCATTGACTGGGACTTTTTTCCCAGTAGGTAAGTCCAATAGGGGAAGAAGTCTGAGGTGTAAGGGGCACTTTGCACACTACGACATCGCAAGCCGATGCTAGCGATGCCGAGCGCGATAGTCCCCGCCCCCGTCGCAGCTGTGATATCATGGTGATAGTTGGCGTAGTGAACATTATCGCTACGGCAGCGTCACACGCACTCACCTTCCCTGCAACGTCGCTCTGGCCGGCGAACCGCCTCCTTATAAATGGGGCGGGTCGTGCGGCGTCATAGCGACGTCACACGGCAGGCGCCCAATAGAAGCGGAGGATCGGAGCTGAACGGGACGTAAACATCCCCCCACCTCCTTCCTTCCGCATAGCCGGCGTGAGCCGCAGGACGCAGGTAAGGTGATGTTCCTCGCTCCTGCGGCTTCATACACAGCGATGTGTGCTGCCGCAGGAACGAGGAACAACATCGTAACATCGGTCATTTCCAAATTATGGAAATGACCGACGCTACACCGATCATACGATTTGGACGATTTTGCGCTCGTTAATCGAATCAAAAAGGTTTTACACACTACGATATCGCCTGCGATGCCGGATGTGCGTCACTTTCGATTTGACCCCACCGACATCGCAGCTGCGATTTCGTAGTGTGCAAAGTGCCCCTGACCCTCAATCTGTACAGAAGACGTACACATCTACTCCTACATTGTACTTGCATATAGGTTTTTATGAACTGACCAGTAAGAAATTGCTCATGGTTGTCTTTATGGTGTAAACATGGTTGTCTTCTGTTGAGCAGTTTGGACCAACTGGTGTGTAAGGGCTTGGGCCAATATATATCCAAATGGATAGTTTGACCATGTAGTTACTTCAGGAGACAACTAGTTTGAATCAAGTTATCATTCATTATCTATTATACAGTGTGCCCACCCATATCCTGTCCACCGCCATTAACATGAGAATGGCGGCAGCTATAAGCATAGAAGTGGTGTCTAGGTATAGTAAAGTAGCCATGCGCTACGCAATGAAACCACCTATAACGCCACCTGGTGGAAAACAATGGAGATAGCATTTTTATCTTGAAAACGGAACAAGATAGAGGTAAAAAAATAAATTACAAAGTTGTAGGGCATCATCAATTCAATATGAATCGACACCTTGCATACAGAAATGCTATGATTAGAACGTGTAAAACTCACAAGGCTGCGGACGTGAAGCGATACCTAATGGAGACCTTCCTAAAAGTCATTGGGTATAGTGGCTGTGTGGAGTGGCCTCCACGCTCACCTGACCTGTCCCCACTGGACTTCTTTTTGTGAGGTCACATCAAGCAGCAGGTGTATGCGACCCCTCCACCAACATTGCAGGACCTACGACAGCGTACCACAGATGCTTGTGCAAACGTGTCACCTACCATATTGCACAACGTGCAGCAAGATACAGTATGCTGTCCAGAGTCCAGATGTGCATTGCAGCTGACGGGGGCCACTTTGAGCATCAAACTTAAATAAGGGCCATCTGTGTGACCAGCATTCAATGTTTTGGGGGGGTCATGGGTTTCATATCATATGATTTCTGTATGCAAGATGTCGATTCGTATTGAATTGATGATGCCTCTTTATAATTCACTTTTTCTCTCTATCTCGTTCCGTTCTCTAGATAAAAGCTAACTCCGTTGTTTTCCACTAGGTGGCGCTATAGGTGGTATCATTGTGTAGCGCATGGCTACTTTACTATACCTAGACACCACTTCTATTTCTATAGCCTCCGCCGTTCTCAAGTTAATGGCAGTGGACAGGATATGGGTGGACACACTGTATTTATGGTCTTTTCATTCATTCATTACAGTGACCCCCCTGTAACATTCAGTGCAACCTAGGGTGTAATGATTGTCATTGTAGAGGGATCCGAGGATGCACATTCAGCTGAAATGCATTGCAGCACAGAGACCGACTGGGTCCTTGTACTGCAATAAACGCTGCCAGCCAATCAGAGGATGGCAGCTGACGTAAGCAATAGCATGCTCATTACTGGGTGTGTCACCCATAGCAGGCACACCTCTCACGCTGTACAAAGAGCTAGTAAGACGTAGTACAGTGTATTCCCCACTAGGTGGCAGCAGAGTAGTGAAGGAGAGTCAGAGTAACACTGTAACAGAAGCAGCTGAAGTACAGCAGAGTAACTTCAGCAAGCAGTTCGCAGGCAAACCACCAGGGGGCAATAGAGTAGTCAAGCAGTCAGGGTCAAGCCAGGAAAGTCAAGTCACTGCAAAGGGAGGATCAAAATCAAGTCAGAAAACAGAACCAAGTTGGAAGCCAGGAGATCAGGTATGCAGAGGGAAACATAAATAACTAACAGGAGTGGGAGGTCAGGGATCGGGAAAGACAGACGAACGGGGGAGGGTACAGGTCAGGGCAGAGTAACAAAAAGTCAGATCAAACAGGAAATCTCACCAGAGCCAGTCACAGGCTGCAGAGCAAAACTATAACCAGCACAGGAATGCAAGTACATAGACCATATATAGTGTCTCCTAAAACTAGAATGAGGCTGATGGGAGTTAACCCCTGACATGACCAGGCCGAGTCTGGGAAACTCTGGAGCGGGGAGTACCGGTCCTGGCTCATTACAACACAAATTTCAGCTGCCGGCCTCCGCACTGGCTATGGGACGTGGACACTGGATGTCATGGGAGCTTTGGAAGGTGAGAAGAATGTGTTTGTTTTTTTAATCCATTAAAGAACAGCAGTAGAATTGGGAACATATATACAGTACTTTAGGGGCTCAGGATGGGAGACATATATAACAGGTTGGGGGGCATATATACTAGGAAGGGGCCAAGGATAGGGGGTCATATATAACAGAAAGGGCCTCAGTATTATGGTCATATACAACAGCATGGAGGATAAATATACCAGGAAGGGGGACATACAGTATGGCTAAGCATAGCTAAATAAATTTTATTTGGTATATATTTAGCATAAGATGGTCTATGTGTTAAATAGTACTTCATAAATAATGACCAAGTGTGGTGTGAGTCCAACCTCACTAGTACTAGAAAGGAATGTCTGCAATGGCAGTTACTAACAATGTTTCCTCGAAAATAAGACCTACCCCGAAAATAAGCCCTGGCGGGATTTTTAGGACTTTCTGGAGTATGCTTAAAATATAAGCCCCACTCCAAAAAAAGCCCTAGTTCTGGTTCCCTAATGCGGGCGTCACACGAGACGATCTATCGTGCGATATGTCGTTGAGGTCACGGTTTTCGTGACGCACATCCGGCATCGCTTGCGACGTCGTCCCGTGTGACACTTATGAGCGTCTATAAACGATCGCAAATCAGTTATGAATCGCAAATCGTGTACAGGTCGCTCATTTTTAAAAAATCGTTTATTCTACTTTGTGCCGGTTGTTCATCGTACCCGGGGTAGCACACATTGCTCCACGTGACACTCTGGGGACGATGAACACATCTTACCTGCGTCCCGCTGGCAATGCTGAAGGAAGGAGGTGGGCGGGATGTTTACGTCCCGCTCATCTCCGCCCCTCTGCTTCTATTGGCCGGCGGCTGTGTGATGTCGCTGTGACACCAAACGTCCCTCCCCCTTCAGGAAGTGGATGTTCGCCGCCCACAGCGAGGTCACTCAGCAAGTAAGTACGTGTGACGGGGGTTTAACGACTTTGTGCGCCATGGGCAACTAATTGCCCGTGCCGCACAAACGACGGGGGCGGGTACGATCGCTCGTGCAATCGCACGATAGATCGTACCGTGTGAAGCCCGCATAAGGATGTGTCTAAGCGGCTGAAAAAAAGTAAAAGTATACAGTAGGACGCTTCATCAAAGAAAGCATACACCCTCAGAAGAAAGGAGACATCCCCAAAAGAAAGCAGATACCCCTCCCCCCAAAAAGCAGACACCCACCCCACAAAAAAGAAAAAAAAATCACACCCACCAGACGATTTACAAACAATTACAGTTCGCAAGTGTCAATGGTGGATGGGCTCTCACACAGAGATCCGTGTTGCTGTCAGGTTCCTCTCCTTTTCAGCTGCATTGAACTGCAGATCTCACAAACAGATCAGTTACCAGTTTCACTCAGCAGGATTGATACTGCTTCCGGTCACCAGGGGGAGCCAACTGCTGTAGAACACCGGGGTACCTGACAGAGATGCAGATATGTATGTGAGAGCCCATTCACTTGCCAATTCTAATTGTTTGGGGTCTAGTAAGTGCCATTCTTTTAGGGGGTGTCTGCTTTCTTTTGGGGGTAAACGTAGCAATACATAGAGAATAATACATTTAAGCAGATAAATTAAACCTTTGTAAATATGGTATGTGCCCACCACTGTAGGACGAGTTCTCCACCATGAGATTAGCAGCTCAGAGAAGAAAATGTGCATCTGAACCAATAATAAGAATAACACAAAAAGTTGATGTTCCAGAATATGATGACAGGATTAGATTTGAGTAAAGAATAAATGTGGATTCTTGTTCATGGGAAAATATAAGACATCCCCTGAAAATAATCCCTAGTGCTTCTTTCAAAGCAACAAATAACATAAGACCCCGTCTTATTTTTGGGAAACAGGGTAGTAGTATGGTACAGTATTTTTAGTTAAAAGTATTATGACAGATGGTGAGATAACCAATTATCAGAATCCTCAAATCCCATAATCCCGTTATTATTGGATTGAATTCATTTCATACTATCCTCTTTAATGATACAATATAATTTTTCTTCTATCGTATCATAAAAGAGGATCGTATGAAAGGAATAAAAAAAAAACAAAAAACATTTTTTTGTAATATCAACTTTCAGATATAAAGTTTCTATAAAAATGCATCCAGGATGGTCACACTCCGATTCACCGAATACTGACAGTTCAATTCCAGCCGCGTCGGCATAATTTGAGGTTTATCGTTTACGAGTCACTTTCAATCTGTCACGTTTCCAGGTCGAGACGACTGCCGCTTATTTCAGACTGCAGATGTGTTAAGGATTTTGGCCGTCTATTAACTATGTCAGCAAAGATCATTTGCCCCCCAGTAAAAAAAAAAAAAAAAAAAAGGGTCTGCCAGACTGATTTATATTTCGGCATTTTGCTTTATGGCTCTATTTATAGGGGGTGATATATTTAGCAGCAATCTCCCTATATTGCACGCAATTGACCTGAAGTCCTCAGTCTTTTCACCGCATATCAAGCCGCATGACAAATGGTGGATAAATTAAATATCATTTCATCTAATCGTACATTGTGTAAAATTATATCCCGATTATCACTTGATTTGGAAGATGTATGCACTTTCTAAATAGACACTTGTAATATGCTCATGAGAGTCGCTAATTACACATAAATTAGATTTGTCTTGAAATATTAATATAAATTCGCATCGCACGCTGCAAGGGAGATACATAAAATGCTCATTTTAAAACTTACAATTTGTTCTCCTTTGTCATCAGGGTACATGTTAATTAGAGGAAGACGACATAATATGCCAAGCTTCTTTGTGGCACATAGAATATATGAAAACAGGTTACGGAATCTCATTGCTCTCAGTAGTTCAGTAGAATACACAGTTACAGTGTATCAATGCGGCGCAAAAACGCAATATGAATAATTTTTTGACGATTATTAGACAGTAAAGCGGGCTTTACACGCAGCAATATAGCTAGCGATATCGCTGGTGAAAGCACCCGCCCCCGTCATTTGTGTGTCACAATCGCTGCCCGTGGCGCACAATATCGTTAGGACCCATCACACATACTTACCTGCCTAGCGACGTCGCTGTTGCCGGCGAACCGCCTCCTTTCTAAGGGGGCGGTTCGTGCGGCGTCACAGTGGCGTCACTAAGCGGCCGCCCAATAGAAGCGGAGGGGCGGAGATGAGCGGATGTAACATCCCGCCCACCTCCTTCCTTCCTCATTGCTGGCGGCCGCAGGTAAGCTGTAGGTCGTCGTTCCCGTGGTGTCACACGTAGCGATGTGTGCTGCCTCGGAAACGACGACCAACCTGCGTCCTCTACAATCAACGATATTTTGAAAATGAACGACGTGTCAACGATGGACGATTTAGTGAGTATTTTCCTTCGTTAACAGTCGTTCGTGCGTGTCACATGCAACGACGTCGCTAACGATGCCGGATGTGCGTCACGGAATCCATGACCCCGGCGATATATCGTTAGATACGTCGTTGCGTGTAACAAGGCCTTTAAGCTATTTGATTAATCGGTATGAATGTGAGTACGGGTCATACGAAGGGCCCAGAAAGAGCGGTTGGTTCACGCACCACTACGTTCCACATACCCATGAGTCAGAATAAGGACTCCGAGGACTGGCGATATATCGTTAGGTACGTCGTTGCGTGTAACAAGAGAAGGGAAAATGAATGAAAAGAAGCTACAAAAAGATTGTCATTTTTTTGGACATTTGTTATGTTGGGATCTGAGCCACGTCTGTATACTGTGAAAAGTGCAATGAAAATATATCGTAACTGTTTGTTAAAACTTTAAAATATATCCTTTAAAAAAATTGGACCCAATTTTTTTTCAAAGAGATGTCAAAGAAAACTTAAAAGTATTTATGTTCCCAAATTGCCACCATTACCTGTCACACTACCCGAGTGTAGCAAGCGTGGCAAGGTGCGTTCGGATCTACATGCATCTGAAGCATAACAAAAACACAAGAAAAGGGGGCACCGGGGATACAAAAACAATGGGAGGTCTTGGAACTAACCTCCTAACTAGAGATGAGCGAACCGGCCGTGGTTCGGCTCGAGTTCGGTTCGTCGAACGGAGGTCCCGTTTGAGTTCAGTTCGTCGAACGTTCGACGAACCAAACTCGAACCACATAGGAAACAATGGCAGGCAATCACAAACACAGAAAAACACCTAGAAAACACCCACAAAGGTGTCCAAAAGGTGACAAACAACTCACAACACAACACAAACACATGGGAAAGTGACAAGGACATATACTCATGCGAAAACAAAAGAGCTGGACAAGGAAAAAGAGGAGGACACACAGATATATGAGTATATGCAAGGAAACGTCGATGCCATTACTGTGCAACTTGAGCCCTGCTCATTTTAGGCGTCCAATCTGGATAAATTGCCTGAGCTTGCCACGTACGCCTTGGGGATCTTGTCGTGTCCTGCAGCCAGCGTTCTCTCGGAACCTTTCTTCAGTGCTGCTGGGGTCTGCTGGCAGATAAGCACACGCGTCTGTCCACTGACAATGTGGACATGGCTCTCAGAGGACTTTTCTTCCCCTGGGTCAGCCAGGGGACGCGAAAGGCACACGTATTTTTGAGAGTGCTTCATGCAAAGCATCTTTTTCATTTTGAAAAGGGGGATCAACTGATGCCAGTCAAGTGGGGTGTGTGTGGCCCAATTAGTGGCAATGAGGGAGACTGTGGTTGGAGTCCCCTCGCTGTGTTTCTAAAAGAACCAAGATGAACAAGTCATGGCTCTCAGAGGACTTTTCTTCCCCTGGGTCATCCAGGGGAGGTGAAAGGCATGCGTATTTCTGAGAGTGCTTCATGCAAAGCATCTTTTTCATTTTGAAAAGGGGGGTCAACTGATGCCAGTCAAGTGGGGTGTGTGTGGCCCAATTAGTGGCAACGAGGGAGACTGTGGTTGGAGTCCCCTCGCTGTGTTTCTAAAAGAACCAAGATGAACAAGTCATGGCTCTCAGAGGACTTTTCTTCCCCTGGGTCAGCCAGGGGAGGCGAAAGGCACACGTATTTTTGAGAGTGCTTCATGCAAAGCATCTTTTTCATTTTGAAAAGGGGGATCAACTGATGCCAGTCAAGTGGGGTGTGTGTGGCCCAATTAGTGGCAACGAGGGAGACTGCAGTTGGAGTCCCCTCGCTGTGTTTCTAAAAGAACCAAGATGAACAAGTCATGGCTCTCAGGGGACTTTTCTTCCCCTGGGTCATCCAGGGGAGGTGAAAGGCATGCGTATTTTTGAGAGTGCTTCATGCAAAGCATCTTTTTCATTTTGAAAAGGGGGTCAACTGATGCCAGTCAAGTGGGGTGTGTGTGGCCCAATTAGTGGCAACGAGGGAGACTGTGGTTGGAGTCCCCTCGCTGTGTTTCTAAAAGAACCAAGATGAACAAGTCATGGCTCTCAGAGGACTTTTCTTCCCCTGGGTCAGCCAGGGGACGCGAAAGGCACACGTATTTTTGAGAGTGCTTCATGCAAAGCATCTTTTTCATTTTGAAAAGGGGGGGTCAACTGATGCCAGTCAAGTGGGGTGTGTGTGGCCCAATTAGTGGCAACGAGGGAGACTGTGGTTGGAGTCCCCTCGCTTTTGAAAAAAGAACCAAGATGAACAAGTCATGGCTCTCAGAGGACTTTTCTTCCCCTGGGTCAGCCAGGGGACGCGAAAGGCACACGTATTTTTGAGAGTGCTTCATGCAAAGCATCTTTTTCATTTGGAAAAGGGGGGTCAACTGATGCCAGTCAAGTGGGGTGTGTGTGGCCCAATTAGTGGCAACGAGGGAGACTGTGGTTGGTGTCCCCTCGCTGTGTTTTACATGATTTTCGAAGGGCATGACATGCCTAAGAGGTTGAGTTTCAGCATCTGCAACTTGGTTACAGAAAGGCTGCATTTACACCCTTTTGAGACCGAGGATTTTCGAGACCTTATGCCCATTGCAGTGCCCCAAGAGCCGATGGCCAGTCGCCACTCCTTCTCCAAGAAAGGCGTGCCCGCGCTACCACAGCAGGTCGCACACAACATCACCGATTCCTTGAGAAACTCTGTGTGTGACAGGGTGCATTTCACCACAGATACTTGGACCAGTAAGCATGAACAGGGGAGTTACATGTTGCTGACTGGGCACTGGGTAACTATGGTGAGAGATGGAGAAGGGTCTGCTGTACAAGTCTTGCCGTCCCCACGAGTTGTGTGTCAATCCTTCCTCTGTATGTACAAGTTCCTCCACTGCTTCTGCCTCCTCAACCTCGTGTGGGTCCTCCACCTCGGCCCAAACCCTGTGTGGTCAGACCACCCTTTCTTGTAACTGCGCCCAAGGAATCCCACACACCTCCTTACTATGCTGGCAGCAGAGCTCAACAGCATGATGCGGTCGACTCTTTACTTAGAAATGTCTGGGAAATGTGAGTCACACCGCTGATGAGTTGTGGACGGTAAGATCTGGAGAGTGAGACCGAGTTTCATCAATGGTTGTCTCCACTCAACCAGCAGCCAGGGAAGGCCGGGTGCGACAATGATGCAAACCAGTCTGCGACCCTTCTTCAGGGAAATGTGACACACGTGCCTTGTATGGCTCACGTGTTGAACCTGGTTGTCCAGCAATTTTTAAAACACTATCCCGGCCTACATGGCCTTCTGCAGAGGGCACGGTGTAACGCCTATCCTGGATCGACACACTCAGATGGGCTGTAAAGGATAGGCTAGAGGCAAGCCACTCACCAAGCTGGACACCCAGAACCCTGAAACCCTTTAACCCCTATACAGTGATTTGGAATTACACAGGGCCCAAGTTGATCAATACCTGTGGAAGGCTGCATTTACAGAGAATAGTAGTCATGCAGGGTCAAAAACATTAATTGAGGAAGAGGAACAGAATGGGATGGCTAGGACTTAATCAGAAAACAAGCAGAGGTGAAATGCGGATCGGCCAACGAGGTACATAAACAGCAAGCAGGAAAAGTAGTCAGGTAACAAGCACACAAACTCATAAAACTGAACTGGGGGTAACAGTAACAAGAGGTTCATAGCTTTGTCTGGCAGTGGTCTGCAGACAGGAGGGGCCTAAAAAAGGGTGTGGTGTATTCCCATTGGTTGTAGCTGAATGATGGTACTTCATCTGTGAGATACCCACCACCTACATTCAGCCTGTGGTTCTGCATCTGTCAAGGTAACGCAGCCCAGTGGGTGAGCATAACCTGCGTCCACTTGCGCCGCTGGCATCGACTCCTTTCCCATCATCAGCACTATGCACGAAAGGAACACGTTGTTGTGACGCCCTGGCAAAGCCAGGTTGTCACAGAAAGAGTTAATCTTCCTTGGTAATCTGATCCCACACCGGTGCAGCAGGACAAACCACATCCCCCAGGGTAAGAGAAAAGCAGAGCAGAGGGGAGGGGCTGGAGCAAAGTGTTTGGAGAGACAGAGAGAAGAGAAGTCTGGAGTTGTAGCTCCCAGGCTGAAAGTGAAGCGTGCTCCGAGAGGGCCGGGACAGGCCGTAGTGAGGAAGGGGCCAGAGGTAGCCGGGGCAGGGTAGTGGCCCCTCGGTACCTAGGGTGACCCGGATCACTACAGGGGAGTGGATTCCCCGTTCCCGGCTGAGGAGAAAGAGGAAGAGAGTGGAGAGAAAGGCATCTGGCTGCAGGGAAAGAACAACAGGAGCTGCTGCACCGTGTGTGGGACACTAACACCCCCGTACCGAAGGCTGCGGACACTGGCAATTCCTAGTTTACCAGTGACTCCGTGTGAATTACTTGTGAGTACGCCCGTGCCCTCGGGCACCGCACCGCAGCACTGCGCCCTGCTCCCTGCTTACTCCATCACCGGGCCCCGGGACAGTCAACCCCCTACCCACGGAGGGGAGAAATAACATCTAGCTGCTCCATACCATCGCTCCCGGGATCCCCGTCCAGAGCAGCGGTGGTGTTCCAACCTCACCACAACCGTGGGTGGCGTCACGGACAATCTCCCTTACCAAATCCCCTTTTACTGTGGAGCCTGGGATCACAGACCGGGTCACGCCACCGTGATACCCACAGAAGTGACCCTGTGGCCCGGATCTGAGTACCCCTGGTCCCCGGGCGACACATTGTCACCTGGCGACCGGAGTACAAATTGATTGAGTGGACTACGTTGGTGACTTAACAGCCGTGTCCGGCAATGATGCAAACCTGTCTGCGGCCCTTTGTCAGGGCAATGTGACACACGTGCCTTGTATGGCTCACGTGTTGAATCTGATTCTCCAGCAATTTTTAAAATACCATCCCGGCCTACATGGCCTTGTGCAGCGGGCACGCTGCTATGTGCTCACTTTCATCCTTCGCACCCAGCAGCTCAACAACTTTCATCGCTCCGGAAGTCTTAGGGTCTGGCGGTTAAACGCCTGAAATGCGATGTTACGACACCCAGGAATTGGAATCTGCACATGTTGCAGCGTCTGTGGCAGCACCGCAGAGCCCTGCTGAAATACGGTATGACGTATACCCTGGGCTAACTTGATCCAGAGGTGGTGCAGATCACGCTGCTGGAGTGGTGTCAGATCAAGGACCTATGCACCCTTCTACACAGTTTACAAATGTCGACGAAGATGTTTAGCACTGGCAATGTCATTCTCAGCGTGACAATTCTGGTCATCTACATGATGGAGCACACTGTAAGCATTATTCGGAGTCAGGTGTTGGTCCAAGAGGAAGGGGAGGAAGTACAGGAGGAGTCATATGCAGAAGGGATAATAAGATCTACAAGGTCCAGACGGTGAGCGGCACCTAGGCGGAAGTCAAGGGACGGTGGGGGAGAGGGATTAACAAGGGCGCATAGTATCAGGAAAAATTGTTGAGGAAGGTGCAGGAGCCCATGAAGAAATGGAGGACGAACTGGCGATGGGCATGGAAGACTCAGCAGATGAGTGAGAGCTTGCTCACATTTCGGTTGTGCGAGGTTGTGGGGAGAGGGCAGAGGAAGGAGGCACGATTCTCACCTCTCTGCCACCAACACACCAAGGACTTGGTCCTCCTGGATGCACAAGACACATGAGCGCCTTCTTGCTGCACTACCTACAACATGACCCTCAGATTGTACGAATTCGAAGTAATGCTGACTACTGGGTTGCCACACTGTTAGATCCTCGGTACAAGACAAAATTTGGCGAAATAATTCCTGCCATAGAAAGGGACGCACGTATGCAGGAGTGTCAGCAGAAGGTGGTACGCAATATTAGAGTTGCTTTTCCACTAAACACCTGTGCTGCACAGAGTGAATCTCAACGCTTTGTCATGGATAGGAGGAAATGGTCTTTTACTTGTCCACATCTGAGGGACCGAGGGCTGGCTGCTGTGCTGAGATGGCGTTGAGTATGGTGTCCCTGCAGAGTTGCACTTTTGGTCATATACAAAATGAGTTGAAAAAGGACAGATGCTGGTGGAAAGGGGAACAGGTGTGTTGGAAAGGGGAAAAAGTTTTTGTCCGTGGGTTTGGTGGTTAAGCAAAAGTAACATTTGCTGAAGAAACAACATCTGTTACGGTGGGACTGGCAGATTTGGATAAGGTGGTATATACTATGTTACCGCTATATAACGAAAATTAATAAGAAAAGAAAGAGAAAGGTATATATCCCCATCAGCAGTCAGTGTCCACCGTGCTCCCAGATGGAAAAGGAGAGGTTGGCAACTGGAAGGTTAGGTGGAGGATACAGATCTGTGTGGCTATGAAACTAATAGTAGCCTGAACCAAGTTAGACGCCACTCGGATCTGGAGACTGGGAGCCCTGTTAGCGTCACAGGGTCCACACGCCCACCCAGCCCAGGAACTCCCTGTTAACATCACAGGGGCCATTGAGTACGCTGACCGTGTGCATTGGGGCCACACCTGTGGACAGCAGGCGCATCAGCAGCAGCAGGCCTGTTAATGCCACTGGGCTGCACAAGCAGGACTGGTAGGACAGGAGCTGGTCTTAACCGTTCTGCGTTACCAACTGTGGTGGCGGCCTGCATCGACGCCCTATCCCTGCCTACCTCTGGCCTAAAGCCGCAATGGGTTCAACACATGGAGGTGTGCTCTTTCGGAGCATAATAGAAGACTGCGCACCTCCTTGTTGGCTCCAGCCCGTTTTATAACCTGGGTCCGCCCCAAACCAGGGTGTACCACAATGCACCTCCTGGAGACAAAAGCAGAGTGACACGTCATGAGTGGCATAACTAGCGTCCTATTTGGAACCGCAACTTCAATAATGACCTCATGGCTGCCACGACACAAACACCTCACCAGTCATCGTCTGACCATCAATAATGAGGTGACAAGTCATATAGGCGGGCCTCTGCAAGCCATTTGGGAGTGGCCTGGCCACATCGTCAGGACACCTGATGCCCTGTGGTGTATATGGGCCCCCCACATCAGGAGCAGGGCCAAAGAGTTCATTACCGGACCTAGTCTCTGATGCAGTAAGTGTCTGAGCATGCTCAGTAGCATGAAATACAGTCTCTGAAAAAAGACTATCAGCTTTAGCATGGTGTCTAGGCACAAAACAGGACTTAGACCCGGCACGGAGTGCAAGTACCTGTGCAAAGAGGCTTTTCGCACTAAGTGTGGGAGCATGCGCTGTATCCCGAAATGAAGACTTAGCCTCAGGAATGGCACAGTCAGGCTGAGCATACTCACTAGGCGAAACACTGTAGTTAGGCTGCGGCTGGGTTAAATCGGCACACGCAAGCGCACTAGCAGCCTCTCCACACTGAGACGTGGAGGAGAAATTGCTCTTTGGGTGTGGACTTGGAGATGCTGTCTATGAACAGAAGGAAAAGCTAAAGGTGTGTGCTACAGCAAGGAGCCACCGTGGAAACACTTCGTTCAATTGTGAGGGGAGTCATTTTGGAGTTTGGTGAGGAGTACCGTAACGCCAGTGAGCAGCATCCTGTGCCACATACCAACATTCTTACGGTGCTGTCTATACTGTTTACCGTGAGAGGAGCGTAAAGTCTGTATTTCTGGCAACTGGACATCACAGTACCTGGGTAGGGTAGGCTGTGCCCAGACAATAATGCGGGCACGCAACACTTTGTTTTATTAGCAAAACACATATCTGTTCTTGGTAGGCTGACTATTTATAGACAATAAGACTTGCTGCCTCTGCACTGTCAAATTGTCACGTACACTTTAAATCATAGAGGGACAGCGACACATGTTTGCATTGACTGTTGATTTTCAAGATTTCCATGACTGTGTTGCACAGCTGTGAGGTTTGCATTCACACTGTTATCATCTGCCTTATCTGTGAGGCTTTAGCTAACAAGGGTATTCAGGGGGGGTAATGTGTTTTGTCTATGTTTACGTAGATAACTGGGAAGCTCTTGTGATGCGCCACTGGTAAGTCATGTTCGCGCACACACACACACACACTCACAAACACACAATTACTGCTACGCAGAGGGATTAGCAGGTAGTAGGCAACAGAATAGATTGTTCAATTATTTAAATTGTATGCATGGTTCTTATTGTTTGTTTTGGTAAAGTTAAACAATCATTTATCAACCCAACTGCCTAGAGTCCTTTTCCTGTTGCCTGGTTTTGCTGCATACTGTGGAGCCCACCCTGTACATGACTTAAAATGAAGCATAAGTCGCAATGTGAATTTCACTGAGCTACAATGCGACCTAGCGTGCCTGTGCAACCACCGCCTGCCCCATCAAGTGCATCTGCGTGCTCTTCATCCTCTGTGACTGTGGGGACAGCAGTCACACATGGTTTTTCACACTGAACTTCCACCCCTTTACACGCAACAGGGAGTGTGATTGGCAGGTCATCACTTGTTTTGGAAGTGGAAACAGATGGTATTGTTGAGCTGTCAGACATCGAGAAAACCAACATTGGATGCAGGCTACATTATATCCACACCTGCACCTTCATCACAGATTGGCTGGACTACCTGCATTTAATAATTGCATTCCAGAAATGTAAAGGAGTGTAGAATGCACATGTGTTGTACCTTGCTTGGCAGCAAAGGAACACTAACTTATTAACTTAGGGGCACTTTGCACACTGCGACATCGCAGGTGCGATGTCGGTGGGGTCAAATTGAAAATGACGCACTTCCGGCATCGCATGCGACATCGCAGTGTGTAAAGGCTGGATGATACGATTAACGAGCACAAAAGCGTCGTAATCGTATCATCGGTGCAGCGTCGGCGTAATCCATGATTACGCTGACGCGACGGTCCGATGTTGTTCCTCGCTCCTGCGGCAGCACACATCGCTGTGTGTGAAGTCGCAGGAGCGAGGAACGTCTCCTACCGGCCTCACTGCGGCTTCCGTAGGATATGCGGAAGGAAGGAGGTGGGCGGGATGTTTACATCCTGCTCATCTTCGCCCCTCCGCTCTGATTGGCCGCCTCCCGTGTGACGTCGCAGTGACGCCGCACGACCCGCCCCCTTAACAAGGAGGCGGGTCGCCGGCCACAGGGGCGTCGCACGGCAGGTGAGTGTGTGTGTGAAGCTGGCGTAGCGATAACTTTCGCTACGCCAGCTATCACCACATATCGCTGCTGCGACGGGGGCGGGCACTATCGCACTCGGCATCGCAGCATCGGGCTGCGATGTCGTAGTGTGCAAAGCCCGCCTAAGTATTACAGACAATTTTAGGATGGCAGAAAAAGAGTCAGCTCTTTGGGTAAATTAAATAGCGTGACAAAAGTGGACAAGTGGGTACAGTGGCTGTGTTCTGTGGGTACCAGGACAGTAAAGGAAGCCTCACTTTCTATCCCTCCGAATGATCAAATGCAGCAAGGAATTCCCTGAGTTTGCTATAAAATTAGCATAGCAAAATGTGCATGAGGGTGTCATGCAGAGGTGCTGCAAATAGATTTGGACCAGTGGGGCACTAATGGAGTACAACAGCCAGTTCTTGTATGCCACTAAATGGCAGTATTTTTTGCTATCATTATAGCTTATTAAAAACAGGGCAGGAGGGTGTCATGCAGAGGTGCTGCACATAGATTTGCACCAGTGGGGCACTAATGGAGTACAACAGCCAGTTCTTGTATGCCACTAAATGGCAGCTTTTTTTGCTATCATTATAGCTTATTAAAAACAGAGCAGGAGGGTGTCATGCAGAGGTGCTGCACATAGATTTACACCAGTGGGGCACTAATGGAGTACAACAGCCACTTTTAGGATGCCACTAAGTTCACTCAGTGTTTGCTAGTATAATGGCTTAGTAACAATGAGTTTGAGTGTGCAATGCAGGCAGACGTGCTGCAAATATCTTTGCACTAGTGGGACAATACAGAAGTCCAACAGCCACGTTTAGGATGCCACTAAGTTCACTCAGTGTTTGCTAGTATAATGGCTTAGTAACAATGAGCTTGAGTGTGCAAAGGGCAGGAGGGTACAGTGCCAGGGTTGTGGGTCTGGGTAGAGGAAAGGAAGCCTCCCTTTCTATCCATCCTAATGGGGAAATGCAGCGAGGAAATCCCTGACCTTAGCTACACAGACGTTGTCATCTTGTGTAGCTGTTAAACTCTGTTTTCACGGCCCTGACTGTCACCTATGGCTCTGACCCTGCCGGTATTAGCCCTTAAAAGGACTGATAGAAACTTCTATCCCTATTCTGTATAGCGCTGTGTATAGAGCGTACACAGCAGTATCGGAGATAGGAGCTGCGCCAGCGGTGACTGACACCAGGGACGCAGAAGGCAGCTAATGGCGTGCTGGAGGAAAATGTCCGTTTTTATAATGCAGGGACATGTGACATGGACATCCTATCACACATGCCGTTGCTTCTCTGGCTAAAAGTCCACTTAGCTGTGTGTGTGTCTGGGATTGGCTGACATGCTGGTCCGCCCCACTACACGCGCGCGCTTAGGGAAGGAAGACAAGGGAAAAAAAAATGGCGATCTCCATTATCCAAACAGAAGTGATCTGAATGCGCTGTTCACGCACACTATACACTGAAATGTCATAATAGTGTGAGTCACAGAGTGACTTACACTATTACAGCGGAAAGCCAGCTAGTAATTAGCTGGTCTTTTTGCTGCTAGAACTGTTCTCAAACGTATCTAGAACTATTGAGCTTTAGCAAAAAGCTCGAGTTCTAGTTCGATCTAGAACAGCCCCCAAAATCACTCGAGCCGCGAACTGGAGAACCTCGAACCGCGAACCGCGCTCAACTCTACTCCTAACCTCACCTGCAACTGTCCATTCTTTCCTCACCAGTTCCTATACGGTTTCCGCAACTGTCGTCGAACAGGAACCTGGAACCCTAGGAAGACCCTATAGTAGCCCTGACTAGTGAGGGGGCAGGTGGAGTTCGCTAGACCTCACCGCTGCACTAACAACACACCAGGGAAGAAAAGACAAACGGGGAAAATTTACAAAAAAAAGGATATAGTCTAATGGTCATGTCACACATAACGACGACGACGTCGCTGCTAAGTCACCATTTTCTGTGACGTAGCAGCGACCTTGCTAGCGATGTCGCTGTGTGTGACATCCAGCAACAACATGGCCCCTACTGTGAGGTCGCCGGTCGTTGCTGAATGTCCTGGACCATTTTTTGGACGTTGCTCTCCCGCTGTGAAGCACACATCGCTGTGTGTGACAGCGAGAGAGCGACGAACTGAATGTGCAGGGAGCAGGGAGACGGCTTCTGGCAGCCTGCGGTAAGCTGTAACCAGGGTAAACATCGGGTAACCAAGCGAAGCGCTTTGCTTGGTTACCCGATATTTACCTTGGTTACTAGCGTCCACCGCTCTCAGGCTGCCAGTGCCGGCTCCCTGCTCCCTGCAGGTTTGCTTATTAACCCGATGTGTACTCTGGCTACGCGTGCAGGGAGCCAGCGCTAAGCGGTGTGCGCTGGTAACTAGGGTAAATATCGGATAACCAGCGAAGCATTTTGGTTTGTTACCCGATATTTACCTTACTTACCAAGCGCAGCATCGATTCCACGCGTCGCTGCTGGCTGGGGGCTGGTCACTGGTCGCTGGTGAGATCTGCCTGTTTGACAGCTCACCAGCGACCATATAACGACGCAGCAGCCATCCTGGTAAGGTCAGATCGTCATTGTGATCGCTGCTGCGTCGCTACATGTGACCCTAGCTTTAGCACAGGAATTCACCTTGCAGAACCTTCCTCAAAGGCGGCCAGGACACAAATGACTTTGTATCTTCAGCAGGGAATGCTGGGATAGACCACTATTTAAACCTGAAGTACGTAACTACTGAGTAAGTGCAGCTGAGCAAGGAACTGCTTTGGAAAAGCTGCAATAGCAAAAACTGGAAATTAACCATTTCAGTGCCAAGAGAAATGAAACTCATTTAAATGAAGAGAGCCAGATGAGAGGCTCCAGTCCAAAGGCTGTCACTGGTCCCAACATGCAGGGAGACGAACGTGACACTACCACATACTTCTGTTCCTGCAGTCCTTAGTGCATAAGCATATTTGTCATTCAGGTAAAAATTAAGTTAAATGCTTGATTGCACCATATGATTAGTTCTTTTCACACAAAGTAATGGAGATGATGTCTTATTCCCTATTATTCTTGTTCCTATATCGTTTGACTGACTTTATAGAAGAAGGAAACGTTACTATAAACCTGGCCGAAATCCTGTGCCAGCACCATTGTACCATTGTACTCTACTATGAAGAAAGCAAATGGAGAGAGTGAAGGATATCCAGCAATTGTTATTTTCATAAAATCATTCATTATTGAGTATGTAGTTAAAAATCTTTGAACATGAAGGTTCAGTTCCTGGATAAAAACATTTCGGAATTAATCTCTAGTCATGTGGACCAGAGCTGCACAGATCTGCTAATCAGATCCGCAGACATATGCGGGGAATGATAACAATGCCTCTAACTCCTCCCTCTGTCTATAGCTCCTCCCTCTGCCTCTAACTCCTCCCTCTGCCTTTAGCTCCTCCCTCTGCCTCTAGCGCATCCCTCTGCCTCTAGCTCCTCCCTCTGTCTCTAGCTTCTCCTTCTGCCTTTAGCTCATCCCTCTGCCTTTAGCTCCTCCCTCTGTCTCTAGCTCCTTCCTCTGCCTTTAGTTCCTAGCTCTGTCTCTAGCTCATTCCTCTGCCTCTAGCTCCTCCCTCTGTCTCTAGCTCCTCCCTCTGCCTTTAGCTCCTCCCTCTGTCTCTAGCTCATTCCTCTGCCTTTAGCTCCTCCCTCTGCCTCTAGCTTCTCCTTCTGCCTCTAGCTCATCCCTCTGCCTTTAGCTAATCCCTCTGTCTGTAGCTCATCCCTCTGCCTTTAGTTCCTTGCTCTGTCTCTAGCTCATTCCTCTGCCTCTAGCTCTTCCCTCTGTCTCTAGCTCCTCCCTCTGCCTTTAGCTCCTCCCTCTGTCTCTAGCTCATTCCTCTGCCTTTAGCTCCTCCCTCTGCCTCTAGCTCATCCCTCTGCCTTTAGCTCCTCCCTCTAGCTCCTCCCTCTGTCTCTAGCTTCTCCTTCTGCCTCTAGCTCATCCCTCTGCCTTTAGCTCCTCCCTCTGTCTCTAGCTCCTTCCTATGCCTCTAGCTCTTCCCTCTGTCTCTAGCTCCTCCCTCTGCCTATAGCTCCTCCCTCTGCCTTTAGCTCCTCCCTCTGTCTCTAGATGCTCCCTCTCTCTCAAGCTCCTTCCTCTGCCTCTAGCTCCTCCCTCTGCCTTTAGCTCCTCCCTCTGTCTCTAGCTCATTCCTCTGCCTCTAGCTCCTCCCTCTGTCTCTAGCTTCTCCATCTGCCTCTAGCTCCTTCCTCTGCCTCTAGCTCCTCCCTTCTCCCATTGTCAGAGAATCTCATCAGTAACAACTGCCACCTCTTATGTAGATAGAGAAGGGAGGAGGGGTGGAGCTCTCTCTCTAGCTCCTCCCACAGCATCTAGCTCCTCCCTCTGTCCCTAGCTCCTCCCTTCTCCCATCATCATAGAATCTGATCAGCACCAACTGCCATCTCCTATCCCAGTAATGAGAAAGTCTTCACTGAATACAGATTTTACCTCAGATCTGAGAATTTTGATAATGACTGATCAATTCTGGCAGAGAAAGAAGCAAATCTGTCTAATAACAAATATTACAAAATTGCTTATTTTTATGTGTCCTATTGATTTATCAAATAAAAATTAAAATGACTTACGCTTTTAAATGTAGAAATAAGTTTCAGCTAAAATGATGTGCATTTAAAGGGGTTGTGCACCTTTGGTCCACAAGATGGATAATCCCTCTAAATGCATGTATTTGGGACTAAAACTAATTTGCAATTGGGCGTCATAAAATATTTGGCACTCTGTCTTCTAGCCTTCATGTTGGGGCTCGCTCACATGTGTGTATAAATCAGACTAGTGGAATTCGTAAAAAAAAAAAGGGATTGCAGTCTGCAATGTTATCCGGTGAGGCGGTGCGGAGCTGTGTTTTTTTTTCTCAGCTTTTTTGAGGATGTTGCAATTTGACTCCAAAATCAGTACATTGTCAGGAAGAAATTGGATACTATCATCAGTATAGCATCCGATTATTCTGTAAGACGGGAAACTGTAAAAGATTAATAGCCGCTGAATAAAAAAACGGATTGAATGTTTGATCCAATTGGCTTTTGCAGCCTGTATGTGTGGTGTCCCTGAAGCCATCAGAGAGCTGCAAGGTACTGCATCCTGTCAAAGATGCAGGGCCTACCCTCAGGTACCCAGAAGACCAGTGCCGGTAACAGCAAAACACATTATAATCCCTGTTTTTTCCCCATTCCTAAAGACTGGTGACAGGCTAGGGTTGGACCCAATGGATGCCCACCCAGGGGTGGGGCCGATACAGTCCACTAGGTGACAACCATGGGAGGAGGGGTCAGACAGTCAGTTAGAGTCAGTAAGTGGACGTGAGAGGAGACGGACGTAACTGTGTCGCCCTGGACAAGCCAGGGGACACAGGTAACAACACACACACACCCCCACCCCCAGCAGTTCACAGCAGACATCCCCAAAGTGACCTGCTTTCTGCCTCGGGCTCAGACTGACACACCAGGTGGGCGGAGTCAGGAGATGGAGGCGCCCACCCAGGAGTGAGCTGGCCTGAGGCAGGAAACGAGCCCAGACGAGTTCAGGAGTGAAGGAGAGAGGAAGTCTGCAGAGAGGCAGACGCAGACTGGGGCCTAGGTTGGAGCCTAGGGCCCCTGTGCAGAAAGACAGGCAGACGGTAGTGGTGTGGCGCCCCTGACCTGGTCAGGCACCACTGAGTACTGCACCCATGCTGGGGACAGTACAAACAGGTAATCCAGAAGGCTGACCGAGGTGTGACTACACAGGCGCATAGTGATCAGGTCTCACACATGTACCTTTGGGAGGACCCCTGGGGATCCCAGGAGGGGGAAAAGCCTTCACCTCCACTGGAATAGTGGAGGGGGCCAAAAGCCTCCATCTCCTCTCAAGGGGTGTGGTAAGAGAGCCTGGTTGCTAGGTGGCGTAGGCAGGCACAAAGGGAAAAGAGAAGGAGGAGTAAACAGTCTGCAGCAGAGGGTGGAGGAGTGAGGAGCATGGAAGTGGAGCTCAGACAGGAGCAGCGGTGAAGGTCCCAGATGTGAGCCGGTTCAGAGCAGAGTCCAGGGAGCCCCAAGGAGAGCTGACCCCTTCCCCTGGGCTGCTGTAGTCTGACAGCGTCCGCGCAGTGGCTACCGACGGGGGAGAACGGTCACCTAGGAGTGCTACCCGAAACCCATCTCCAGCTAGAGAGAGAGCACAGAGTGGGAAGTAAGGAGACTGCTAGGGAGAACCAGGCCCAAACGGGCGGCAGATCCCGGAGCGGGGATAGATCCACCTTTCCTTGCTAAACCTGCCGGTGTGGGGCCCTCAAAGCCCACACCACAACACCTAAAAGCCGCAGCCACGTAGCCACAGTTAGGGCCCATAGTTCACAGGAGGCAAGCAGCTGGAGTGAGCTGGTCCAGGCCACAAGCAAACGGCAAACGAAGGGGAGTGAGGCTTCAGCAACTTCCCTGGGTGACCCCCATAGGGACTAAAAGTCGGGGTTACCCCAAACCACCAAGGGCTAAGGAAGGCGAGTTGGTAGTCACCATCAGAAGTCAGCCTGAAGGATACCTGGTTCCAGCCTGGTTCATCCCAGCTACGCCCGGGTTACTCACCCTGCCATCTGAAGTGAGTAAAACCCCTGAAAGACATTCTGCGTGTGTGGAGTTATTCTGCGCCTTGTGGTACTACGCACCTACACAGGGCCCTGGGGCTTGCCTCACTCTCAGGAGGCTATTCCAACTAACTGCACTCACCATCAGCCCCAGGCGTCCCTCAACCTGCAGTGGCGGTCCCCACTGACCGCAATTCTGAGAGTGGCGTCACGACAAGAAGAAGATCTCCTACCTGTGACCAGATCCAGCTGAGTGGAGTCCCTGAAGGTAATGCACCGACACAACACCTGTGGGGCTTCACATCTGGCGTCACGAACAGGATAAGGACTAGACCTGTTCAGACAGGTGACCATGTGCCTGGGCGGTCCGCTTGAAAAATTGGAAGCGCCGCCATATTGCCACCATGAAAAGCGCGCCGAAAAACAACAGCAGCCCGCGCTGGAAGAAGTTACCGCCCACGAAGAGGTGTGGCTACCCAGAGATCCCCTGCAGGGTCCTGACCTCGCAAGTGATGAGAGCGGAGGCGTCCAGAGACGTCGGGACAGAAAGGGAGCCAGAAGCCTGCTGCTGGGAGAGGAGCTGCTGAAAGAGGCAGAGCGGAAACTGAACAGCTTGCTACTAGAGGCAACGACGAGTCCACTGCTGGGAAATCGTGCAGAAGAGGGCGCAGAAGAAATGGCGTCTGACCGCAGAAACCCAGAACCGGGCTCCGCTGCCTGGTGGTATCGGGAGCTGGCCCAGTTCTGCGACCGACTGGAGACCCGGGTCGTGGAGCAGATCAGAGAAGAACGCATGGAACTTCTGGAGATGGCTGCCGCGGTTCAGGCCTATGAAGGGAGAGCCGCGCGCCGAGCGCCAGACCGAGTGGCAACGACTCAGACCCCGATGCTGCCACCGATGGGTGAGTCCGGTGTTACCCCTGCCAGCACGAGTGCCCCGACCCCTGCTGCCGCCGCGACCCTAATCCACGCCGCAGGCGTAACGCTGACCCAGGCCGCCGCCATGCTAGGCCCGGCCCGCCAAGCCCAGACCGCGGCAGCAACGCCCAGTCCGTCCCGCCAAGAACCGGCTACGGTAGCGATGCCCGCTGAGGCTCCGGCTACGACAGAAACGCCAATCCAGGCCGCCGCCATGCCAGGCCCGGCCCGCCGAGACCCCACCGCAGCAGCAACGCTCGTCCGCGCCGCAAGTGAGGTGCTGAACCAGGCCGCAGCCACGTCCGGTGCGGCCCGCCAAGCTCCGATCGCTGCAGCGACGCCCAGCCCAGCCTGCACCGATCCCATCGCGACAGCGACGCCGATCCAGGCCGCCGCCACACAGGGCGCGGCCCGCCAAGACCAGGCCGCCGCCATACAGGGCGCGGCCCGCCAAGACCAGGCCGCCGCCATGACAGGCGCGGCCCGCCAAGAGATTGCATCACCAATTTCCCCGGCCTGCAAGGCCAGAGCAGACACCGCTCCCCAGTCCAAAGAGGTCCCTGCTGGAAAGCCCACACTGGGGGAGGACCCCGCATACTGGCAGCTGAAGGCTGACATGGAGGCCAAGTTTCCACAATGGATGGTGGACCGGTACATGCTCCCTCCGCATACCCCCAAGAGGATTCCGGCAACCCCTGCAGCAATCACGCCAAAGAGTCCCCCGCCTGGGCCTGCTGAAGGAAGTTCACCCCCAGCACCGCCACCAAAGGAGTGCCAAGAAGAACTAAGGGGGAGAGGAGGCCAGGAAACTGAGGAGCTGACTCAGGAGATACCAGCAGTGGATCCATGCCCAGAGCCGGAGATGTTGCCATATTCCCGCTGGGATGAAGAAGACCTGACACCTTCTGCTGAGGAAGATCTGCCCCAAAGCCTCACCTGGGAGCTTGTAAGCTGCACATCGCAGAATCCAGCCCGCAAGACACGGCGCCGCAGCAGAACCCAGTCTTCCCCTGTGCCGCCATCCCCAGAGCAGAGAGAAGTCACGGCCAGAGACCTACAAGAAAAACGGTTCCTGAGAAGAGCCAAAGCACAGGTTAGAGGACCCCTTTGTAGAGGAATTGTGGAAGACTTTAGCCTGAAGTCAGGATACGGATTCATCGTTGCACCTGGTATCAAAGAAGGCATTTTTGTCAATAGGAGAGACGTCAGAGCTAATTTGCCCAGAGGACATCCTGGAAGAAACTTAAAGATGGGAGACTCCGTACAATTTACCATGCATCAAGGAGAAAGAGGGTGGTACGCGCTAGATGTAGTACCATGTCCTAAAGAAGAAGATAAAGAAACAGACACAGGAAAAGAAAGAAAAGACAAGGAACCTATCGATGAGACCACCACAGATGAAGAGAAAGGTCAAGGAAGCAACAGGTGCCGCAGCCCTACAGGCCCAAGCCCTGGTGAGGAGGAATCCATGTAAATAACATAAGAAATACAGCAAGTTACCAGTTTGAAAAAGTTTGTTTTGCAACGTTTTACAAGTTTAAGTATGTGCCCACATAAACTGATGTGAGAAATGAACCTTAAGGCTATGAACTGGCTATAGCCACAAACTCTCGCAGTGTAAATAGTTACACCAGAGGGCACCACCACCACCAGAGTCAGCCTGTTTAGGGGCTTGGCTCGTCTGCAACCAGGGAGCACGTCCGTATATAGGGCCTTGGCTTACCTGCAACCAGAGAGCATGCCTGTTTATGGGGCCTGGCTCTCCACCACAAAGAGGGTACCTGGTCAGCACCAACTGTGGAGGCCGCCTCTACATCCTGCCAGAAGAGGCTGAAGGCGCGGCTCCACCAGGCCAGGTATACCCTGAAAACCACCAGCCCATGAAAGCCGCCTCTACATCCTGCCAGAAGTGGCTGAAGGCGCGGCCAACGTGAAAGGGTTTTGGGTGGGTTAACGGACTTGTGGGTGGAGGGTGGTGATGTATGGTACCTGGTGCTTTTAAATGTTTTACATGTTTTAATGTTTTATGCATTTTAAAATGTTGTCTTGCAGCCCGAGGACGTGCTGGTGATAACTAAGGGGGAATGTGGCGCCCCTGACCTGGTCAGGCACCACTGAGTACTGCACCCATGCTGGGGACAGTACAAACAGGTAATCCAGAAGGCTGACCGAGGTGTGACTACACAGGCGCATAGTGATCAGGTCTCACACATGTACCTTTGGGAGGACCCCTGGGGATCCCAGGAGGGGGAAAAGCCTTCACCTCCACTGGAATAGTGGAGGGGGCCAAAAGCCTCCATCTCCTCTCAAGGGGTGTGGTAAGAGAGCCTGGTTGCTAGGTGGTGTAGGCAGGCACAAAGGGAAAAGAGAAGGAGGAGTAAACAGTCTGCAGCAGAGGGTGGAGGAGTGAGGAGCATGGAAGTGGAGCTCAGACAGGAGCAGCGGTGAAGGTCCCAGATGTGAGCCGGTTCAGAGCAGAGTCCAGGGAGCCCCGAGGAGAGCTGACCCCTTCCCCTGGGCTGCTGTAGTCTGACAGCGTCCGCGCAGTGGCTACCGACGGGGGAGAACGGTCACCTAGGAGTGCTACCCGAAACCCATCTCCAGCTAGAGAGAGAGCACAGAGTGGGAAGTAAGGAGACTGCTAGGGAGAACCAGGCCCAAACGGGCGGCAGATCCCGGAGCGGGGATAGATCCACCTTTCCTTGCTAAACCTGCCGGTGTGGGGCCCTCAAAGCCCACACCACAACACCTAAAAGCCGCAGCCACGTAGCCACAGTTAGGGCCCATAGTTCACAGGAGGCAAGCAGCTGGAGTGAGCTGGTCCAGGCCACAAGCAAACGGCAAACGAAGGGGAGTGAGGCTTCAGCAACTTCCCTGGGTGACCCCCATAGGGACTAAAAGTCGGGGTTACCCCAAACCACCAAGGGCTAAGGAAGGCGAGTTGGTAGTCACCATCAGAAGTCAGCCTGAAGGATACCTGGTTCCAGCCTGGTTCATCCCAGCTACGCCCGGGTTACTCACCCTGCCATCTGAAGTGAGTAAAACCCCTGAAAGACATTCTGCGTGTGTGGAGTTATTCTGCGCCTTGTGGTACTACGCACCTACACAGGGCCCTGGGGCTTGCCTCACTCTCAGGAGGCTATTCCAACTAACTGCACTCACCATCAGCCCCAGGCGTCCCTCAACCTGCAGTGGCGGTCCCCACTGACCGCAATTCTGAGAGTGGCGTCACGACAAGAAGAAGATCTCCTACCTGTGACCAGATCCAGCTGAGTGGAGTCCCTGAAGGTAATGCACCGACACAACACCTGTGGGGCTTCACAGTGGCCGTCTGCAGGGAGCCGGGGAGACAGTTGGTGGAACCACAGGTAGCCGGGGCTAGGCGGTGGCCCCCCGGTACTGAATCGGGGAGCCAGCTGGAAACCGGAGAGCAGGAAGAGTGTGCACGGAGGCGAAGGAAAGGACTTACACTAGCAACCTGGGGTCAGGGGAAAAACACCGCAGCCGCCTGTGGGACCCGTCCATCGAGACGTTTGTTTCAGCAGAGACTCTGTGTGCTTCATTGGGCTGAGTGAGTACCACCGTGCCGTGCGGCACAGCGCTGTCCCTGCGCCCCTGCACCTCCACAGGCCCCCTACCCGCCTGCCCAACATTCCAACACCCCATCACTGGGCCCCGGGATCACCAACCCCTACCCACGGAGGGGCAACACAACAACTGGCTGCTCCACACCATCACTCCCGGGATTCCCAGCCAGAGCAGCGGTGGTGTACACTCAATCACCACAACCGTGGGTGGCGTCACGGACAATAAACTATCTCCCCACACCCAAAATCCCCTTTTCACTCACGGGCGAGGAGCGCCGCTAGAGTCCCCGGGATCCGGCTCGTCGCTCGAGCCACCGAGCAGCAGCAGGCCGCAGCAGCCGTGGCAGCCGGACCCGAGCAGTAGGGAGAGCGCGGCGTCCCCTCCTCCACCCACGACATAACCACACTGACAGGAGAGTGTAACGGTGATCTGAGGGCCCAGGGGTGTGGTTGCCGGTGGAGTATGGTGGAGTACTTCTGGAATCATAGCACCGACGGGGTACAGAGCCCTAGGTCAGGCAAACATACGGGCTACGATTGAGAGATTACCAGGAGGGGACCCCCT
Source organism: Anomaloglossus baeobatrachus (assembly GCF_048569485.1). NCBI lineage: Eukaryota > Metazoa > Chordata > Amphibia > Anura > Aromobatidae > Anomaloglossus > Anomaloglossus baeobatrachus. The sequence goes on along the minus strand of NC_134358.1, from coordinate 528,944,543 downwards.
GACTCTCCATGCCACGGGGACCCACCAACCACAGACAGGTACAGGGAAAAGAAGCCACCAGGTCACCATCCTGGCACTGGGACTAAGGGGACCAGCGATCAGGACCAGCCTTTCTCGGGTTACCAGCCATAACAACGCTGTGAGTAAAGAAACCAGTTACACTGCAATCCCTTGTGTGGCCTACCTTCTTTCCGCGCCTAACAACATCATCTATCCTCAGGGGTCCGGCCCTACTTGCGGAGGGGGCCCAACATCCAGGCTGCCATCAACACCAGTCCCAGTAGGGAGAACTGTGCAGCAGCGGCTCCACTAAATAGCTGCAACCCGCAAGTGGCGTTAAGGCAAAAACATTTGTCATCTCCCCTGTAAATATTACCCCTTTTTTAAAGCGACCCCCTGGGTCACGGAATCGGGCAACGACCACCCAGTGACATCTCCCCAGCAATACATCGCCCGGGACCGAGTACCCCATAGCCCTGGGGCTTCACATATGTATCACAGTATATTGCAGACTACAGAATGAGTTAACAGTGAATCTGTCAGTGAGCTGGTTCGAGCTGCTGCAGCAGTTGTAACTCTCCTAATTTTTTTATGAAGGTCTCTAGTCTGATATATGACCTCATAAAAATTGAGCTGAACCTTGATGTGGTCAGAAATCAGCATAGAGCAGTTTCAAAAAAGAAAGACCCATCTGTGTTGATTTTTACGTTCACAAAAAGTGGATTGTGTTTCTTCCATGTGTCGACCGTTTTGCCTGTTTTTCATACATTTTAAAAACCTGTTTTCCTTATCTGTTTCCAAACATTGAAGGAGGGAAACTGAGCAATGAAAAAGTTAAAAATGGATGAAAAATAAAAGGGACACACGTACATGTTACCAGATGCCTGAGTGGTTCTATTTCATTCTGTGGGTCCCTGTTGGGGGTCTGTCTGAATCCTGTCTGAGGCATACTATTAGGGGAATTCAAATGGAACCCCAAAACGCACTTCAGAAATGCAGTGTGAACAAGGTCTAAGATTTGTGAACTTTGCCATCAGGGTAAGCTCACTGACAGATTCATTGGTAACTCATTTTGCATTGCCCAGGTCTACTTTAAAGGGTAAGGCGGGCTTTGCACATTGCGATATCGCAAGCCGATGCTGCGATGTCGCACGCGATAGTCCCCGCCCCCGTCGCAGGTACGATATCGTGTGATAGCTGGCGTAGCGAAAATTATCGCTACGCCAGCTTCACATGCACTCACCTGCCCTGCGACCGTCGCTCTGGCCGGCGACCCGCCTCCTTCCTAAGGGGGCGGGTCGTGCGGCGTCATAGCGACGTCACACGGCAGGCGGCCAATAGCGGCGGAGGGGCAGAGATGAGCAGGATGTAAACATCCCGCCCACCTCCGTCCTTTTGCATAGCCGGTGGTAGGTAAGGAGATGTTCCTCGCTCCTGCGGCTTCATACACAGCGATGTGTGCTGCCGCAGGAACGAGGAATAACATCGTACCTGTCGCGGCACCGGCATTATGGAAATGTCGGTGAGTGCAACGATGATACGATAACGACGTTTTTGCGCTCGTTCATCGTATCATCTAGCATTTACACAGTACGATGTCGAAAGTGACGCCGGATGTGCGTCTCTTTCGATTTGACCCCACCGACATCGCACGTGCGATGACGCAACGTGCAAAGCCGCCCTAATTCTTCTTTCAAGTAACTTCAGAGTAAGCACTCATACGTGTACTGTATATGAAGATTAATACTATTTCTGACCAATATATGACTTGTATTCTCTATTTAGCCAGTTTTATCCTCTGCAGGCCCTTTTCCTGAGGATAGGGTCACACGACAGCTTTCTCTCCATCTAAGACTAATCAGTTTGATCAGAGTGTCATCAGTTTTTCTTTGAGGACCTTCTCCGTGCTGTCAGTCCGTGAAAATCGTATTCAAATCTCATCCGAGTGCTATTGTCCATGTTATTCGTGGACCCTTAAGGACGCTTTACACGCAACAATATCGCTAACGAGATATTGCTGGGGTCACGGAATTCGTGACGCACATCTGGCCTCGTTAGCGACGTCTTTGCGTGTGACACCTACGAGCGTCCGCTAACGATCAAAAATACTCACCAAATAGTTGATCCCAAATATCCCAATATGGTCCTTCCTGAGGCAGCACACATCGCTTCGAGTGACACCCCGGGAACGACGAACAACAGCTTACCTGCGTCCTCCAGCAACGAGGTGGGCGTGTCGTTAATATGGCTACTCTCCGCTCCTCCGCTTCTATTGGTGGGACGCTGTGTGATGTTGCTGTGACGCCGCACGAACCTCCCCCTTAAAAAAGAGGTTGTTCGCCGGCAACAGCGACGTCGTTAGGAAGGTAAGTATGTGTGACGCATACCTGCGATATCGTTCGCCACGAGCAGCGATTTGCCCATGACGCACGAACGACGGTGACGGGTGCTATTGCGATGTTGCTGCGTGTAATGCAGCCTTTAGACTTTCATTGCCACTTTTGATCTGACTCTCGATTTTTTTCCTCAGACCACTCAGTCTGAGTAATAGATTGGACATGTGCAGAGCCCCATAGAGTATCATGAGAACAAGTGCAGCCCATGAAAACCACGGATAACATTAAACCGAGATCATCGGTCATGTGCATGAGCCTTTACAGAGAGCCTGGCACGGGTGACAGTCGTAGAAGGTCACAGTGTTTGGCTGCGTAAAATGCTCTCTGACTTTCTGTTGTTCCTGCTGTTATTCATTGCACTAGATAGCTTTCCTGCTGGATTTTCATCTCTTCCCCTTCCGGACTCTGGAGAGCTCTCCTTCCATCCAGTTGCTGATTATTAGTATTCTCCATGTGTTTAAATACTCCCATCTTCTCTGGACTGGTGCTGGTGATATTATTCAGATTATTCTAGCTCTGGCTGCAAGCACCTTTCTTCAATGTCCTGTGCCTGATGTCCCTTGTCTGGTGATCTGAACCTGATGACCCGTGCCGGAAGTTCTGTACCTGCCTGTGCCCGTGCGGCATGTTCCCTTCCTGTTCTACCCTATTTGTCCCTCCAGTCATGTTTGTTCTGCCTAAACCCATACTTCCTGCCCTGTCAGACTGTCATACTTGCCTGACCTCTGTCCTGCTGTCTCCCTGCTCTGCTCAGCTGCCGCAGTCCTGGTTACTGCCCTGGCAATGGCACCTGGTGTTCTGCCTCGCGTCAGGCTCTTAGTTAAGCCCCTCTCATGAAAGGGTAAGCCTAGGTTCCCCCTGTGGTCCAGAGGGTTTACTCTTTATCACAATATCCCAATCTCTGATGATTGCCCGGAGCACCATCAAATCTATTATGATCAAATATAAAGAACATAGTACCACAACAAACCTACCAAGAGAAGGCCACCCACTAAAACTCTCAGCCTGGTCAAGGAGGGCATTAATCAGAGAGACAGCACAGAGACCAAAGGTAACCTTGAAGGAGCTGCAGAGTTCCCAAGCAGAGACTGGAGTTTCTGTCCATATGAGCATAATACGCCATACACTCCATAGAGCTGGCTTTTATGGAAAAGTGGCCAGAATAAAAGCTTTTATTTACAGCCAAAAATTGGAAGGCTCGTTTTAAGTTTGCCAAAAGACATCTGTGAGACTCCCTAAATATATAGAGGAAGGTGCTCGGGTCAGTTGAGACCAAAATGTTACTTTTTGGTCACCAAGGTGATTGCTATATCTGGCACCAAACCAACACAGCTCATCACCCCAAGAACACCATCCCCACAGTGAAACATGGTAGTGGAAGAATCATGCTGTGGGAATGTTTTTCAGCAGCAGTGACAGGGAAAAATGGTCCAAGTCCAGGAGAAGATGGATGGTGCGAAATACACGTATATCCTTGAGCAAAACCTTTTTCAGTCTGTCAGTGATTTGATACTGGGACGGAGGTTTACTTTCCAACAAGACAATAACCCAAAGCAAACTGCCAAAGCAACACTCGAGTGTTTACAGGGAAAGAGTGTAAATGTATTGGAGTTGCCTAGTGAGATCCCAGACCTTAATCCAATTGAGCATCAGTGGTCAGACTTGAAGATCTCTGTTCACCAGAAGAAACCTTCCAACTTGCAGGAGCTGGAGCTGGAGCAGTGTTGCCTTGAGGAATGTCCAAAAGTTCCAGTTGCAAGATGTCAAAAGCTCATAGAGGTTTTTCCAAAGCCACTTGCAGCTGTAATTGTTGCAAAAGGAGGCTCTACAAAGTACTGACTTTAGGGGGGTGAATAGTTAGGCACACTGAAGTTTTCAGTTATTTTGTCCTATGTGCAAATGTTCACAGTTGTTGGCATGTTCTTTATATGAACTGATACAAATCTTCAACAAAAACAGTGAAATTCCAGGTTGTGAGGTAGCAAAAAAAACCAAAAAAAACTCCCCAAAAAACAAAAAAGATGGGTCGGATAGATCGGAAAGATGGGATGCCAAGATGGGTCGGATACTTTCACAAGACATTGTATTAAGCTATGGCAATGAACAGATATACATTCACATTATGATCCCAATTCATCAGTCCTATATTTTTAAAATGACTTTTCTTTTTATGTTTGCGATATTCATTTTGCATCAAATTCTTCAAAATGGAGCAAGCAGGCTGATGAATTTTGCTCAAAAGTTGCTTTTTCCTTGTCTTTTACCTTTTTTTTGCATCTTTTATAAAGCAAAAAAATCACATGATCCTTTAAAATATCGCACATTAATCTTTAACTGTACAGATAAAATTAAACAGATTTTGTGTTCCGGTATTGGACTGGAGTACACTTGTACAAAAAAAAGAAAGAAAAAAAGCAGCATTTCAAAAAGTCACAAATGATAAATTAAGCTAAAACATCTGGTAAAGGAAAAATACATGCACTTCCAAAAAACTAGCTTAGAAAAGTAAATCAAATAATGAATAAGGCACAAAGATTAAAGTTAATATTATTATTATTATTATTAATAAAGAAAAAATCAGACTTAAAAGTCATAAAGACAAAGACTATTTGTCTCTATGAGTGTATGTCGCGGGCGGGGAGGAGAATGGCAACGCTGCGCTCTCCCACTGCTCGGGTCCGGCCGCCGCTGCTCTGCGGCTGCTGCTCGGTGGCTCGAGCGATGGGCCGGATCCCGGGGTCTCGAGCGGCGCTCCTCGCCCGTGAGTGAAAGGGGGTTTGTTGTTTTGGTGGTGGGGAATTTGGTGATTGTCCGTGACGCCACCCACGGTTGTGGTGATTGTAGTGACACCACCGCTGCTCTGAACGGGGATCCCGGGAGCGGTGACTGGAGCAGCTAAGTTGTTAGTCCTCCCCTCCGTGGGTAGGGGGGTTGATGGTCCCGGGGCCCGGTGATAGGGTAGGACAGGATGTCAGGCGCGTTATGGGGCCTGATGAGGTGCAGGGACGCGGGGGCAGCGCTGTGCCGTACGGCACTTTGGTACTCACTCAGCCTGAGACGTTGACACAGTTCACGGTAAAACACACGGCTGGAAAGACGGTTCCCACGGACGGCTGCTGTTGCTTTTCCCCGGTAGTTAACGGTGACTGTCTCTTTCCCTGCACCTAGTACTTCTGTTGGTATCGATGGGTTCCCACCGGTAACCCACTCCCCGGCTTGGATATGGGCCGGAGGAGCCCCTCTTTGCCCGCAGGCGCTGGCCCTGAGAAACTGGTGCCTTGGCGGTGGCGGTGTCTCTCCCACACGGTTGGACTTTTGCCTTCAATCGGGACTTAGTTGTTTGGAAACCCGGAGGTCCCCTTCACTGACGGATTTGGCAAATTACGGCGACTCCAAGCCTTGCCGGGATCCGAAAGGCCCCTGCCAATGGTGCTGGCCTCACTTTGTGTACCGCTCCGGTACCGCCGGGCCACCACCCGTCCACGGTCCTTTCGGCAACTCTGGTCGGCCACTCCTGCAGATGGTCACCGCCGTCTACTAACCTTGCTGTCACTGTCTGGGGCACACACCCGGACGCTCTCAGTCAGTTTTTGCTTGCTCTCCTACCACTTCACTCCTCACACTTCTACTTCCCTAGCTTAACTGTCTACTTTTCCCGCCTCCAGGGCTGTGTACTCCTCGGTGGGTGGAGACCAACCACCTGGCTCCACCCCCTGGTGTGAACATCAGCCCCTGGAGGGAGGCAACAAGGATTTCTGGTCTAGCTTTGGTGTACCTAACCGGGGTGTAGGGTGTGGTGATGTAGTTACCTGTGACCCCTGGCTTGCCCAGGGCGTCACATGTACATCTCTATGGGTTCATATATACAGTTGTAAGAATGGTGGACTGTTGCTGTTGCGTTCCTGACCCTAAAAACACCAATCGCGTTGTGAGGTGTAAAGTGAATAATGTCTTACGTATTTTGTAAATATTGTGTCATGTGGATTGTAATCTAATGTGATGTATTACAATGAATTCTTATGTAATGTACAGTGTAGCCTGGGATATGTAGTGCTGATAGTGTGTTATAAACTTGCTGTACATTACACATTACATATATGGTTGTCAGAGTGTAAGGTAAAAAGTAGTTAAGTGTTGGGACTAGCCCACAATGGGAGGGGTCAGTCGATAGGGAAAAAGACAGGTAATTTTAGAAAGTTAATGAAGACCCAGTGTGTAACAGAGAAGAAGGGGTGGTCTGCAGGTTGTCAAGGCCATATGTAAAGGGTGACGTGTGGCAGGAGGAGAAAAGAAACCTTAAGAGAGATAGCGTTATCCTTAGGTGTTGACTGGAACATGGAGTCGAAACAAAGGTGAAACTAGAGACCGCCTTTCAGATGGAGCAGCCCCAGATGATAGGAGCCAAAGGACAGGACTCTAGTGGCCAGGTGTCACGCTGTACAAAGTGCTGGTAAGATGTAGTACAGCGCATTCCCCATTAGGTGGCAGCAGAGTAGCGAAGAAGAATCAAGGTAACAGTGTAACAGAAAGGCAGCTGAAGTACAGCAGAGTAACATCAGCAAGCAGTTCACAGGTGAACCACCAGGGGGCAATAGAGTAGTCAAGCAGTCAGGATCTAGCCAGGAAAGTCAAGTCACTGCAAAGGGAGGATCAAAATCAGGTCAAAAAACAGAACCGAAGTCGGATGCAGAGAGATCAGGTATGCAGAGGGAAACACAAAGGGCACATGGAAGACAAGACAGGAGCGGAGGGTGAGGTGACACAAACACGGAAAGGAGGAAGAACCAGGATGGGTAAACGAATAACAGGAATGGGAAGTCAAGGACGGGGAAGGGTACAGGTCAGGGCACAGTAACAGGGAGTCAGGTCTAGCAGGAAATCTCACCAGAGCCAGTCACAGGATGCAGAGCAAAACTATAACCAGCACAGGAATGCAGGTGCAGCAACCAGATATAGTGTCTCCTGAAACTAGAACGAGACTGATGGGAGTTTACCCCTGACATGACCAGGCCGGGTCTGGGAAACTCTGGAGCGGGGAATACCAGTCCTAGATCATGACATCATTTCCATAATTGTCAAGGTACCAGGATAATATTGACTGGTGAATGAATATAGTCGACTTACCCTGGCGGAGACTCCCCAAGTAAAAGAGAGCATGAAACCCTGCTCTATCTTGGTGGCAAGGCCCCTATACCTCCCATGCCTCCTCCTCTACGAGGAGAAGAGACGTGTAACTAAATAAAAGCAAGTGACTGTCATGAACTCTACCATTGTGATGGACAGGGTTGCACTAGGACTCCACGACTAGGATATCGTTTATTGTTATGCATTGTATTGTATTATATTTCTGTACCTATGCTTAGCTTTGCCTTTCCTTATGTTTTGTCTCTACTCACTCCCTGTAGCCCTGTGATCTAGCTTGTCCCCTCCTTCCGTCTCCATTTTGTGAATGTGCCTCCACCTGCAAGCATCCTGTCTTATGTTCTCTGGAGAAATTATTCCTTCTTACCTGCCGCTTTCGTCATTGAATACAAGATTTTCAGTTAAAAGCAACCCTCTTTTCCTGGAGTCTTCTTACATGCGATCGTGGCTGAGTTAAGGGGGTGTTACATGCTGTGATATCGCTAGCGAGCGTACCCGCCCCCGTCGTTTGTGTGTCACGGGCAAATCGCTGCCCGTGGCGCACAAAATCGTTAAGAGCCGTCACACGCACTTACCTGCCTAGCGACGTCGCTGTGGCCGGCGAACCGCCTCCTTTCTAAGGGGGCGGTTTGTGCGGCGTCACAGCAGCGTCACTAAGCGGCCGCCCAATAGAAGCGGAGGGGCGAAGATGAGCGGCTGTAACATCCCGCCCACCTCCTTCCTGCCTCATTGCCGGCGGCCGCAGGTAAGCTGTAGTTCGTTGTTCCCGAGGTGTCACACACAGCGATGTGTGCTGCCTCGGGAACGACGAGCAACCTGCATCCTCTACAATCAACGATTTTATGAAACTGAACGACGTGTCAACGATGGACGATTTGGTGAGTATTTTCCATCGTTAATGGTCGTTCGTGCGTGTCACATGCAACGACGTTGCTAACAATGCCGGATGTGCGTCACTGAATCCGTGACCCCGGCGATATATCGTTAGATACGTCGTTGCGTGTAACGGAGCCTTTAAGCTATCTGATTAATCGGTATGAACGTGAGTACGGGTCATACGAAGGGCCCAGAAAGAGCGGTCGGTTCAGGCACCACTACTTTCCACATACCCATGAGTCAGAATAAGGACTCAGAGGACCAGTAATATCGGGAGCGACTCAGTAAAGAATTAAGACTATGTGTGAAAATTCTTTGTACTGAAGAAACGATCTGGAAGTTATGTGTGAAGTTGTTGCTAAGCAACTGTTGAGTAAAGTGGTGTTATTTAAGATGAAGTGGTGGTCTCCTGATTCGTCATATAGTCATAAGCCAGCCAAAACTAGGGAAGCATGCGGCCTGCGCGGTCCAACAGCCCACACAACACAAGTCCACACACCCAGCCAGGACCATGTATTTCATGGAGCATGTCAGGGTGTCTAGAGTTAATCGATCTCCAACAACTACCGCCACATGGCACCCTACATAGTTATACCCGAAAAAGTTGTCACCCTTAAAATTGTTCCAGAAAATGAAGTATTTCCCCCAGAAAATGATTGCACGTACATGTTTTCTTAGACATGTTTATTTTCTTTATGTTTATTGGAATAACACAAGAAAAAAAGAGAGGGAAAAAAAGGGAAATTGGACATAATTTCACACAAAACCTCAAAAATTGGCTGGACAAAATTGTTGGCACCTTTTCTAAATTTTGGGAAATAACTTTGTTTCAAGTATGTAATGATCATTCAAACTTGGTGGCCATACATCCTCAATAACCTGAAAACGAATGTTCTCCAGATTTTTACCACACAATTCAATTATGTATCTAGAAAGGGTGCTTTTCTCACTCCTGGAAGTCTAAAGTGGTCTAAGATGGGACCTCTAAACATTCTTGTGTTTTTGCCAGCATAATTCCGGGACCATCATAAGTATTCAGATACAGTGACGAGCAAAAGGGTACCAATGTTTTGAACTTTTGACTTTCAGGCTCCATCTCTAGCCATCTTTTTATTAAAAATCATCTTGGCTATCTCATACATAAATTTGACTTACATCTATGTAGCATATGATTAGTTATGCAGATTCTTATCATGTCACTGCATCGTTACTGTTTTGCTCATGATGTTTGCATAAATATTTTCTTCCGTTATACTACAAATAACAATGGGTTTTCCCTAACAGCTAAGTGTGTTATTAGGTTGATTCCCAAGCAAAAGGTCACTTGTTTGAATTGAGAAGTAGCCATGAAGAAGATTTCCCAAAAAAAAAAACCAGCATCATCCAGCTCATCGATGCTCGGCCAAGAAAGTTGCCAAACTGTATCATGTGAGGCCATAAGAGTTCGAAGAATAAGAAATGAAGTCCATCCATCCATTCTGAAACCAAGAGGTGGACGTAGGCATAATATCAGATTCAACAAGTCGGCTCATCACCATCACAGGGTCTATCAGTTCTGGCGACAAACTCGGCAGTGAAGGCGGCTCATATGCTTAGTAATAGTGAGATCACAGACATGCATGCAGGCATTGTGCGACACACGTTACAGAAGTCTGGAATGGTGGCCCGAAAGAAAGTGAAGAAGATTCAACTTCAATATCATCATAAGAAGCATTGGCTTGAATTTGCAAAGAAGTACGAAAAGTAAAAGTGGAGAGTAAAAGATTGTAAATGGCTGATTTGGAGTGATAAGACGAAAGTCAATCGGGTCTGGAAAAAACAAGTGAAAAAAGGCTAGTGGAGTGAGAAATTGAAGGAACTGTCAAGTTTGGTGGAGGAAGCCTCTTGATATGGGGTTGTATCACAGCCAAAGGTGTTGGATACTTGACCAGGATCGATTGTTGTCTCAATGCTGAGCTATATGTGAATATCCTATAAAAGACGTTACTTCATACACGAGTGCTATGGGTATAAAAAGAATGACAGCATTTCAGCAAAATAATGAACCGAAGCAGATTGGCGAAGAAATCGTTCAATAACAATGAAGGAGAGGTGCTGGATTGTCCCCACAGTCCTCAAACCTCAACCCAATCCAACACTTGTGGGTAGAGTTGAAGACAATACATACATGTATACAAACCCAAGTGAGTCATCCAGTATGCACCAATATTGGGAATGTGTAGAAGATAGTAGAGATGAGTGAACTTGTTTGGCTTATATTGGCCAACTTCAAATTCAGTACAAACATCTCCCTATCCGGTTCTAGGTCATGTACCCAAGCCTTTTTGGGAAAACCCGGTAATGATACGCTATGTTAATTTGCTAAAATACTTAACTAATACCATATGATGCTTTTGGATAGGATTGGAGCGCTGTATAATGAACGGGGGGATGTGTTTAATGATGGGAGGAGGTGGGGAGAGGCCAGAGGAGCATCACACTTTTTTTTTCCTTAACTTTATTTTTGGATGTTCTGCAACCATTCATGGGACAGAAAACATCCACAAGGTTCAGACACCAGAGCTTGTGTGATTTGCTGCCTAAGTCCTCTGCATATAAATGCGAACATGCGGCGTTGGCACCATTTTATGATTGTTAAAGCTTAGGGAATGGGCTGCTGCCGATACTGCTAGACAGTGAGCTTAGCTAGGGGTTTAATCATATAATTAATAGGTAATGATGATTCATAGGTAGTTGAGAAGTTGAGATAGATAGGAGAGCGATAGAAAAGGGACATGCAGTGTAGGAAAATATGTGTGCCATAAATCGGCATTGCAAGATGGAAATAGGGATTGCTACTTGTGAATGCCTGCTAAAGAGTTGCCAGTGAACCATCTCAATAGAGATTGCTACTTTTTAGTGATTGCTAAAAATTTGCCAGTAGTGTGTGTGTGAATTATATTTTGGAAAGGAGCAGTGTGTGTGGGGGGGGGAGGGGCATATTATGGACAGGAGCAGTGTGTGGGGAAAATATTTTGGAAAGGAGCAGTATGTGTCGGGGTATATTATGGAGAGGAGCAGTGTGTGTGTGTGGGGTGGAGTATATAATGTAGTGGAGCAGTGTAGGTGTGTGGGGTGGAGTATATAATGTAGAGGAGCAGAGTAGTGTGTATGTGCAAGTTGCAGTATATAATGTAGAGGAGCAGTGTGTGTGTGTGCGGGAGGTTATATTATGAAGAGGAACAGTATATGTGTGGGGTGAGGTATATTAAAGAGAGGAGCAATGTGTGAGGGGGGGTATATTATGGAGAGGAGCAGTGTATGTGTTCGTGTGTGGGGGTGTGTGTCATGGAGATGAGCAATGTGTGTGGGAGGGTATATTATAGAGTTGAGCAGTTTGTGTACATCTGGGGGGATATATTATGGAGAGTGACAGTGTGGGGGTTTATTATGGGTAAGATCAGTGTGAGAGGGCAATTTGTGCAGGAAGCACAGCATTTATTCAGGGTCACAGCGTGGGACATAATAATATTTTTGGGATGATATAATGATACTTTTATTTGTAACTGAACCATGTCGGAATGTGCTGTTGAAGATGGAGAAAAAGGAAATTTAGAGAGAGTATCATGGCGTCTCTAGTACATGAAGACAGAAGGGATGGGAACGGCTCCAATTAGAGACTGTCATCTATAAGGTAGCTGGAGATAAATATTTAATTGTGATACTGTCTTTTATCAGTACTGTAGTTCCTGTATGGTCTGTAGTCTGATGACGGCTGGTAACAACTCCCAGAATTACCTTACCAATATTACCTTACCTTACCCTTACTCAGAACTCCTTACCAACGTTAAGCTTAAGGAAATGCTAGGAGTTGTAGGTTCATGTGATACAATTGTATATGGTGCCAGCCTAACTTTACAATTGATCGCTGTACTAAGCTTGTTATTGCATTCATGTACTGATAGTTGTTCTGGCACTGCATTCATGTACTGATGGGGGTTTTGATCCTGCATACATGTATCAATCCATAACGTTCTTCATAATTATGTTAAAATGGAAAAATCCTCAAAACTTAGAATTTTGAGATTAGGATCAGGATTAGGTGGATTTCTGCTCTAAAAACTCAGTGCAAGTTAGAATGTGTTCTCATGAGTTTTTGAGACAGAAACTGAGCAGAAAATACCAAATTCCTTTTCAAATACTCACAACTTGGTTCTGGTGATTAACTAATGACAGTGGTTGTGGTGATGTATTCATGTAAGTACCCTTTTACATTTTTTGCGGCTCTTGGGATTGTCTATGTATGGCCCTCGGACCAAAAAATGTTGTGCAGCCCTGCTATATCTGCTATATCTGCTTGATACAACAGTGGATAGAACCTGCTCCTATGAGCATAATGCCCCGAGGTAAGGGAGAGACTGCCCATATAAGCTAAATATAGAGGTGAGAGCCTGACCCTATGATTTTAAGAAAAGAGAGAAAAACCTGCCTATATGAGCTTACATAGAAACCATAGTTTTAATTTTTGCTTAATAAACCAACATCATGCATGAAAATAAGAAACTTTACAATATATCTTATGAGAGAAATTTGCTCCTTTCTTCTCCTGGACTGATTTTTCATTGTCAATTCATGGGTAAAATCTGTATTCAGTGAAGAGAGATTTCTCCACTAATGAGATAGATGACAGTTGGTGTTTTTAAGATTCTATGGAGGAGGGAGGAGCTAGAGGTCGACACAGACATTCTGGTGCAAGGTCTCTGGAAACAAAAGTTACAGTTCTCCATAGAACTTTATGAGCACCAACTGTCATCTCCAATCTTAATAATGGTAAAGTTTGTACTTACTGAAAATAGATTATACCAATGAATTTTGATTTTTGAGAATGAAACATCAGTCCTAGTGGAGAAAAAAGTGGATTTTTGCAGACACATTGCAAAGTTTCTTATATTCATGCCTATGGCTGAGAGGCACTATGTACTTAAAAGGGGTATTCCCATCTCCAATAACCTATCCCAATATGTAGTAAGGTTAATAATAATAATAATAATAATAATAATAATAATAATGCTAATAATAATAATGATAATAATAATGGTAATAATAATAATAATGATAATATTAGCGAATATTTTTAAATAGATTTGTAGTATAGTTCTCCTATTTAGCAATGTGTCTCACCTCATGAGAAGGACATTACAGAAGCTTAGGTATCTGTGGCGCCCTGGACTAGCCAGGTCGTCACAGATAACACTCAAACACCCCACCCCCATTAGACAGGGACACCAGCCAAACAAAAATCCTTGTTGCCTCCCTCCAGTGTCTGATGTCCACACCAGGTAGGGTGAAGCCAAGCGGTTGGCCCCACCCACCGGGGAGTTCACAGGCCTGGAGGCAGGAAAAGAACAGTTTAGTCCAGAGGTGGAAGTGAGAGGAGTAATCTCTGTAGTGTCTGGGTTTGTGGCCCAGGCACTGACAGCAAGGTTGGCAGACGGTGGTGGCCGTCTGCAGGAGTGTTGAATCAACGCGGAACCGTAGGAATGGGGTTGGGCGTTGGCCCGCCGGTACCGACTGGGGAGCGAAGTGAAGCCAGCACACACAGGCAGGGCCATCGGACCCCGACCTGGCTTGAAGCCACCGACAATAGTCAAATCCGAGTGTGACCGGAACCCCAGGGGTTTCCTAACAACCAAAGACCCGATAGAAGGCAACCGCCCACACAGTGAGGGTATACAGCTACCACCTAAGGCTAGAGACCCAAGGGCCAGCGCCTGCGGGCAAACGGGCTCCTCCGGCATCCATCCACCGGGGAGCGGACTACCGTTGGGGATCCATAGTAGTCAACTAAGTACATCAAGGTGCAGGGAAAGACAGCCACCATCACCTGTCCGGGGAGAGACACTGCAGCTGGCTGCGGGACCCGTCCATCCAGCCGTTTGGTTTATCGAGGACTTCGTGCATCTCTTACTGAATGAGTACACCCGTGCCATCCGGCACCGCGCCGCACTGTCCCTGCAACCCTGCACCTCACCAACCCAGCCTCCCCGTCACATCACCAGGCCCCGGGACCACCAACCCCTACCCACAGAGGGGGAAAACAACATCCCAGCTGCTCCCTACCATCGCTTCCGGGATCCCCGTCACCAGCAGCGGTGGTGCCCATCTTCACCACGACCCGTGTGTGGCGTCACGGACTAAATCCCCCAAACCAACCACCCTTCTCACTCACGGGCGAGGAGCACTGCTCGAGTCCCTGGATCCGGCCCACCGCTCGAGCCACCGAGCAGCAGCCGCAGCAGCGCCGAACCCGAGCGTTAGCGAATGCACAGCAGCGGCGGCGTCCTCCCCGCCCGCGACATATCCATTTTTATGAACACGCATACAATAACAGTTAGTTGCTAGTGGTCATAACCATGGATACCTAAGGTCCTGCAATGCCCTGAACATGAGGTAAGAGACATGGCTATATCAGTAGAGGTAAACTGGAGATCAAAATTAGAGCACAATGTCTGATCACTTGCTTTTTTAAGGAATAATGTAATCTACATTGATGGACATTTGAATGTGTTTTTGTAAGGTGGCACCATGCCACTAGAATAGGGTTTTACAAAAGATCCAAAGTTTATCAACATTAAACCATTAAACCTTTATTTTGCCCAAAACGTGACGATCATAATTAGAGAACAGCAATAACTGATAAGTACATTTTCTGAAGGTAACAACACTCACCAATCTGTAGGACGTGTACCGTGTACACTTACTATTGTGGCAGGCTTCTCTTCCGGGTTCTCCTTGTCAGTTTCAGACGCGCACTGAGCATGCGCAGTGCGCGTCTGAAGACGGCGCGTAAACACCCGGAAGAGAAGCCTGCCACAATAGTAAGTGTAAACGTGCGTGCGCAGGATAGAATGAGCGACGGTGACATCGCTCATGTGACTCCATGGTATCACGCCCACAGGGGCGTGATACCACGGAAAGTATGCAGGGCAAGGTGCCGCACCCTGTAACCAAAAGCTCTCTAATTTACATAGGAAATATGAAGGTAATAAAACATTTTTTATTACTTTCATATTATACAATTTTATAACACAGGGATGGGTAGGGAGGTGTAATTATGGCACACATGCGTCTGCTGATAGGTCAGAACGCATATTCTAGGTGACAGGTTCCCTTTAACAGACTTCGGGTTCAGTTTTTCCCCAGTTTGTCGATGAACATAATGTTTCCTATCAGACCCAAATAAATTAAACTTCCCTTCATTACTAAAATGAACTGTGGACCACTTCTCCTCTGTCCACACAACATGCTCCTCACCAAGGTGAGTCTAGTCTTTTGATTCTTTCTGCTAATGAGAGGTTTGGTCACTGCAGAGTGGGCTTTCAGTCCAAATGCTCTTAAACATTGTGACATTGTATGATAAGAAAGATCCTTACCCTGTTCAGTGCTGAACTGGCGAGCAATTTCATCTGCAGTGTAGAAACGACTACCGAAGGAGATCTCCGTATTATCCTGTCCTCTCTTGCATTTATCTTTCGAGGGCGACCATCCTTTTTGGGGAACTTGAGTGGTTTTGTGACGTTGTAAAGATGCAATATTCTCAAAATCACAGTCTTGAAACTACTTCTGTTGCTATGGTTGATAGGGTCAACCCTTTGACCTTCATCTGGACAACCTGCTGCCAGAGGGTTTCAGTCACTTTGGAACGGCACGCCATTTTTGAAAGTCAGTGGTAATTGGAAAGTTAGGCTGCCAGTTACAAAGGGTTTATCAGATAATTAATGAAATTAGCACCAGGGGCCAGATTAACACCAATAACTGCAGATATCTGAAAGTGTCCTCTAATTTTGATCATTTTTCATTTATCACATTTATATTTTGATTATGTGCATTTTGAAAAAATTCAATTTATGAAATAAGCTTGAAATACTGTGCGTTTCCTTATGTTAAGACATAATCACATAGGACGTCACAATGACCGCAACATTTAGGAAATCGTGTGCTGTGTCTAATTTTGATCTCCAGTGTATACTATATTTGTAATTGGAGATATTTGCTAACATTATTATTATTACACCTGCTACATATTGAGAAAGGATATTGAAGATGGGAATACTCCTTTTAGGCATCCTCCCACTAGGAGAAGTGCCTGAGCAACATGGTCAGTTAGTTTGTTAACGTCTTGCTAGATAGTTGTCAGGTCCTCTTGCTCCATTGCCCGTTACCTGCACCTGTACCTGCTTACCCGTACCTATCTCCAGCACCAGCTGTCCTATCTGCACCAACCATCCTGGCTTGACCACCTGTCCCACCTGCACACGCTACCTGTATGTTTCTGAGTCCGTCTCTGTCTAAGGGGGTGTAAGGCTCGGCTGCCCCACACCTGACTACTGTGTATAAAATGTAATATTTAAAGTTTATGTGTAATGGTGTAATGTGTTTAAACAGCCACTAGGTGGCTACAATGTGTAAGCTGCTTCCCTGGTATTCCTGGGCTAGAGGGAGTTAGGGAAGGGGACGGGCTTAGTCTGAAAAAGAGCGGTTATGAAGTCAGTTGGTGTGAGGAGAGTCCCTGAGGGAGAGGAAGAGGCTGCATCTGTGAGAGGCGTGGTGGAGGAAAACGCCAATAATTTTAATTTGGCGTAACCTTCTGGGTCGAATCTGGGTGCCGGACACACAGTGCGGCCCGGGTGGTGGCCATTCAATGGTGGGGATCTAACAAATCCCCTCAGTCAGCGAATGGTCAGTGGGCCCTTGAGAGAGGAGTAGGTCCTGACTGACTGGAAAGACTGTTGATTCTGCTGTGGTTATTGAAGCTCAAGGGAAGGATGAAAAGCTTAGGAACCCTAACGAGGCCCCAATTACCAAGGAAGCGGTCGACCGGAAAAATGTACAAATTAATAGTGGCTCCGGTTGCTAATGGCAACGACCAAAAGGAAAAGCCGGAGGGTATGTCTAAAGAACGGTATTTATTAAGGATGATGTCCTCGGTAACTAGAAAACGATGTGCCCGCCGTTGGCAAGATGTTACAAGTTAACAGATGTTTTTGTTCAGAAAAGTCTGTGTCAGTGTGTGGCGTTTGAGGGCACTGGGACCTGCTGCAACCAGCAGCTGGTAAGCAGTCCTGAAGATAGAACAAGCACTGCCCTCCAGCCTGCAAGTAAGTGCCCCGCACCACAAGCCCCGGCAACCCTTCCCCTGTACTAGAGGGGCAGACATGGTGCAGAGAACTATTCCAGGGCTGTGCTGCAGCAATCTGGCAGTTTCTGGTACGACTACCATTGCACCCTGCCGTCCATCTAACACCTGCCCTGGGGGTCAGCTGCCACAGCCCTGGACACTGCTCTGGGAGTGGCACCTGGCGTCTACCAGCAGCCATGCCCATCCTCACCATTTGGGGCTCTGGCGTATTCCCGATAGACACTTAGTTAAAGGGAACCTGTCACCACTTTTTTGGCGTATAAGCTGCGGCCACCACCACCGGGCTCTTATATCCAGCATACTAACACCTGCTCAGGACCTGAATGCCGGCGAGTGTGGATGATGTCAGACACGTCATGCACTGTGGCTAGAGAAGAAGGAGGTCGAAGATGGCCGAAAGAGGCGGCGCCTGCACCGGACAACAGAGATGCCCATATGGCCAACTGCGCGACCGTTAAATAAAGTGATGATAAAGTGTTTTTTATGTTCTCACAGCAGCCTGGGCTCTTATATATGTCGCGGCGGAGAGGGGTTTTGGGGGAACGCCGCTCGCCTGGGGAATCTCTGGCGCTCGGGTCCGGTGCTTCTGCTCCTCGGTGGCTCGAGCACGGGGCCGGACCCGGGGGCTCGAGCAGTGCCTCCTCGCCCACGAGTGAAAAGGGGGAGGTTTGGTGGTGGGATGTCGGTTGTGACACCACCCACGGGGTTGTGGTGATTGTGGGCACCACTGCTGCTGGTGACGGGGGTTCCCGGGAGCGATGGCGGGGAGCAGCTGAGGTGTTGGCCCCTGCGTGGGTAGGGGCTGGTGTCCCGGGGCCCGGTAGGAGGGAGCGTGCTGCAGGGTGCAGTGCTGCGGTGCGGTGCCTGATGGCACTGTTGTACTCACAATTGAACCACACAGAGTCACTGGTAAACTAGAAACTGCCGGAGTCCGCAGCCTTCGGAATGGAGGGTGTTTAAGTCCCACACACGGTGCAGCAGACCCCTGTTCTTTCCCTGCAGCCAGGTGCCTCTTTTTCCACTCTTTCTCTTTCTTTCCTCCTCGGCCGGGAACGGGGAGTCCACTCCCCTGCAGTGATCCGGGATCTCTTTCGATACCGGCAGGCCACTACCCTGCCCCGGTCACCTCAAGTCCCCTCCTCAGTAACAGCCTGTCCCGGCCCTTTTGGAGCACGCTTCTGTAGCAGCCCGGGAGCTACAACTCCGGACTCCTCTCCTCTCCCCACACACTCTACTCCAGCCCCTCCCCTGCTGTTCTGTTTTGCTCTTACACTGGGGGGGGGGTGTCTGTCCTGCTGCACTGGTGTGGGATCAGCTTACCAAGGAGGAGAATGGCCTGCACTTTGCTGGATTTCTGCAGGCTCTGTGACACCCTGGTTTTGCCAGGGCGTCACATATACAGGATGTTAGAATGCTGTATATAAGAGCCCGGTGGTGGTGGCTGCAGCTTATATGCCAAAAAAGTGGTGACAGGTTCCCTTTAACTAAGTGTCTATCGGGAATACGCCAGAGCCCCAAATGGTGAGGATGGGCATGGTTGCTGGTAGACGCCAGGTGCCACTCCCACGGCTGTGTGCAGGACTGTGGCAGCTGACCCCAAAGGCAGGTGTTAGATGGGCGGCGGGGTGCAATGGTAGTCGTACCAGAAACTGCCGGCTTGATGCCGCACATCAGGGTAAGTCCAGGTCCCCCTTGTGGTCCAGTGGATCCACTCCTGCTTGCCATCTCAACACCGATAAGCGTTATGAGCGTTACACCATCAATGTTAAGCTAGTGGACAACCTGTTTAATACAACAAGTGAGATCTTGCCATGTGAGTGTAATATACCATTGGCAGTCTGCCCATATAAGCTCAGTCTATGTGCAAGGAAATGCAGTTGCACAAGACAACATGTAATAATGATGTAAGAATTGCCTGCAATCGGTGTTGCATCTGAAGTCGACAATGCAGAGAAATAAACACGCGACTGCTTCTGTCACTTACAAATCCTGTAAAAAAAAAATAAAAAATAGAGCAACATTGAAAAGGCTGGAAAAACAAGAATCCCAGAAGCCAGAGCAGTGTTTCCAGGAGGAGGAGACAATTCTCAGTGATGTCTCAGTGTTTTCCTAATCACTAAGCAGCCAGCTCAGGTTCAGCACTGGACAGCTCCTTCCACCTTTCCTCCTGCATTACAAATGGCTGTTCCCTGATTGACATTGCAACTGCCCATACACAGCCCCAGAAAGACTAAGTATACCTATAGGAGTAGACTGGGAGGAAGGGGGGGAAGAGCTGAACGGGTTTGGTTGTGGCAAAGTGTAGTTAAATCCTTTCGCGAGCAGAGGAAGGCGGAGAATATTCCTTAAGCTCATCCAAGTACTCAATTAGCCAAAGCCCACATTGCATTGTTCTTCAATGGGCTTCATTGCTTTGATGCGCGCAGTGGATGTGGCTACCCGTGAGATGAAGATATTAGAGGGTGATGTCCCTGGGAATTTGTCTTCTCTTTCCTCTCTGAAGACCATAGTCGAGGATGAGGATACAGACGTAAGCAGCCTAACTATAGCTTCTGTGCTAGATGGGATGTAACCTGCTCAGATCAAGGCAGTTGTCTGCGTAATTCCTACTGGAAGCCTGCTGGGGGAAGACGGGATAGACTGGATATTCATTTCTCTTCTGATTTTTTTTTTCTTCTTCATTTTTTTTTTTTTTTTTTCCTTATCTGACCACAGGTGATATCATTAGGGGTGGATGCACCACGATGATCCAGGATGTGCGATTCTAAGACCTGATCACAACTGATTTGAGTTCTTTTGGATTTGCAGATCACTCCTGATCATGGCTTATATTATGATTCTTGCAGCCTTCCTTGCCCATGTCTGTTTTCTGGCAGCCTCTAGCCTAGACTTGGAAGGGCGTATAGCTCATCAAGAAGAGCACAAGATAACCAGGGATAAGCAACCCATCTACAACCACCCTAGAAGCCTGGAGCATCCCTCCATGTGGATCAGGACCACGGAGAGCACCGTTCTAGAACAGAATCTGGCTGAGGACTTGCCAAAACATGTGGCTTCTTTCCTATATACAGGGGATTCTAATGAACTCAGGCGAGCCAACTGCTCAAAGAGGTATGAGTTGACTAGTCTATCAGGTGTTTCACCCACAACTACTCATCAGTCTTTGCACAGTTCGGTGGATTTACTTGTCCATTCCTCCAACTTTTTAAACATGATGTTCCAAAGCAATAAATCCAGAGACCACACCTCGCAGAGGGACTTGGAGTGGTACAGTGCTCTCATAAGGAGTATCCTAGAAGGAGAACCTAGAATTTTTAGGTCTGTTATCACTTTAAACATGGACCCATTATACCATATTCCCGAGGTGTATCTGCAGGCATCTCGAGAAGAAGACAAGCTCCATCTCCAAGATCTGTCCTCTTCAGCTCAACATCTGGCCAATGCCACCCAGGAAACTGAGTGGTTTCGGGCATTCAAACCCAAGGGGAGGCCTCACCACCAGCACAAGAGGGTTTTAAATGGTGCTAAAACTTTAGATGAGAGCTGGAAGAAGGGCTTTAACTACCTTACTGACAGGAGTCACATCAAGTGGTCCTCACCTTTTCTGGAATGCGAACATGGGAAATACAAAGCCAACTGGCTCCTTTCTCTTTCTGCTGCATTTTATGGGCTTAAGCCAAATCTTGTTCGAGAATTCAGGTAGGAAGACATTTTCTAAGGAGGGAGAGCTCTAAGTCTTCTTGTTCTGCTGTGCCATGATATCCACAGGAGACATGCCAAGGGGGCCAATTTTCTTATTAGGGCTAGGTTGCACCAGATTTCTACCTTGATAATAGGCGACTAATAAGGATACAAGGAGGGAATCTCTTCTGCAGAAGATACAGCAGCTGTTTCTACATATCTGATAGTGGAGTTCTGTGAAGCATGTATTTGCATAATAACAACTGCAGACTAATTAAGTTTGATAATTACACAGGACATTGTAGAAACCTAAAATTGAATCTTTTGTTTCAGACACATATCCCCCACCGGTAGGAATGCAAAGCTTAATGATGGTGGCTGTGCAATTAGAGACTGTCATAATTTTACCAGTTGAAAAGAACTGTGCACTGTTCCGGAAAGCAGACACAACCCATAATGATGGCCATACACACTACACATACATCACACACATCACACATACACCAGCAGCAGCCTGCTAAATATAGAGCACAAATCATAGAAACCATTGCCACCCTTTGTGTGCCAGAGTCCATACAAGGCAGAGTGAGATCTGCTGTGTAAACTCATTACGGCTCTCCATCATTTATTAATCATATGTTGAAGTGCATACAGTACCATAATATATTTATGGGCTCTGCTCCACTAAATACAAGCATGGACCTGTGCCAGTCTATGTGATCATGGCACTTGGCAGTGAGGAGCAGTGCCAGGCAACAAGCAGCCTGCTTTGTAGTTAAGATTCTGGGATTTCAGTCATTTACTTGACGTGGGATAAACTTTATGCACTTATTACATGCAATAAGCCAATAATGTCAGGATTATTGTACTTAAGTACAGAAAGGGGCTTCCTGGTGAGCGGCATGGGAGTAGGGGCGGAAGGCTAGAATAATGCAGATTATATGAAGACATAAATGACAAACACAATCCTTGGACTGACAATACTGAATAAAATTATTATTTATTATTTTTACTTATTTATTGTCATTTTTTTGTTAATTTTATGAATTTATTTATTTGTTGTTCATTTAATGTATGTATTTATTCATTTTTAGTTAATTTTATTTATTTTTTATTTATTTTTTGTTGGTTTGCTTTACGTATTTATTTTTCGACATTTTATGTAATTATTATTTGTTGTATGTTTTATATATTTATTAATTTTTTGTTAATTTTATATTTTTTTTATTTTTTTCATTTTATTTATGTCCATTTTATTTATTTATTTTTGCTTATTGTAGTTATTTATTAGTTTTTGTTCATTATATTTATTCTTTTTTGTTCATTATATTTATTTATTCTTTTTTGTTCATTTTATTTATTATTTTTATTCATTTTATTCATTATTTTTTGTTCCTTTTTTTTATTTTTGTCCATTTTATTTATTTATTAGTTTTTGTTCATTTTATTTGTTTATAATATTTTGTTCATTTTATTTAGTTTTGTTTAGTGTATTTATTTATTATTTTTTGTTCATTTTATTTATTATTTTTTATTCACTTTATTTATTCATTATTTTTTGTTCCTTTAATTTATATTGGTGCATTTTATTTATTTGTTTATTTTATATATTAGTTTTTATTCATTTTATTTATTTATTATTTTTGTTCATTTTATTTATTTATATTTTTTCGTTCATTTTATTTATTTATTTTTGTTCATTTTATTTATTTTTGTTCATTTTTATTGTTGTTCATTTTATTTATTAAGTTTAGTCATTTTATTTATATTATTTTGTGCATTTTATTTATTTTTGTTCATTTTATTTATTTATTTATTTTTGTTCATTTTATTTATTCATTATTTTTTGTTCATTTTATTTATTTTTGTTTGTTTTCTTTATTATTTTTTGTTCATTTTATTTATTTATTTTTGCTCATTTTATTTAATACTATATTGTTAATTTTAGTTTTTTTTATTTTTGTTTATTTTATTTAGTATTTATTTACTTATGCTTGCAGAGCACATTTCATAGTCACATATGAATATTAATTATTTATTATTTAATTATTAATTGTTGATTTTTTATTTATTTATTTATTTTTTAATAACTTTCTGTATCATGCATCACTCTTCCTAATGATAAATCTCCTTTTTATCTCATTATGATGCGCTGATTGTCTGATTATCATTATAGATGTTTGTTGTCAATTTTCATTAGAACAATTATCGCTCTGTGTAAGTTGCAAAGTCAATAAGTAGAGGTAAAAAAAAATATATGCATTTTATCTCTTAGTGGTAACCCTGTGTAATCATTAACATGAGGTTGTTGTTTACTCCACACGCAGAAGCTGAAGCCTACACACAGACCTCGTATTTCTTGCAGCTGATGTTTTGCTACAAGTGTTTCCAGTCTAGTCAATGCTTTTTGAGTTTACGCAGCTCTCCCTGGGCATATGACATTAAGGATCTCTCCTTGGTATAGGTCATCAATATCAGATCTGTGGCGGTCCGAAACCCGGCACCCCATCGGTTAGCGCAGTGCTGCTCTGTTCAGTGTTTACATCCGGCCGCTGGTACAGCTAATACCGGCTGTAGGGTGTCAGATTCCACTAATAACCTATCGATGACCTATCCTATGATTTTGATGACCTATCTTGTGGTATGGATGAACTATCCAATATCCATATACTTGGAGAACCCATGTATCAGCCGCACATGTTCTCCTGTTTCTCTAATTTTCTACAGTGTAAGTCGGGTCTAGTTTCCCGCCAAGCTTGGTCAATATGTTGGGTATCTATACCGGAAACTACACAAAATATTATATAAGTTGTGCCAAACACGCTTGCATTTGGTCTGCATCTTGGTACATCTGCACTAGCCAACTAGGCTTTTTAATACAACTTTTTACAAAATATAAGTGAATACCACATGGTAGGATGGTGGCATGTAGCACGTTATCCATATTAGGTTTCCATCTCAAGGCATCAATTCATCTGAATCCTTAAAATATACATAATGCAATATAAACCCAGCCAAAAATCCAAGCTCTTTAATTTGAAGAGAACCCCTTCCCTTTGGAAAAGTCTTAGTTCCACAGGGATTTTAAACTTATAGGTACAAACAAAATGCACATCAAACAGAGATCTTGAAAATGCTGAGGCATTGAAACAAATTATAATAATATGTACATTAAAGGGGTATTCCACCAGGCATGCCCCTATCCATAGAATAGTTACTAATTTCTGGAGGGTAGGACCTCCGCCATCCACCTCCAGTGAACCCAAGTTCATGGCTCTGGCTTCTGAGTTCATGGCTTGGCTTTTTTCAGTGGTCTTATAGAATAGAGGAAAATGTTCTGATTTCTAGAGGGTTGGACCACTGGCGTCCACCTCCAGTGATCCAAAGTTTATGTCTCTGGCTCCAGAGAATGGGGTTCTGCATGGATCGGAGGTGGACATGATTGAACTCCACTTTTTTTTATTGTCTATGAACTGCCAGAAATCGCTGAGCGCTGTGCTTGGCATTTTTCAGTGGTCTCATAGTGGATAGTGGAAAACTTACTGATTTCTGGAGGATTGGACCATTGGCACCCACCTTCCGTAATCCCAAGTTCATGGCTCTGGCTCCTGAGTTTATGGCTTGTCTTTTTTCAGTGGTCTCATAGAATAGAGAAAAACTTACTGATTTCTGGAGGATCGGACCATTGGCATCCACCTCCAGTGATCTCAGGTTCATGGCTCTGGCTTCTGAGAATGTGAATCTGCATGGATTGGAGGTGGACACAATTGAGCACCACTTTATTCATTGTCTTTGGGACTGCCAGAAATCGCTGAGTGCTGTGCTTGGCTTTTTTCAGTAGTCTCATTAAATAGAGGAAAACGTACTGATTTCTGTAGGGTTGGACAACCGGCACCTACCTCCATGGATCCCAAGTTCATGGTTTTGGCTCCTAGGGATCTGCATGGAGCAGAGGTGGACACAATTGACCACCACTTAATTCATTATCTTTGGGACAGCCAGAAATTACTGAGCGCTGTGCTTGGCTATTTGCAGTGGTCTCATAGAATTGAGGAAAACATACTAATTTCTGGAGGATTTGACCATTGGCATCCACCTCCAGTGATCCCAAGTTCATGGCCCTGGCTCCTGATAATCGGGATCTGCATGGAGCGGAGGTGGATATGCTTGACCACCACTTTATTCATTGTCTATGAACTGCTAGAAATCACTGAGCGCCGTGCTTGGCGTTTTTCACCAGTCTCAGCGACAATTAATAGAATGGAGGTCAAACCAGTCCCACACTGCTCCATACAAGACGGGCTGCAGAGTTTTGTTTTCAGAAGCTAGAGCCCAATTCTCAAGATTACTGGGGGTCCTAAGAAAACAAACCCCCAGCAATTATTCAGTTTCCACCTCTCCTATAGATAAAAGATTATTTCTATTGGGATATCACTAAAAAAAGTTGCAGAAATGTAATCATCACACAGTAATTTAACTTTATTCACATAAAACTGAGAAAATATATTTTTCTTTCTAGTTATAAGTTACACTTCTTCATAAGTATCTTGTCTAAACGTCATGCATTATTAGTTGTATCTCCTTCAGACATCTTAGGGTACGTGCACATAGCAGCTTTCTATTTAAAAAATATCCTTAAAAAACAAATGAAAGACTTTTCCTATTAATTTTATTGTAAAACCACTTTGATATTCAAAAATTTAGTAATTTACTTCTGCTTAAGGGTTTGAAAAATGCTAAAAAAGAAAGTACGTTACGCCTTAGAAGCTGCTCCAAACTAGATGCTGTGCAATAAAAGTTAACAAAAAACTTTAGGAAACTATTCCAAAATGCTTCAAAACCACTTCAGGAAACAAAAAACTCCTCTAAAAGCTCTCGAAATAGAAGTGCTTTTTTAAGCTTTTTACCCTAGAAAACTCGTATTTTTTGACTGCCTTAAAAAAAAAACAAAATCACCCTGCGCACATAATCTAAAGGGTGCTTTGCACGCTGCGACATCGCTAACGATATATCGTCGGGGTCACGGTGTTTGTGACGCACATCCGGCGTCGTTAGCGACATCGCAGCGTGTGACAGCTAGGAGCGACGATCAACAATCGCAAAAGCGGCAAAAATCGATGATCGTTGACACGTCGCTCAAATCATAATGTCGTTGGTGTTTCATTTCGCAGGTTGTTCCCCGTTTCTGCGGCACCACACATCGCTGTGTGTGACACCGCAAGAACCACAAATATCATCCTACCTGCGTCCACCGGCAATGAGGAAGGAAGGAGGTGGGCGGGATGTTCCGGCCGCTCATCTCCTCCCCTCCTCTTCTATTGGGCGGCCGTTTAGTGATGCCGCTGTGACTTCGCTGTGACGCCCTTGAAGGAGGGATTGTTCGGCGGCCACAGCAATGTTGCTGAACAGGTATGTGCGTTTGACGCTGCCGTAGCGATATTGTTCGCTATGGCAACGATCAACACATGTTGCACGAACGACGGGGGCGGGTGCTATCGCTCGCGACATCGCTACCAATCGCTAACAATGTCGCAGCGTGTAAAGCACCCTTGAGGGTCTATTCAAACTGAGGTTTGTAGGAGTTTTTGGAGTGGAGACTCTACAAAATCCTTCTTAAAAATTCATTCCAAAGATTGGAGGTTTTGCCTAATCTCTGCTCCAAAAACTCAGCAAAAAGACATTGTGTGCACATATCCTACTCTGTCGAGTTGAGTGATTTGCGTTGCACAATGATCATCATTCTTGGCAGCGCATTGTCCGGTGTAAACAGAACCTTCGCAGCTGAAAACAATGGCAGCCTATACGCACTGAGTGGCGGATCGGGAGCGGCGGGCGCTTACTGTTGCCGATTGGGAAATGTAAACTTATATTTATCACAGAGGTTCCTATGAAATTATGGCCGTCTGTAACTGGAGCCCATTAGCTGACTATAGACTTTTGTAAACGGAACAGTCTGTAGTCAGCGATTTTGGTCATTGTATCCCTATTTCTCACATTTTTTAATTATTATACTAATGTAAATGTTAAAGTAAAACTTAAAATGATATTTCCACATAAAACATGTCTGATCAGAAGTAACACTTTTGTGGGTCTTTTGCTCAAGTTGCTTTGAAATACGGGATACAATTAGGAGTAATGCCTTCAGTCGTATTACGAGCTCCCAATTATATGGAGCCATAATCTGGCACCAATAGAAATCTCTAGGGCCATGCTGTACCTCCAGTTCATACTTAGGCGCATATGATGATGCTGCATGGAGAGTCTACAGCTCTGTGAGAGTCCATATACATCGCTGCATTAGTATGTCTGATAGTGGAGAATCACTTTTTATGGTCTCATAGACTAGATGATTCATATAGAGAAGGCTTAAAGGGGTATTCTGTAACGCTCACCACTGGTGTTGTTGAGGTGGCAAGCAAGAGTAAAAAACGACCACTGGAGCACAGTGGGAACCCGGGCTTACTCTTTAGCAGGAGGAGCTTAAAGGGAACCTGTCACCAGATTTGCTGACTAGAAAGGCCCCGTTACACGCTACAATTTATCTGACGATATGTTGTCGGGGTCACGGTTTTCGTGATGCACTTCCGTCGTCGTTAGCGACGTCGTTGCGTGTGACACCTACGAGCGACTCCGAACGATCTTAAAAATATCGAAAATCATTGATCGTTGACACGTCGTTCAGTTTCAAAAACATTGTTCATCATTTCGAACGCAGCAGACATATTGCTATGTTTGACACCCTGCCAACGACGAATAACATCGTTAGTGCGTCCGTCATCAGTGACGCGGGCGTGTTGTTACGAGCAATGCTCCACGCCTCCTCCGCTTTGAGTGGTGGTACCAACTGCATTCTGATTTGGCAGGCATGGTTGATAAGGCGGACAAAATTATACGCCTCTGTTGTTTCCAGAATCGTTGGGAGGATTGCAGTGTGACGGTGTCCACACGACCGCCTTTGTCAAACGATGTTGCGTCGTTTGTGAGATGGCTACGTGTGACCGCTACAAAATTACCTATGAGCGATCTCGGCAAATCATAGCAGCGACCTGGGCGTGTCACATCACTAGCGATATCGTTGCGTGTTATGCTGCGGCCACCACCAGTGAGCCCCTATATAGAGCAACAAGTCTTTCCAAAAGTGAAATCCAACTCCCTAAGAACTTTTTGGCAGGCTTGTAGACATTAACTGCTTCCTTACTTTAACACTTTGAATGCCAAATTGGAGATCAAGAGAAAAGCTGGGCACCTCATGTTTATTGAGCTGTGTGTTTCTCTGGGATAACGCAGGGGTTGAATGGTAAAAGGAATGGCTTTTGCAGTGCAGATGGTTTGACGTGAGCAGGAAAATCACCATTCAGACTGTTATTTTTGCATGACTCAAATCACCAGATATTCAAAAAAAAACAAGTCACATATTGTGTATCCTGACTGTGAGCCTGGTCTTAAACCAGTACCACACAATGTAGAGATTGAGAATCCACTGTCTGCCTCTCCCACAGCAGTCATGACAATGGCAACTGATGGTTCTGATCCTGATGTAGAAGAATATATTGATTGGCCCGATGTATACCTTGATCCAGAAGAACCAGTGGGTCAGCTGCACTTGCTGAGCCAATGACATTTAGATGATCTTGTAAGATATTTGTCCACGGCCTCCTTCACACGTCCGTGTCTCCGGCACGTGTGTTGTCCGTTTCCTCACGTGCCGGAGACACGGGCACACGTAGACCCATTAAAATCAATGGGTCTGCGCACACATGCGTGTTTTGCTATGGACCGTGTTTACGTGTGGAGCATACGTGTGCCCGTGTGCTCCACACGTAGACATGTCCATTTTTCTCCGGCATCACGGGTGTCACACGGCCCGCACACGGACCGCATAGATGTGATCCGTGTGACACGCACCGGAGAAAACACACGTGCTTGTACAAAAAAAAAAAATCTATACTCACCTTCTCCAGCACTGCTGTCTCTGCCGCTGCTGTCACTTGCTTCTGACCGCCGCTCATTATGCTCATTGAATATTCACATCACTGCGGGCTGGAAGCAGCAGCACCGGGGAGTCGACAGGACCAGAGATCAAAAATCAGCACCACGGACAGCAACGCCAGTGAGAGGTGAGCAGAAAGTTCCCGTTCTCCGTGTGTTATCACGGATAACACACGGAAAACACACGTTGTGCCATAAAAACGGCACACGGAGGACAATTCGCACCTTTGAAATGTGATTTTCACGGACGTGTAAAGGGGGCCTAACGAAAAGTCAAAACTGCTAGCTTCTAAACTTGGGCAATGGAATTTGCTACAACTAGGCTCCACACCAAGTTTGCTGAATATTATGCAATGAAAAGCGTTGTCTGTTTCTGTACTGATGTAAATGGTGTTACGATGCAGTTGGATGGTACACACATTCCCGATGAAGGGAGGTTATTCATAGACTCCTGCAAAACGAGTTTGAAAACTGACTTGTTGCACAATGGTAACGAAAAACCATCTTTTCCATTGGCTCATGCGGTTGGTATGAAAGAGACCCATGCTTGAGTAGAGTTAATTTTGAAAACAATCAAATAATCAGAACATGAATTGGAAATTTGGGCTGACCTGAAAATGGTAGAACTGCTGCTTGGCCTACAATTTGGGTACACGTAGCATATATGTTTCTTGTGCCTATGGAACAGTTGTGATGGCAGCAAAAATTACAAAATGTGCGACTGTACAATAAACCCCTCTGCTGGGAGGAAATTAAGGCCTTAGCTACACGACATGAAAATCAGAGCAAGTGGAATGCGATAAAACATCGCATTCCACTCGGACCATTATTAGCCTATATGTCAGCACCCATGAGCGATTATTTTCTCAGCCCTAATCGGACCGAGAAAACAATCACAGCATGCTGCGACTTTAATGCGATACTTCTTTCTTTCGCACCCATTCAAGTCTATGGGGTGAGATAAAAATCGCACTGCACTCGCATTACACCGGTGTACCACGAGTGTAGAGCGAGAATGGTAATAGCTGGCAAAAGGAGGAGAGAGGGAGATAAATCCCTCCCTCCACTTTGCAGCGCCGGCCCACCCCTCCTCAGTGCCGACCCGCCCCCCGCAGCTGAGGTCTAATCGCATGATCGGACCTCAGTTGCAGTGACATTCACATGACACTCGGCTCCTGTTGTGCTGTCAGCGTGAGCCGAGTGTCATGTGAGGATCACACTAGTCCACCGTGTGGCCCCGGCCTAATTGTAATTCTCCTGTTAGCACTCCAGTTTCAGTCACGGTGCAATGCCGACGTAGATTCAGTCACCGCTTTGTGTATGGAGAGTGGAAGCTGTAATCATCCTCCTCACTGACTGACAGCTGTGTCTGGTGATGAGCGGCTGTCAGTCAGTTCAGGGGGCGAGGTTATAGCCGCCACTCTCCATACACAGAACGGTGACTGAACCCACCGGCAGCAGGATTCAATGTGGAGGTGTAGGGCGGGTTCAGAATGCCATTATCCTGCAGATTAACTCTATATCTGCAGATTAATACCAGGTTACCATCATATTATGTCATGAAGGGGTTAAACGGGAATACAAGACTTTTTTGAAATGTTATTATTCCATTACATTTGTATATACTGTTTACTACGGAAACTTTGCTGTAGATCAGATAATTGTTGGAGTAAAACACGTTGTGTACAAACTTGTTCAATGCTTTCCAAGTGCTGAATCATTTGGACACACGTATGCATAACAGCATTTCCTGACATGATACATCAATTCTGACTTTGGTTTTGGAACATGGACACTTGATTTAGTATAGGACACATGGTTTTTGCTCAGTTGAAGACAACATTTTTGTTGTTGTGATGTGTTACTGAACTTCTGCATGCGGTTTGGATACAATCCCTGTTTTCTCTGCTTTAGATGTAGCAGAGCTTAAAATGTTGAGTCGTGTATAAAAACATGCAAATGACCCTGATCAAAAGTTTACATACCCTGGTGATTTTGTCCTGATAACATGCACAGAAGTTGATACAAATGGGTTTGAATGGCTAATAAAGGTAACATCCTCACCTGTGACCTGTTTTCTTGTAATCAGTGAATGTGCATAAAAGCTGAGTGAGTTTCTGGGATCCAGACAGACTCTTGCATCTTTCATCCCGCCACTGACGGTTCTGGATTGTGAGTCATGGGGAAAGCAAAAGAAATGTCAACAGATCTACGGGAAAAGATAGTTGAACTGTATAAAACAGGAAAGGGATACAAAAGATATTCAATGAATTGATGATGCCATGTCAGCAGTGTTCACACTGTGATTAACAAATGGAAAATCAGGGGCACTGTAAAAACCAAACCAGGATCAGGTAGACCAACAAAAATTTTGTCCACAACTGCCAGGAAAATTGTTCACGATGCAAAGAAAAACCCACAAATAACATCAGCTGAAATACAGGACTCACTGAAAACTATCGGTGTGGCTGTTTCAAGATGCACAATAAGGAGGCACTTGAAGAAATATAGGCTGCATGGTCAAGTCGCCAGTAAAAAGCCATTACTGCGCAAATGCCACAAAGTATCTCACCTACAATACACCAAACAGCACAGAGACAAGCTTCCAAACTTCTGGAACAAAGTTATTTGGAGTGATAAGACCAAAATCAAACTTTTTGGCCATAACGATAAACGTTACATTTGGAGAGGTGTCAACAAGGCCTATGACGAAAGGAACCCCATTCCTACTGTAAAGCACGGAGGTGGATCACTGATGATGTGTGAGCTACAAAAGCACAGGAAACTTGGTCAAATTTGAAGGAAAGATGAATGCAGCATGTTATCAGCAAATACTGGACGCAAATTTGCAGTCATCAGCCTGGAAGTAGCGCATGGGACGTACTCAAACGTTCCAACATGACAATGATCCAAAACACAAGGACAAGTCGACCTGTCATTGCTACAGCAGAACAAAGTGAAGGTTCTGGAGTGGCCATCTCAGTCTCCTGACCTCAAGATCATTGATCCACTCTTGGGAGAACTCAAGTGCGCAGTTCATACAAGAAAGCCCATGAAGTTACAGGAACTGGAGGCTTTTTGCCAAGAAGAATGGGCAGCTTCACCATCTGAGAAAATGAAGAGCCTCATCCACAACTACCACAAAAGATGTCAAACTGTCATTGATGTTAGAGGGGGCAATACACGGTATTAAGAACTATGGTATGGGAAGTTTTGATCATTGTCATTTGGATGTTTTTGGTTGTCATTATGATTTAAAAAGAGAAAAACACAGTAGTGTGACAATAAATGGCTTCACCCAACCACTAACCATGAGTGGAAAAAAAGATTTTCTGTTATCATTCATATTCTCTGAAAAAAGGCCAAGAAAGCAAAAAATCTGCCGGGGTATGTAAACTTTTGAGCACAACTATATATATGTAAAGATGTTGTTAAATCCAGTGGCTGAAAATCTGTATAAACCTAATAGATCCTCCAATGAGGGTTTGCATCTAGTTCAGACGATCCTCTGTGAGGTGACCACACATCAGCAGCACAAATCTCCCTCCTGTTCTGATGATTTACTACAACACATCAGCGCAGACACAATGTATTAGCGTTAAGTCCAGACTGTTCGGCTCGCTGAGGATTACCTAGACGCATTATGTCTGCATGGATTTTCATCCCATAGATGTAAACATCTCGCCAACATGGGCTGGGTTTAGTGGGAGAGGAGTGGCCTCTCAATATATTTATTACCATTTAAAGGGGTTGTCCATTTCTGAGGGCTTTTTTTATTTCTTAAATACCTGTATGTATTTGATTCTAAAAATCATTTTTTTAATTGGATTTCATGAAATTTTTTATACCATTGTGCTTTTATAAACTCTCTGCTTCCTTGCAATTTTTTTATATTGTTTGTGAAAATAAATCAGCTAAGAGAAGCTCAGAAAGACACAGATAAGAGAGTTACAAACTCCCTTTCTGACAGCATAGCAAGTTTACTGATGGAGTCTTAAGGCCCCGTTACACGCAACGAAGTATCTAACGATATACAAAATGTGAAAACACACAATGGAGTATAAAAATCCACTAATTTATTTGATATATAATATACAAACATGTATCATAGAAAAAACTTTATAGGTTAATGCAAAATAGAAAAGAGACAAAAACAAGGAGGTGGCCCTTGAAAAAGGATCACGAAACGGGCGTCGGGCTTGGACCAGTGACTATCGGATCCTGCTTATTCATCAGGAGGGTATGTAACTCCTCTATTCGTGTGTCCCTAATGTAAATACTATTGAGTATTTTGCTACCATACTGTATGGGGTAGGGACCTGTGGTAGTTAGAGTGTGAGTAGCCCCCTGATTACAAGTGGGACTTTATTGAGATTTTAGGTCTGTGGGAGGTGGGATAACGAGTGCCTTTATTCTACCTGTAATTTACTGCCCCCTTCTCCCCCAGACTCTTCCAGGTAATGAATATTAATGTAGTCACTTGGTCCCCACCTTGTTGAGATTTACTACCTCTTTGTTTTTGTCTCTTTTCTATTTTGCATTAACCTATAGAGTTTTTTCTATGATACATGTTTGTATATTATATATCAAATAAATTAGTGGATTTTTATACTCCATTGTGTGTTTTCACATTTTGTATATCTCTGCAGGAGTTGATCCTATTATTATCTTTCATTATGGGGGAATTTATGTGCACTAGCACTTGATGACGGTTTCAATATGCTTTCCCCCCACTTTTTCCATGAATATTGTATTCATTGAAGTATCTAACGATATATCGCCGGGGTCACGGATTCCGTGACGCACATCTGGCATCGTTAGCGACGTCGTTGCGTGTGACACCAACGAACGGCAGTTAACGATGGAAAATACTCACCAAATCGTCCATCGTTCCTTTTCAAAAAAGCGTTGCTTGCTGAGGACGCAGGTTGTTCATTGTTCCCGAGGCAGCACACATCGCTATGTGTAACACCTCGGGAGCGACGAACTACAGCTTACCTGCGGCCGCCAGCAATGAGGAAGGAAGGAGGTGGGCGGGATTTTACGGCCGCTCATCTCCGCCCCTCCGCTTCTATTGGGTGGCCGCTTAGTGACGCCGCTGTGACGCCGCACGGACCGCCCCCTTAGAAAGGAGGCGGTTCGCCGGCCACAGCGACATTGCTAGGCAGGTAAGTACATGTGATGGCTCCTAACGATATTGTGCGCCACGGACAGCGATTTGCCCGTGATGCACAACCGACGGGGGCGGGTGCCTTCACCAGCGACATCACTAGCGATGGCTTTTTAGCAAACCTGTGATGCTAGTCACTACTTACAAGAAGTATGGTTGGAGGAGTGGTCATGAAAGCCGGGGTCTGGTAACGGGAGGACGCGTATGAGCACAAAGAGAAAATAGGGGCGTAGTCAAGTCAAAATCCGAGGGTTAGTCATCCAGGAGAGCACATATTAGATTTCTGGGAGAAGCAGAAACATGGTTAGGTAACGGTCCAAGGTCAAAAAGGCAAGCAGTCATGACAGGAACAAGGGACAGGCGGAGAGAAGTCAAATAACTTTTCGAGGTCAGAGAGAAAAGATAGAGACACAAGCCAACAGCACCACGACAGAACCAGAAAATACAACTGGCGAGGTTCTGGGGGAGCATGCTCAGTAAAGAAGCCTGAGCAATGCCCAGAAGATGGAACACCTGAGAAATCAACATGGAACCCTGCGCTGTCAATCAAGCTGCTAGCTCAGTAACTCAGGAAAGTGCAGCAGAGCATCTCTAAAGGCAAGATGCTCTGCAGAGAAGAATCGTGACATATGGAAAACTTGACTAATCTGCACCAACATGGAATCCTGTGCTGTCAAACACACTGCTAGCTAGTAACACAGGAAAGAGCAGCAGAGCATCTCCAAAGGCAAGATGCTCTGCAGAGAGGAATCATGACAAAACCCATTTGCAAAAATGATTTTTGGCCCCAATGACATAAAAAAAAATCCAATCTCATCCGGGACCCCTGTAACCTAGATGTTTGCAGTAAACTGTATCGCAAATCAGTAATACATTAGGAGCATCTTGCTCTTGCAGGGTTGATATTAATACAGACGTGGTGTATTATTAGGTTGTAGACCATTTATCACTTTGACAAGTAATGAAGATTCTCTTTTAGTCCCTATCTATACCACCTAATAATTTTAAATGAGTAAGAATGGGTTTAGGTGGCCACATAATGGCACATGCCGCCCCGGCATCTCAATACTATGGAGCTGTGGGCAGTCCTTGTTCTGCCATATGGTGCCTCCCTATGGTGCCATGTTACACACTGCCTGATAGAGCATGTAAATCAGAAAGAAAAAATATTTCAAATAACTTAGAGGCATGAACGAGCATCACCCCATAGGGGGATATTGGACTATTCTGCCCACCTGCTCTTTTTTCATATTTATTATACTGCCCAGTAATAGGTTGTACAGTATACTCGAGTGTCCCTATGGGTTATCCTCATACTATACAGACCAATGCGTATGTGCCGCCCCCGTGTCAGCAGCCGGGCTGCTCGGATCCGAATCCGCGGTGGCTCGAGGGGTGTCCGGACCCGGGGGTCGAGCGGTCACTCAAATGAAGGAGGTATTTACAGGAGGTTATGTTTAGAGTTCGTGATGCCACCCGTGGTGTGTGTTAATGTGGAGTAACACCGCTGCGGCTGGGAGTACCCGGGGGTGATGGAGTGAGGCAGCTGGATGTTAGAACCCTCCACGGGTAGGGGGGATGCCCCAGGACTCGGTGATGGGAGCTGGGGGGAGCCGTGGGGAGCGAAGAGGGACACTTTCGTACTCACACAGTCCATAAAGCTGACACCGAGAACTGGATAAACCAAAGTTCTGGACACCGCTGCCACTGAGGGGAGCTAGTTTGGGTCCCATCCCCGATGGTGCTGCCTGGTGATCTGTGACCTTCCTCCTGGCACTTAGTTCACTTCTTTATTGGTCCCGGTAGCGTAAAACTAATTGGGTCCCGCTCCCAGTGTGGCTAACTGTGGGAGGTTGGTATTTTCTGGACCGTTTTTGTGGAAAGTCCTATCCCCCTCGTTGCGCTAGTACCCCAATTTTGGAGCTGGTGGAGAATGGATCTTGAAGGCTCCGTTCTCATCGGGTAAATTGTCAGGTTGCCTGAAGCTACTCCCTGACCAAGGGTCCACGTACCCCGTCGTGCCCTGGTCCCAGCCCTGTGATGGTACAAGGCTGCCGGCTGTCCTCCTCGACATTTTCATGCCCCTTGTCACGATCCCCTGCGACTGGAGGTCCAGCTTTTACTAGGCCCAGACCACCGTCTGCTACCTAGTTGCTTAAAAGGAGCCTGGCTCCTGACCTCCTCTCTCCTTCACTCCCTACACTTCACTCTACACTCTCCAACTGACAACTCCCTGACACTCCTGACCTCACCAACTAACCCCACAAGTGGGTGACTCTATTCCACTCAGACCGTCCACTGGTGTGTCTGGTGGGTGTGGTGCAGAGTGTACCTAGGATTTTATTGACTGATGTAGGCAACACCATGTAGTTAGGGATCCATAACCAAGGAGGAGGTGGATATTGCACAGAACGAAGGGCAGATTGCACAATACACTGTGACGACCTGATAGTCCAGGGGCGTCACACGTAGTCTGGGACACCATGGTAGTTTTCTACCAGCCATTCAAATGTAGTGTTTTTAATCAAATGAAGAAATGCAATTTTTAATTTTTTATGAGAAACATTTTTTTTTTGTCCACTTGGATTTGCTGGAAATTGTGAAACTACTTCACTATTTTTTTTTTTATTGTGTCCCTGTGTAGCACCATTATTTTCATATTGATAGAGTTGTCTGATGACTTGCTTTGTTCTTGGGGAGCTGATGTTTTACAGATTACATTTTGATAAAACATTTAGATTGCTTAAAACACAGTTCTGATGTTTCAATTATTTTTTGTACGTCATTTACTAATCTGCTTAATTAATTTCATATTTTCATAGATGAGACTTTTACGGATGAGGCAATATCAAATACAGTGCCTTGCGAAAGTATTCAGCCCCCTTGAATTTTTCAACCTTTTCCCACATTTCAGGCTTCAAACATAAAGATAAAAATTTTAATGTTCTGGTGAAGAATCAACAACAAGTGGGGCACAATTGTGGAGTTGAGTGAAATTTTTTATTGCTTATTTTAAACTTTTGTAAAAATAAATAACTGAAAATTAAGGCGTGCAATATTATTCGTCCCCTTTAAGTTAATACTTTGTAGCGCCCCCTTTTGCTGCGATTCCAGCTGCAGTCACTTGGGGTATGTGTCTATCAGTTTTGCACATCGAGAGACTGAAATTCTTGCCCATTCTTCCTTTGTAAACAGCTGGAGCTGAGTGAGGTTGGATGGAGAGCGTTTGTGAACAGCAGTTTTCAGCTGTTTCCACAGATTCTCGATTGGATTCAGGTCTGGACTTTGATTTGGCCATTCTAACACCTGGATACGTTTATTTGTGAACCATTCCATTGTAGACATGGTTTTATGTTTGGGATCATTGTCTTGTTGGAAGACAAATCTCCATCCCAGTCTCAGATCTTTTGCAAACTCCAACAGGTTTCCTTCAAGAATGGTTCTGTATTTGGCTCCATCCATCTTCCCATCAAATTTAACCATCTTCCCTGTTGCTGCTGAAGAAAAGCAGGACCAAACCATGATGCTGCCTCCACCATGTTTGACAGTGGGGATGGTGTGTTCAGGGTGATGAGCTGTGTTACTTTTACACCAAACATATCCTTTGGCATTGTGCCCAAAAAGTTCGACTTTGGTTTCATCTGACCAGAGCACCTTCTTCCACATGTTTGATGTGTCTCCCAGGTGGCTTGTGGGAAACTTTAAATGACACTTTTCATGGATATCTTTGAGAAATGGCTTTCTTCTTGCCACTCTTCCATAAAGGCCAGATTTATGACTGATTGTTGTCCTATGGACAGACTCTCCCACGTCAGCTGTAGATCTCTGCAGTTCATCCAGGTGATCATGGACCTCTTGGCTGCATCTCTGATCAGTCTGCTCCTTGTTTGACATGAAATGTTTGAGGAACGGACGGGTCTTGGTAGATTTGCAGTGGTATGATACTCCTTCCATTTCAATATGATCGCTTGCACAGTGCTTCTTGGGATGTTTAAAGTTTTGAAAATCTTTTTGCAACCAAATCCAGCTTTAAACTTCTCCACAACAGTATCCTAGACCTGCCTGTTGTGTTCCTTGGTCTTCATGATGCTATTATTATTATTATTATTACTATTTATTATTAATGCGCCATTTATTCCATGGCGCTTTACAAGTGAAAGAGGGTATACATACAACAATCATTAACAGTACAAAACAGACTGGTATAGGAGGAGAGAGGACCCTGCCCGCGAGGGCTCACAGTCTACAGGGAATGGGTGATGGTACAATAGGTGAGGACAGAGCTGGTTGCACAGTGGTCTACTGGACTGAAGGTTATTGTAGGTTGTAGGCTTGTTGGAAGAGGTGGGTCTTGAGGTTCCTCTTGAAGCTTTCCACGGTAGGGGAGAGTCTGATATTTGCGCTATCTGTGCTTTAAACAGAACACTGAGACTATCACAGAGCAGGTGCATTTATACGGAGACATGATTACACACAGGTGGATTATATTTATCATCATCAGTCATTTAGGACAACATTGGATCATTCAGAGATCCTCAATTAACTTCTGGAGAGAGTTTGCTGCACTGAAAGTAAAGGGGATGAATAATATTGCACGCCACAATTTTCAGTTATTTATTTTTTACACAAATTTAAAATAAACAATAACTATTGTTCCACTTCACAATTGTGTCCCACTTGTTGTTGATTCTTCTCCATAAAATTTAATTTTTTTATCTTTTTGTTTGAAGCCTGAAATGTGGGAAAAGGTTGAAAAATTCAAGGGGGCCGAATACTTTCGCAAGGCACTGTATGTTTATTATTTTTTTAATTTTGGAAAAATTCTAAACTTTGTAGAAACTAAATCAGTTTGTATCGCCATTTTCTAAGACCTGCGCCTTTTTAATTTGTCCATTGATGAAACTGTTGTTTTATTTGCATGGCAAGCTACGGTATAATTTTTATTTGTTCCATGTTGAGGTTCAAATTTATTTTTTTTGGGGGGAGTCAAACGTCAGAAAGAAGTTAAACTGCACTGGTACATGAAAAAAGCCCTGCGATCGGTTATTATGGGTAATGTAGACAATTTTTCTCTGTTGATAATTTTGCCCCTATATGTGGCCCAAAATAAATTTTACTTGTAAGAAATGTAATTTTGGGAATTGGCATTAGTGATATTGAACTCTTAAGCGGGCTTTATACGCTGCTACATGGCTACCGATATATTGTCGAGGTCACGTCGGTAGTGACGCACATCCGGCACCGGTAGCGACATCGCAGCATGTGACGCAAATGAGAGACGATCAACGAGCGCAAATACGTGCTATATCGTAGCTCGTTGTCACGTCACTCACTTCCATAATATCGCTGCAGCGATGGTACGATGTTGTTTGTCGCTCCAGCGGCATCACACATCGCTGTGTGTGACGCTGCTGAAACGATAAACATCTCCTTACCTGCCTCCACTGGAAAAGGAGAAAGGAAGGAGGTGGGTGGGATGTTCTGGCCGCTCATCTCCTCCCCTCCTTTTCTATTGGGCGGCGGTTCAGTGACGCTGCTGTGACGTCGCTGTGACGCTGAACGAACTGCCCCCTTAGAAAGGAGGCGGATCGCCGGTCACAGCGTCGTCGCAGGGCAGGTAAGTAGTGTGACGGGGGAGTGCGATTTTGGGCACGATGGACAGCGATATGCTCGTGTCGCACAAAAGAGGGGGCGGGTACGCACGATAGATATATCGTCACCGATATCGCTCCCGTAGAGTTTTTATCATGAAATGCTTCTTTCCTCACTGCTAGGACCCTATGTGATCAGTTTTGCCAATTGGAGGAAGGTAGGAAAGTCTTTTCCAAACCCGATAAACCCCTTTACGAATGTACTTTATGTAGGTAGGATCATGCACTAAGTGCCAAAAATTTGTAAGTTTTCTGACATTTTTTAACTCTTGATGAAAACTTTTGGCTAACGATAGCTTTCTTCACAAAATAAATTTGATTCCTGGGGATAACAACAACATGACATCCTCTGATTGTCTTATTATAAAAGGAGTTGTCACAATCCCTCTGTGCATGGCATCTTGCACACAGGTGATGCTCTGCTGCGCCTTCCTAAACTACAGAGCTGGCAGTGAGATGTTTCCTTTGTGCAGAGCATCGTGCTTTTGGAGATGCTCTGCTGTGTTTCTTTGAGCACTTGCTGACAGGTTGTTTGACAGCACAGGATTCCATGCAGGTTCTGGGAGGTGCTGATTACTCAGGTGTTCTACCTTTCTGGTAGTTACTCTGTTTTATTACTGAGCATGC
This sequence comes from Anomaloglossus baeobatrachus, assembly GCF_048569485.1. Lineage (NCBI taxonomy): Eukaryota > Metazoa > Chordata > Amphibia > Anura > Aromobatidae > Anomaloglossus > Anomaloglossus baeobatrachus. The sequence goes on along the minus strand of NC_134358.1, from coordinate 528,903,833 downwards.
TCTCCCAGAACCTCGCCAGTCGTGCTCTCTGGTTCTGCAGTTGTGCTCTTGGCTTGTGTCTGTTCTCATGTTCTGATCTAAGTTTTCTGACCCTGGATCGTTGTTTGACTCCTTTCTGCCTGCTCCCTGTTTTTGTTATTAACTCCTGGCTTTTGACCTTGGACCATTACCTGACCACATCTCTGTCTGCTCCCTGAATCTAATACGCACTCTCCTGGAATTCTGACCCTCGTCCTGTGACTTGACTGTGTTTCTGCTTACTCCCCTGTGTCCTGTTGTGTCCTCCAATTTCCTGACCCCGGCTTGTCTGACTACCTTCCCTTTATACTATCTGTAACTAGTTACTAGCATCACAGACATCTTAAAATGAATGTCTACTTTGGAGGAATAATATTGATACTTTCATCCAACTATTTCCTTTTTTATAGTGGAAATTTTCATAGCAGGCACTGGAAAAATACCCATCATTCTTCACTACCTGCAGTAATCTAGTAAAATCATAATTAATGGTTATTCCCATTTTTGCAAGTTTTCACCTATCTACAATTTGCCCGTCACCACTCTATTCATTGTCTATGGGATTATCGCTGCACTCAGCTATCTCCACTTTATCAAGGCATTTCAGAGCCTTGATTTTAGGATTGATGAGGGTCCAAGCTGTTGAATTGCCAAGTTATTGCTTATCTTGTAGATAAGTGATATCTTCGAAATCTGGGAATAACTCTTTAACAGTAGTGATAAGCGAATGTGCTTGCCAATGCTCAATACTAAATTGAGCATTGGGGTGTTCGAGATTGCTTGTTACTCGATCGAGTATCAAGGTGCTTGAGTGCCATGCTCAAGTCACCATCCCGCATGTATTGCAGCTATTAGACAGCCAATAAACATGCCGGGATTGCCTGCCCTTAACGGTAATGCTGTAGCCATGTTGGCTACTTTGCATTACTGTGATTGGTGCATTGCGTCACTGAGACCCAGCGACACTGATGAGAGTTGCCATCACTATCCGGCGCCTATGAATAGCTGTACTTTACTATTATTCACAATTGCTGGAGCTGCATTTCAGGAACGTGGACTACATCGGAACTTCAGTGGAACATTTTTGATTTTTTGATAAATTAGTCAGCAAAGGATAGTGTGGAGGAGTCTTTATATAAATATATTTTTTGTGTGTATGTCTTTTTTTTCTTTTCACTTACTGGGTTAGTAATGGGGGTGTCTGATGGACCCCTCTCCAAAACTATCCCCTGGGCTTGATACCAGGTGACATTACACAACTTATCAACCCTAAAAAATATTACCCAGATTGCCACCGCACCAGGGGAATCGGGAAGAGCCGGGCGAAGTGACGTATCACATAATATGCACCAATTGTTGGCCAGATGCAGGCTGGTATTTTTAGGCTGCAAGGGGCCAAATAACCATGGACCTTCCCAGCCTGATAATATCAGCCCCCAGCTGTCTGCTTTATATTGGCTAGTTATGAAAAATGAACAGGACCCCATTTCAGTGTTTAAAATGAATTATTAATTTATATAGTTCCTAGCAGTGACCTGGAACATTAGGTGTCTTCTCCATGCTGTTCCATCCATTTCAGTGACTTCCCAGCCCCCCCATCCCTCCTGTTAGGGTCTTCTGGAAAATTTCTCGAGTTTGCCATTGACTTCCATTATACTCGATACTCAAGTTGAGCCCGACGGAGTGTACGACGGGCTTTATTCAAGTAACAATCACGCAATCGTTTTAGTGCTCGCTCATCTCTATTTAACAGCAATGTCCTAATACAAACTTATTATAAGGACTTGTTTTATAAGCTGGAGCTGAGCTCAGATTCGCCATCGCTGCCCTGTGAATTCGTCAGCAGAATGCAGGCACCATTTATAGCAGCCTGTATTGTGCCTAGGGAGCAACAGGCACAGGCTATCATAAAACACCGGCTGACAGGAAAGCCATAGGGAACGCCGCATTTCCTTACGGCTTCCCTGCCTCATTACTGGAATGTGAATGCTGGTAATGGGTGTGATGTCTATAATGAGCCTATATCAGAGAATTGCTCTTCGTGCAGGTCTGTAATACATAAGTGCGCTGTACGCTCCCCGAAGTAAAGCCGCCACCTGATTCCACAATATTATGCTACATAAATGTGGTCCCTGATTCTCATGTCCTGTATATTTCCTGCCCAATATTCCAGAATATATATATTTTTATTTTTCGATCATGTGTGATATTTGAGATATCTAGTAGGAGTCACATAATCCGTTTATGCATCGATTCTGCCCATGACGGAGAAGTGATTATTGGCAAATCCACTTTCTATTCATTTCAAATGATGCTTTGACCTCAAACTGTCCTTGAAGGTCATTGGAAATAAGATGCTCTGCGGAGAACGTTAAGCTTCTGTAATTTTTTTTTTCCTCCTCACCTTTGCAGTAAGTCTCCTACTCCGTAACAGAAGATGAATCATTGAAATTATATCTTTAACTATTTACTGTAAGAGCCTGAAATTCCCTAATGTCTAATATATTGCAGTCGCTTCAAGTGCGGAGACTAAAATTCGAGATGCCTGATTTTCTGCACGAGTTGATTTATGAGCTCTCGCCATATCCACGTTTAGAAGACCTTTACTTTATTGTTGAGTTTCCATGGAGCTGTAGATTTTTTTTTTATTCTGTCGAAGAAAGTAATGCAGTGTGCGAAAGGAAATTCTGATTTCATTATAAGAGTGCGAGCGTGTTCCAGCTGTCACCGGGCTGCCTCTTCGCTGAATGGTGCCTAGAATAGGAAATCTTTATCTCATTACACAAGACTTAATACAACAAATAATGCTTAAACCAATAAAGCAAGCAACGTAAATAGGAACATTTACCATAAACACAGAGTCCATGCATCAAGCCCTCCGCTAGCTCTGGACACAATAAATGAGTAAAAGACAATAACAAATTATTAGGAATAATCTTAGTCATTATTTTTATGTTCTGTAAAGCGGATCAGTCACCAGATTTCACTACACAAACTGCATACATTGCTAAATAGATCTTAGACCTGATAAGGATGGTGTATTTAATTTGAAAGTCCATGTTAATATGACCATAATAGTTTATCTCAATCTTCAGTCATCTGTCTTGATTAATAGTTCCTTGCTGTTCCTCCTCCCTGCTGAGATCTCACACTGCTCAGTACAAACTGCAACTGTCAATAAGTCTGGGTGGGTGGAAGCAGAATACAATTGGACTCATGAGCTATTTTTATTAATTAACTAAACTTTTAAAATGTTTATATGAAAGGAGTTGTCCAGGTACCTCAGTGTCCCTCCTCCCTGCTGAGATCTCCCGCTGCTCAGTACAAGCTGCAGCTGTCAATAAGTCTGGGTGGGTGGTAGCAGAATACAATTGGATTCATGAGCTATTTTTATTAATTAACTTATAAAATGTTCATCTTAAAGAAGTTGTCCAGGTACCTCAGTGTTCCTCCTCTCTGCTTAAAGAAGTTGTCCAGGTACCTCAGTGTTCCTCCTCTCTGCTGAAATCTCCTACTGCTCAGTACAAGCTTCAGCTGTGAATAAGGCTGGGTGGGTGGTAGCGGAATACAATTGGACTCATGAGCTATTTTTATTAATTAACTTATAAAATGTTCATCTTAAAGGAGTTGTCCAGGTACCTCAGTGTCCCTCCTCCCTGCTGAGATCTCCTGCTGCTCAGTACAAGCTGCAGCTGTCAATAAGTCTGGGTGGGTGGAAGCAGAATACAATTGGACTCATGAGCTATTTTTATTAATTAACTAAACTTATAAAATGTTTATCTTAAAGGAGTTGTCCGGGTACCTCAGTGTTCCTCCTCCCTGCTGAGATCTCCCGCTGCTTAGTATAAGCTGCAGCTGTCAATAAGTCTGGGTGGGTGGTAGTGGAATACAATTGGACTCATGAGCTATTTTTATTAATTAACTTATAAAATGTTCATCTTAAAGAAGTTGTCCATTTACCTCAGTGTCCCTCCTCCCTGCTGAGATCTCACACTGCTCAGTACAAGCTGCAGCTGTCAATGAGGCTGGGTGGGTGGAAGCTGAATACAATTTGACTCATGAGCTATTGTTATTAATTAACTAAACTTATAAAATTTTCATCTTAAAGGAGTTGTTTGGGTACCTCAAAGTCCTTCCTCCCTGCTAAGATCTCATACTGCTCAGTATAAGCTGCAGCTGTCAATAAGGCTGTGTGGGTGGAAGCTGAATATAATTGGACTAATGAAGTATTTTATTCATTAGCTAAACTTATAAAATGTTCATTTTAAAGGAGTTGTGCGGGTACAGCATATGGATGACGTATATATAGCTGCTGGAGCTGCAGAATGGCTCCTATATTAAAAAAAATAGGAGCTGTTCTGTAATACATTTAACATAGTTGTTAACTGCAACTCAATTCAAAGTCTTTACATCCATCTGCCGCTGGAAAAAACAACTAATCCATTGGGGTAATTGCTGTTGGCCTCCTACCACTCTTATTTTGATTAGCTATCTTAAAGATAGGTCATCAATATCTTATGGCTGGACAACACTTCTAATTTCAGGATTGTGCATCGATCCTGACATATATTTTCAAAGTGAATATATCAATCTTATCAGGTCTAAGCAATCCAATTCAGGCTGATTTCAGACATCTGTGCAACAAGTCTGTGTAGGGACTAGCCACTGGTCTTTGGACATCTGGCTATAAGGCTACAGAGTTCAATTCGGAAGATCAATGGCTAGTCCGTATATCATAAATTATACCTTGACATTGTTTCAGGAAGTAAATTTAAAAATTGAGACACTTGGAGCATAAAAAGGCCAGTTTTATGTGTGAGCCCTGTAGCCAGCGTCAAGGTGTATCTCTTTTTGCTGGGTCCCTACCTAAAATGCCTCTATCTGGGCTGAAAAAGTCTACAAATTTATGGAGGGGCAGGAACCTGCTATTAGAAAATTAAAAATTGCCTTAAGGTAGGTGCTAAGCAAAAAGAGATACACCTTGACACTGGCTGCTTGGCTCACATAAAATTGGCTTTTTTTATGCGCTTGTTTCAATTTTTAAATTTATTTCCTTAAGAATAATACATGTCCAAATGCCTGTATTCAATGTTTGCATGCCTTAGCTTTTCAGAGTGCAGCTGAATATTTATAAGTGTATGTTTCATGTTCAGCATGCACCTGTTCACACTTGCCTGATAGGAGTGTCATCAGTTTTTTTAAAGTTTACTTTATTTTTTTTATTGTTTCTCGACGGTTTGAATGTGATCTGATAATGTATACAACTTGTATGGTGAAAGTCTGTTGACGGCAGGTCCACTTTAAATTTTTCTTAAGCCTCATGCACATTGCAGATCAATAGATAGAGAGCCATACGGTTTAATACCTACATACTACAGAGCTATAAGCATTTCATGTACAACCAAATGGTATCTCCATATAACACAGCACTATTGAGGTTCACCACACTTGCAAACTATCACCTATCCACAGATGCCATGGATGATCAATGGGACCCCCTACAATACCAACAATGAGGCTCTAAAGTGCCCCATATGAATGGAACGATGACCATGCATGTGCACCAAGCTCCATATAATGCTTAAGAGACAGCAAAGTAGCGTTTGGCTATGTTCAACAGTTGCATAGACAATGAAGTGAGTGCACATGCTTTCTCAAGATCAGTAGGACCCCCAGTGTTCATCGATTTATATCCTATTCACCATAGAACAGGTGATAACTTGCTGGGACAAACCCTTTAAAGAGATATTCTAATGTAGGGTAGGATAACTCCATCATATGGTATCCATTGGAGCTTGATGCCAAAAAAAACCTTCTTATGAAGCGATGAACCGAGGGCCCTCCGATCTGAAGATCAAGTCATGGGATCAGATGGACTAACGGATAAACCAGGGAGAATGTTTATTTACAAGGAGTAACAAATGCAAGCTGCCAAGCAGCAAGAGGGGGAAAAAGGAGTAAAGGTGGGAAAACACCCCTCCGTACAGCATGAGAAAAAGAAAGACTTCAACCAGCTCACCCGATCCAAAAGGGAACCACAAACCCAGGACGGTGCATGGACAGGTTTTCTAGTCGGCCAGACTGCAACAACGAAGGAGGAGAAAAATCCAGCATCCAAGTTCAAGTGTTACTATAAAACTAATCCATTTAATAGTTCTGCATTAAAAATACTTTCCAGTGGTTTAAAATCAAGTGCACATAGTGGTAAATAGTACGCGTTTCGGACGTTCCATCCTTAGACTGAGACTAAGGACGGAACGTCCGAAACGCATACTATTTACCACTATGTTCACTTGATTTTAAACCACTGGAAGTATTTTTGAATGCATAGCTATTAAATTGATTTGTTTTATAATAACACTTGGACTTGGGTGCTGGATTTTTCTCCCTCTCCGTACAGCAGTATACTCTTTAGATAAAGTGAACAACCCAGGTCGCCGCAACTAGTACAACATACAATATAGTTTTAACAGTAGTACAGCGATATGCATATATTCAATGTTAAACAATCTTGGTTTGCCTATCCTAACTGGTCTCCTCTAAAGGGGCCATGCAGATACCACACTCTGGCTACGGAGGCCTAATATGGTTCCCTAACTGCTGTGCTTGGGCATACACTCACAGCTCCGTCTGCAGGATTGGTCCGCTCTAAGGCTTGACAGTACAATGCTCCACACTTCACTCCTTGAGGGCGATACAGGACTTCTCTTTCCACGCTTCACCGGGCAGCTGGGCTCATCAGGCGACGTGTCATAGCAGGCCAGATACCGACTCTCCTGTGTGCATCCCTCAGATGGACTAATGGATAAACAGGGAGAATGTTTATTTATAAGGAATAACAAATGCAAGCTGCTGAGTAGCGGGAGGGTGGAAAAGGAATAAAGGCGGGAAAACACCCCTCAGCACAACAGTATACTCTTTAGCTGAAGCGAACGGTGAGGTCACTGCAACTAGTACAACATACAATATAGTTTTAACAGCAGTACAGCGATATGCATATATTCAATGTTAAACAATCCTGCTTTGTATATCCTAACTGGTCTGACCCTAAAGGGACCGTGCGGATACCACACTCTGGCTATGGAGGCCTAATAAGGTTCCCTAACTGCTAAGCCTTAGAGCTCCGTCCGCTCTAAGGCTTGACAGTACAGTGCTCCACACTTCACTCCTTGAGGGCGATACAGGACTTCTCTTCTCACGATTGACTGGGCAGCTGGGCTCATCAGGCGACGTCTGCTAGCAGGCTGGATACCGACTCTCCTGTGTGCATCCCTCAGCATGACCTGGAACTCTCACACTGGCTACCACTTCCTGTTCTGCCTGCACTTTTCCCAGGTCAGACCAAACAAACACACAGCAGCAGGGGAGATGCGGCTCATTCCATAGTGTTCTGCAGGAGAGCCAGTCTCTTAAAGCCACAGTACAACAAAATCTTAAAGTCACAGTAAATTAACATCCTTCGTAAGGGCTGCACTCCCCTACAGTTATGCATCTATATTAAATGGGAGGCATACACAGGTAGAGAATGGCCCCAAGGTGTAAGGGGGTCCATTTCCACCTCGAAAGCAGGTGACATTCTGCATTATGATGAGCAAAGGACCTCTATATTGTTCTTGCACAGGTTCCCTCTTCTGTATTCTTTGCCTCCATCTTTATAATTGTCATGTTAGCTTTCATTATAATCCTGCCTGTAATGATAATGACCTAACTGCTGAGGAGCCATCTCTACAAAACAGTAAAGGGTGCTTTACATGCTGCGACATCGCCAACGATATATCGTCGGGGTTACGTCGTTAGTGACGCACATTCGGCGCTGTTAGCGACATTGCAGCATGTGACACCAAGGAGCGACGATCAACGATCACAAAAACGTCAAAAACCGTTGATCATTAACACGTCGCTCCTTTACATAATATCGTTGCTGGCTGCAGGTACAATGTTGTTCGTAGTTCCTGCGGCATCACACATCGCTATGTGTGACACCGCAGGAACGACGAACATCTCCTTACCTGCGTCCACCGGCAATGCGGAAGGAAGAAGGTGAGCGGCATGTTCCGGCCGCTCATCTCCGCCCCTCCTCTGCTATTGGATGGCTGCCGTGTGACGCCGCACGAACCGCCCCCTTAGAAAGGAGGCGGATCGCCGGACAGAGCGACATCGCAGGGAAGGTAAGTACGTGTGACGGGTGTTAGCGATGTTGTGCGCCACGGGCAGCGATTTGCCCGTGATGCACAACCGACGGGGGCGGGTACACTCGCTAGCGATATCGGTACCAATATCGTAGCATGTAAAGTACCCTTTAGTGTCATTCTAATGTGAGGTTCAACGACTAGTGTGAAAAAGGATAGATTGTTTTCTTAATATATGTAGGGACATGGAAAATAAATGAAAAGGCTGATTAAAGCTGATTTTTTTTTTTATCTTGAGATTATATTCCCTTTCATTTAATGAGACTTTCTTTCGATAGAATAATGCTCAATTTATAAAAAAAAAAAAATTTGACTATATTTATAAGCTGGGGACTCAATGTTCTTGAAGCATTAAACAACCTAATCAAGCAAAACAGCACAAATGCATAGAGGTTGATTGGATTATATAGTATAATTGTCCAACAACCGGGTCACCGAGCTGTGTTCTGCTCTAATAAATTGGTCCAGTTATTTTAGCTATTATGATTTATTAATAAAAAAATAAATATTCCTGGTGATCTACGCCTCCTCTTCCAAATCCTAAAACTACTAAACTGGCAACAAATACAGAAATTAAATTAATATATCGCATAGAAATTTAAACTTTGTTGCAGATGTTGACAGCCGTCATCCTCTTTTAGCTCATGAGTTCGAAAACTAGACATTTTTTTTGCTAGTTGCCGGAGTAAATTCTGGATACTTATTTACAAAATCACAATTTACCTCTATTTGTTGCTAATAACTGGGACAGCCAACCACCCAACCTCTAAAGCCTGCTTTACATGTTACGATTCTGCATATGATATCGTATGCGATCGTAACCGCCCCCATCGTATGTGTGGCACGTTCAATTTGTTGACTGTGCCGCACATATGAGTAACCCCCCGTCACATGTACTTACCCGTCCATACGACCTCGATGTGGGCGGCGAACGCCCACTTCCTGGAGTGGGAGGGACGTTCGGCGTCACAGCGACGTCACGCGGCAGCCGGCCAATAGAAGTGGAGGGGCGGAGCTGAGCGGGACATAAACATCCCGCCCACCTCCTTCCTTCCGCATTACCGGCCGGGAGCCACAGGACGCAGGTAAGATCTGTTCATCATTCCTGGGTGTCACACACTGCGATGTGTGCTACCCCGGGTACGATGAACAATCTGACGTTCAATTCATGAGGAATGAACGATGTGCGTGCGATGAACGTTTTACCGTTCATTTGCAATCGCACGTAGCTGTTACACACTACAATGTACCTTACAATGCCGGATGTGCGTCACTTATGACGTGACCCCGCCGACACATTGTAAGATACATTGCAGCGTGTGAAGCGGGCTTAAGACCCCCAGAAGACTCAAAATCTTGGGGTTCCAAAACCCTAATTCTGCAATCGCTTAGTGATTGTTATCCCCATACATACAGGATGACTTGTGATTATAGGAATAACCTTTGACAATCAGCAAATCCATGGAAAGGACATCACAGACTTGGCGCTATCTTGGATCCCCTCATACCTAACTGACCGGACTTTCAGCATCTCCCATTCTCACACCACTTTGTCATCTTGCCCTAATCTGTAAGTGTCCCTCAAGGTTCCGTTTTTGGACCCCTCTTTTCAATCTACACCCTCGACGTGGGACAGCTCATGGAGTCCTACGGCTTTCAGTATCATCTCTACACTGATGACATACAGATCTACCTCTTCGTACCTCACATCACCTACTTACTAACCAAAATCCTGCAGTGTCTGTCTGCAATTTCATCCTTTTTCTCTGCTCGCTTTCTAAAACTTAAGATAGACAAAACAGAATTCATCAACTTTCCTCCTCGCACTACCACACCACCTGACCTATCCATCAAAGTCAATGGCTACTCATTCTCCCCAGTCCCGCAAGCTCACTGCCTGGGAGTAACCCTCGATTCTTCTCTCCTTCAAGCCACACATCCAAACCCTCTTCACCTCCTGTGCCTGCAACTCAAAAAAAAATTTCCCGGATTCATACATTCCTTTCCCAAGAAGCTGCAAAAACACTATTACATTCCCTTATTATCTCCTGCCTGGACTACTGCAACCTCCTGCTCTGTGGCCTCCCTTTAAACAGTCTTGCACCCCTTTAATCTATTCTAACTATGCTACCCAATTAATCCACCTGTCCCCCCGCTACTCCCTGACCTCTCCTCTCTGCCAATTTCTTCACTGGCTTCCCATTGCCCAACGCCTCCAGTTCAAAACACTAACTATGACATAGAAAGCTATCCACAAGCTGTCTACTCCCAGTACAAAATAATAATAATAATAATAATAATAACAATAATGTATAATTCATCAGAAAATAATTTATTGTTTAATTCAGGGATTTGTTTGTTAAAAATATTAAAAAAACATTGATAATGTTTTTTTCCCTATTAAAATAAAATGTAGAAATGTTGCAATTTTCACACTGACCACTGGGGGGCATTTTACACTATAACTTGCTGTTGATTCAGGAAGCAACACATATACATTAGCCACAATGAACAGACTCAAACCCTTATCTTTTGTATTGAAGCAGCTAATGAGCGTGTGCTAAGGGCATTGTGAGGAGAGGAGGAGCAAGGTCAGCTTTGACATACAATAGAAAAATTCTTCCAGCCGAAAATCCAGATAAAAAATAGAACTAATGACATATTCAGTTTCATCAGCTGTGACATCGCCTACTGTGTTTGATGGATCCTTTGTTGCCTGTCATTGTAATCCTGCCTCTGATGATAAGGAAACTGCTGTAAACTCTTCATGAAATTATAGGAAGTAAGAGTCTAAAAACGTCCAGTGCGAAAAGTGTAACATTATTATTTTAGTTTTTAATAAAGATTGAGATTTTTTTAAGAAAATGGCATTTTTCTTAAATACATGTTGTCATGAAGACCTTGTGTAGATTAACCTTACCGACTCCTTCAATATCTATATATTTTCAATATACGTTATTCGTGTGGCGTCTTTTTGATGTATTTGGTCATTTGAAACCACAGAAAATCTTCATGAGAACTCTAAGAGTCAATTCTGAACAGGAGCTGTCATCAGGTTTTGAGTAGCTGCAATTGATCATGTCTCAGTTATATATACCTAATGTACATTAAAGGGGCTTAAGATATTGATGACCTCTCCTCAGAGTAGGTCATCAATATCAGATCAGTGGAGGTCTGACATCCGGCATTCCCTGTTTTCAGCTCTGATGGTGTCCAAATGTAAATTGTGAAATGCCAAACACCAAAGCTCTGTACAATGTGTAGTCCCGTGGTGAAAAAAAAAATAGTGGATAGTATGGGGGATTTTTTATTCAAATGAACTAGTTTTCCTCTGTATGTGTGTTTTATTTTTACTTTGCACTTACTGACTTAGTAATGGGGGTTTCTGATAGATGTCTCTCCATTACTAACCCCATGTAGCATCAGGTCCAAGTCTTACATTTACTTTACACTTACTGGGTTAGTAATGGGTGTGTCCAATAGACCCTTCTCCATTACTATCCCCAAAAAGCATCGGGTCCAAGTCTTACACTTACCGGGTTAGTAATGGAGGTGTTTGATAGATGCCTCTCCATTACTAACCCCAACGAACATCAGGCTCAAGTCTTACATTTAATGGGTTAGTAATGTGGGGTGTCTGATAGGCACCTCTGTTACTAATTCCAAAATGCATCAGGTCCAAGTCTTACACTTACTGGGTTAGTAATGGAGGTGTCTGACAGACACCTCTCCATTACTAACCCCACGAAGCATCAGGTCCAAGTGTTACACTTACTTGGTTAGTAATGTGAGTGTCTGATAGATGCCTCTCCTTTACTAATCCTACAAAGCATCAGGTCCAAGTCTTAGGGGTACTTTGCACGTTGTGACATCGCTACTGCGATATCGTTGGGGTCAAATCGAAAGTGACGCACATCCGGCGCCGGTAACGGCGTCGCAACGTGTAAAGCCTAGATGCGCCGATAAACGATCGCAAAAGCGTCGAAAATCAGTGATCTGTGTAGCGTCGGTCATTTTCATAATGTCGCACCAATAGGAGATACAATGTTGTTCCTCGTTCCTGCGGCAGCACACATCGCTGTGTGTGAAGCTGCAGGAGCAAGGAACATCTGCTTACCTGCCTCCACCGGCTATGCAGAAGGAAGGAGGTGGGCGGGATGTTTACGTCCCGCTCATCTCCGCCCCTCCGCTTCTATTGACCGCCTGCCATGTGACGTCGCTGTGACGCCGCACGACCCGTCCCCTTAGGAAGGAGGTGGGTCGCCGGCCAGAGCAACGTCGCAGGGCAGGTAAGTGCATGTGAAGTTGCCATAGCGATAATGTTCGCTACGGCAGCTATCACAAGATATCGCAAGTGTGATGGGGGCGGGTACAATGCTAGCAATGTCGCAACGTGCAAAGTGCCCCTTACACTTACTGGGTTAGTAATTGGGGTGTCTGATAGATGTCTCTCCATTACTAACCCCATGAAACATCAGGCTCAAGTCTTACATTTATTGGGTTAGTAATGTGGGGTGTCTGATAGACATTTCTCCATTACTAACCCCACAAAGCATCAGGTCCAAGTCTTACACTTATTGAGTTAGTAATGGGGGTGTCTGATAGATTCATCTCCATTACTAACCCCACGAAGCATCAGGTCCAAGTCTAAGAGACTCCATTACAGATCCAGGAGACTCCAGCACAAAACATGCTTACACTGTGTTTTTGCCACATGTCAGTGGCTCCATCAAGGTATCCATATGAAGACCAGAAAAATGGGTTTCATGAGAGACCCTTGACAGGTCTATTGAGTTTAAAGAGGCAGACAGAGTCAATGTGTCCACTGTTTTTTTTACCCACTTCAAGGAGGGGGATTCTGCTGAAGCAAAGGCCAGACAGAGCTCAAGTGACTCCATCTGCCTCATTAAAGTGAATGGTCCTCTCTGGGGTTCCACCGAATTCCTGTTTATCAGGGCTTCATGTGGAATCCCCGATGGAGCCACTGACGAGTGGCCAAAATGCAGTTTAACCTTGGCCTTACCGTGAACTTTTGCACTTTGATTTTTGTAGAGAATTGGAGATTTTGTAGAGCAGACTGTAAGGAAATAGTGTCAAGTCCCCGATAACCCAATCGAATGTGCATTTTGATCCGCTGTCATACTTGGCACCTAGTGCTATTGATAACAATGGTATCCTTTTTAGGTTGAATAGACAAAAAGGTATTCTTTGCTATGCATTTAAAAAAGAGGTGGATATAAACTGAACCAGGAATTAGAGATGATCAGATCAATTTGGGCAACCCCAATCCATGGTCGAGGTCAGTGCTCTCTGGCTGTGGACAGGATTTGGGTACATTTTCTGAGCTTTTGGGTTCCCCAGCATGTTGTTTGATTCATTAGCTTGCTGTGGCCTCACCTGTGCGGCATGTGGCACACAAGTGACATCTTGTCAGCCCGGCTAATCATAAGCCGAGCCTGGTATCCCAAAGGGTATGGAAATTTGCTCAACTCCTGTCCACGGCCAGAGAGCACCGACCTGGAACGTGGATCGGAGTTGCAGGAAGTGATCGACATATCACTACTGGTAATACACAACTGGCTTATATTGTATCCAGCTAACCAAAAAGATATCAGGTAAAAATACACGTAACTAGTAAACAATGAGTATAGCATAAGAAAAAGTTTGAAGACCGCATCCAGTGACCAGTGAGATACAATCTAACGAGAGAACTGACCCCTGTTTTAGTTTTCCGAGGCTTAGGCAAGGGCATAAAAATGCAGCACCTGTTTAAAGGGTGGACGTGGCAGGAATATATGAGGCCGTGTCACTCTTTGTAGACAGGCTTTGGTTTTGTTCTTTGCTTTGACACTGACACATTCAGATGGGAACAATAGGACGCTCTATCTACATAGTTATTAGAACACAGTGCAGACACTTACCTTTCTACCGTGATTGATTTCTTCTGTCAAGATCAACAGGGGGTTCCAGTTATTTAATTAGATTTTCAGAGTAAGGGACATGTTTGCAAATGAGCTTAGGCTGTAAATATCCCCAAAGTCAGCTGGGGAGCCGCTATCGGGAGCTGAATAGTGATCTTCAGTGTAATCACACCGCAAGGTCAGCCATTTTAAAGTATCTGTGCTCCTTGGTTATCCATTAGGGAGGCAATGAAGAGAGAAGAAGCTTTACAAAGATTTACATATATGCATACATGCATATGGAGGAAATTATTATTTGGGATTATTGCTGACATTTACATGAATGGGATAAAAGATAGTAATAAAAGGGGATTATGTTCTTTCTATTTGGTTGAACATCTTATGTTTTATTAGTAATATCAGCATTTCTATTTTGTATTATTTCCAGCTATGGGATATGTCAAGACACCACAAATCGTACCCAGGGATCTGCCCTGGAGAAGTCCACCAATCTTTGTGTTCAAAACATTACCTTTGCCATATAGGAAAGCTCCAGCAGAGAAACCATTAATAGGTGTCATGCAGTGACTATAGGGGTTCCACCAAGTACACGGGAACCCCCGGCCAGAGACGCAACACACAGGATACACGTTACAATGGTGGGTCCTTATGCTAGGGAAAGGGGAGTAGGGTCACCTCCTAAACTCACCAGAGGCTGATTCCTGCACTTCCTAACGTCCCTATACGGGTTCTTTCACCCTGTCGCCAATCGCGTGTCTTTCCCTTTCTTTCCCTGGACTCAGCCCTGTGTAGTGAGCAGGGCAGCGGAAACGCTAGTCCCGCACCAGGTTAAAGACACAGAGGGGAAATGACAGTCAGGGATAAAATAAACAGCAATCATACAAAGCACTCAAAATAACAATAGGTAAATGAGGAACGGACCAGAGGGAAAAAAACAAAGAGGACAAATGAAGGGAAAAGCAACACAACTTTCACTCAGTATACATTCTCTGAATGGCTTCCTGGTCCTCAGCTCACAGGTTCCCTCTAGAAGAAAGTATAGCACAAACTATCACCAGTGTTTTACTTGGATTAGAAGAGAGGTGTTTATAGCAGAGCTGATTAGCAATAGAGAACAGCTGACTATTGCTCACACTCAGAGTTCAGGAGACCAGAGGATCTACTTAACCTTAGCTGCTTGGATAACGTTACCGCTAAGTGACATGCAGTGGTTCAGGACCACCCCTATCGTGCTGCTTGGATAAAGGAGAATCTGCACAGCCAGCAGTATTAAATGAGCAAGTATGTATGAAGCCCTGAGCTGTGATCTCCTGATACCAGGAATAGGAAGGACCACTGTCCGTCATGGTACCCTCGTGACAATGGGGTTGTACACCAATTGTTTCTAAAATAAGGTCAAGAATGGCTTAAAATAAAAAAAAACTCGTGCTCACCTACTGATCTCCTGCAGTGCTCCCTGGGTTCTCTGGGTATATATGATTTCAAATGTACAGACATGTGACTGCTGCAGCCAATCATTGGCCACCCTGCTGCTCTAAGTTGATGTCCCACTCCCCACAGAAAGCAAATGCTTTTTGCTTTGGTTTCCGCTTTAGCGGCTCCACTTTTAACTCACAGAAACATAGATAAGCATTGATGTGGGAGCAGATCATCAGAGCTGTTGAGGGAGACAGACATATTATTAGGGATGAGCAAACCAGAATTTTAAAGTTCGGTGCGCAAACTCAAACATGAACTCTTTATGGAAGTCTGTGTCTGAGTTTGGAGTTCGGGTGCTGAATAGAGTTTGTTGAAAGACTGGTAACTCCAGTCCTCAGCTGTCTGCTTTATCTTGTCTGGTTATCAAAAATAGAATGGATCCCATATTATTTTTTTAAAATTATTTATTTAAATAATTACAAAAAACAGCATGAGGTCTCTCCTATTTTTGGTAACCGTCCAAGGTAAAGCAGACAGCTGTGGACTGGTATTGTCAGGCTGGGAAGGCCCATGGTTATTTGGCCATTCCAGCCTAAAAATAGCAGCCCTCAGCTGCCCCAGAAGTGGTGCATCCATTACAGGTGCCAATTCTGGTGCTTTGCCAGCCTCTTACCAATTGCCCTGGTGCGATTGCAATCAGGGTAATATTTTTGGGGTTGTTGTCTGCTGTGAATTGACAGCTGACATCAAATCCAAGGGTTAGTAATGGAGAGGTGTCTACTTTATCTACACTGGTTATCAAAAGTAGCGGGAACCCCATATAATTTTTCTTTATGTATTCCCTATCCACATTTGTTTGCAGTACAATTGCCCTGCTCTTACCCCTTTTTGCTTCCTTTTGCAGCCCCCTAGTTATTACTATGACCATTTTACAGACATTTTACAGCACCAAAGTTCAGGTCCCCACTGGCTTATACAGGGTTTGGTGTTCAAGGTCAAGTTTTGGTCCCGAACCAAACTTTTAACTAAAGTCCGGCAAACCCAGTTATCCCGAACATGCCTATTTATTATAATTGGTAAGCCTGATCCCTTTTCGATGTATGGATCAGCCATGAGAGAAAATAGAGATGTTTCTGCTATTGAAATAAGTGGTTAGCCAGCCCCCTCCACACACAGCTTTGCTGATGTTCTGAAACAAGAAGTGTCATGTATGAAACCATCGCTATAGATAAATGCAATCCAGAGTGACAGTGCATACAAGGTATCCCCAACCTACATATCCTCACATACACAAAAGGTTTATCAAAGCAGATGCTGCAAATACTATACATCCAACCATTCATACCTGCTGAACACTAGTTGCGCGTTTCACCAGAAAAGCTTCTCCTGGGGATTAGCTTGCCCATTATCCAACACTACAGTGCTCATTGCTACTGGACTACCATATTAGTTTTTGTTTTGTACATGTACATTGTACGTCATTGCAAAGATATCAGAGAGTGAAACATGCGACCACGAGAGGTAGTGATCTCTCCATCAATGGAAATCTTCAAGTGGAAACTGTATAAACATATAGCTGGGATGATTTAAGAAAACCTGCACTCGCAGGGGGTTGAACTTGACGGCCCTTGAGGTCCCTTCCAACTCTACCATTCTATGATCCTATGTTTTGAGCCCCAATACTCTGATACATAATGAATAGGGATGATCGAATACCTCAAATATTCGGCTACGCCCATATTCGACGAATAGGTTGCCGCTATTCGACTATTTGCGAATATTCGATGCGCAATGTAAGTCTATGGAAAACCCGAATAGTTGCCAAATAGCAACTATTAGGGCTTCCCATAGACTTACATTGCGTATCGAATATTCGCATAGTGGCGAGCTATTTGTCGAATATTCACGAAGCCGAATATTGCCGAATATTTGTGATATTCGATCATCCCTAATAATGAATAACAGAGTATTACCATGTGTGTGCTATATTACTAGTATTATTCTATGTGGTAGAGGGGCCATTGGACTCAAGGGCTCAGGAACAACCGCTATCTTTGCACCCCCTATAGCTATTCCTTTATTCCTGGGAGAAGTCACCTTCGCGAACTTAAAGGAGGACATGATAATTATATTCCTTTTTCTCGTTTACAATAACATCACTTCTACATGTATTTGTTTTTTGTTTTTTTGTGTGCAGTGAACCCATTAGCCAAGTCATGCGCTTCTGAGAATAAAATAAATACTTTTCTACCGTGTAACAGATGAAATGTGTTTGGCATAAGCTTCTGTGTGTGTTTTTTTAATCATCAATATATGTGTCAACAGATTTTGCTCGGGGAGTCTCAGCTATATCATACTGTGCTGCGCAGACCATATGGCATTTCGTTAGATTTGTGTCCCTGTTTAAAGACAAAAATACATCACATGTTCAGTTCATTTTGGTAAAGTGTACCCGGAGTCAGGTCTAATTGTAATAGAAAGGGAGTTATTTGTTAGTTGTGTATAGGTGGCTTATTTCTGAGTTTTGGCATGTGCCTCCCTACTTTTCCGGCCATGTCTGAACACCCTCCTCAGGGAATGCAAACGTGGTCCTGTTTTACATTAGTCTGTCCCTACCAAATAGGAAGTCTATGTCTTACTACAAAAGTGCTTATCTGTTGTAAGAATTTCTTTGCCGTAAGCCTTGAGTGGCGTAATGTCCCATTTAAACCCTAAGCAGCTACTTCTAGCTGCCAGTTATAGATTTTATCTATTCTGGTCTGATGCTTGTCTAGTTCTAGTATCCTGTAAATTCTGGTGTTTAGTTCTTGACAGCTTGTATTTTGACTTCCTGACTTTTTCTTGATTTGTCCTTGACTTTGACATCCTGGTAACGACCCACCGTTTTGACCCTTCTATCTGCCAGCTCACTTCACCAGCCAACAGCCACATTGTGGACATAACCCAGAGGGCCCTGTATGAGTATAGAAAGGGTGAAGGCCAGAGTTCCAATAGGACTTACTAAAGAAAGTTGATTGGTGGGGTTTGTGAGGATAGCAACAAAGTTCAAGATGCAAATAAAACGTAAGTTGCACATGTCCCATCAAAAAAATATGAAGAGGGATACAGCTCATATAGGCGTTTATTTTCAGTGCTTCACAGACTTGTATCATGTTTCCGGGTTTTATACAATTGTTAGAACTTGATTACCTTATTTTGTCTGCTTTTTCCCCGAACACTATGCTGAAGGGCTGTTTTACCTGTTTAGTTCTTACTCTCCGATAATTTTTTTTCAGCTGCTACTCAACAAGGAGCCCTACTCTACTTTTCAATCGGAACATTGGACTTTCCCTTTCAGAACTTCTTTGCTTTCCTCCATTTTAAAGGGAACCTGTCACCACATTTGGGGCCTATAAGCTGCGGCCACCACCACCGGGCTGTTATATACAGCATTCTAACATACTGTATATAAGAGCCCAGGCAGCTGTGTAGACTGTAAAAATCACTTTATAATACTCACCTGAGGGGCGGTGCGATGCAGACTGGTTGGATGGGTGTCTCCGTTCTCCAGTAGCGGCACCTCCTCTTTCGCCCATCTTTGTCCTCCTTCTTCTGAAGCCGGGGTGCATGACGCGTCCTACGTCATCCACACTAGCCGGCATTGAGGTCCTGCGCATGTACACTACAATACTTTGATCTGCCCTGTGCAGGGCAGATCAAAGTGCGCCTGCGCAGGACTTCAATTCTGGCCTGTGTGGCTGACGTAGGATGCATCATGCACCGAGGCTTCAGAAAAAGGAGGAAAATAATCATTAAACACATTAACAAATTTCTAAGTAAATACATTTCAAAAGGTGCCATTGATATGAATTTCTCACCAGATGTCAGTAACAACCTATTCAATTCACACACTATAGATGTCCACAAATTATGTATAATAATTAATAATGAGAATGACACAGGGAAAAAGTATTTAACATAATTACTAAATTTATTTAATACTTCCTTCAAAAGACTTTGTTGGTGATGACAGCTTCAAGACGCCTCCTGTATGGACAAACTAGTGGAATGTATTGCTCAGGGGTGATTCTGGCCCATTCTTCTACACAAACACTCGTCAAACCCTGAAAGTACCACGGGCTCCTTCAACGAACTTTGAGCTTTAGCTCTTTCCATACATTTTCTATTGGATTCAGGAAAGGTACGGCTCGGCCATTCTAGCAGCTTTATTTTCTTTCTCTGAAAACAATTAAGAGTTTCATCAATTGTGTGTTTGGGATCATTAACTTACTGAAAAGTCCACTCTTATTTCACCTTCATTTTCCTGGTAGATGCCAACAGATTTTTATCAAGAATGTCTCGGAACAGTTGTCCATTCACCCTTCCTTCAATCATATAAAATTTGCCAGTGCCGTATGCTTAAAAATAGCCTCACATCATAATGTTACCACATCCAGCCTTCACTGTTGGCATGGTGTATTTGGGGTGATATGTATTGCCTTTTGACCTCCAAATATGGTATGTTTTACGTCATCAAAAGAGTTCAATTTTGGTCTCATCTGATCAGACTATATTCTTCCAGTATTTCACAGCCTTGTCTAAATGTTGTTGATCAAACTTTAAAGGTACTTGAACATGCATTTTGTTCAGCAATGGAGTCTTGCGTGGTGAGCGTCCATACAGGCCATGGAGGTTTAGTGATTATTTATTGTTTTCTTAGAAACAATTATATTGGGTCCTTCTGTAGCTCTCCACAGGTGGTTCTTGGAAAACTCTCCTGATAATTATTTTCACTCCTCTATCTGAAATCTTGCAGGGCACACCTGGAAGTAACCTGTTTATGGTCAAATTATGCTCTTTCCACTTCTGGATTATGGCCCCAACAGTACTCACTGGAATCATATAAATATTTCTGTTACTAATGCCATCAGTATGTTTTGCTACAATAAGGTTCTGAAGGTATTGAGATAGCTCACTGGTTTTACCAATTATGAGATGTTTCTTGTGTGGCACATTGGTAATGAGACACCATTTTATAGGCCATCAGTTGAACCAGCTGATATTGTTTTTGACTAATTGGCAGGATTGCTTTATAATTACTGATACATTTCATCTGGTGTCATGACTTTTCATGGTTTTTTGCACCTTTCTTTCTGCATGTGTTCAATACTTTATCCCTGCGTATTTTCTCATTATTACACATACCTTAATTTATGGATATCTATGGTTTGATATCTTTGCCTGTCTGTATTGGATGTGTTGTTACTGACATCTGGTAAGAAATTCATGTCAATACCAGCTTTAGAAATATAGTTACTTAGAAAATTGAAAACTAGTTCAATATTTTTTTCACCCTCTGCATATTACAGAAATTCACAATTTTGCAAAGCCTTATCAATAAATATATAAATAGTTACTCTTTAAAGGGGTTATCTAGTACTAGGATTACCCCTTCTCATTCCATATGTTTCCCCCAATTAAAATAAAAAAGCTTATACTCACCTCCCGTGCATGCACCATTCCAGCAGTCTTAGTGCTCATGTTCCCAAGGTTAACCTGAGGTTGTGACGGTATGCGAGCCCCAGCCCAATTACCGCTGGCTTCTGTCTTCCTGCCTTCAGATATATGAGTTAATCGACAGGAAGTGAGAGTTGTGGCTGACGCTCACGTCTTGTTGATTATTCCCGCGTCTGAAGGTGGGGGGGAGAAAAGCTAGTAGTGATTGGGCCGTGGCTCGTGTGACATCACAACTAGAGATAAGTGCACCTGAGGCTTGAAGTTTAAGGTTCAGGTTCAGAAACCGAGTTCCAAAACAACAAGGTTCAGGTTCGAGGTTTGAGCGAGTGATGAGTACAATCCACTCAAGTGAGCAGCGCCGTGCTTGGGTATGAGTGATGCACAGCCCTGTGCGAGCCGCGTGCAGTGTTTAATCAGCTCACATTTGGAGTAAAATCAGCGTGATCAAACCCACCCTAAAATAAATTTAAACCCCACCCTGCCCCAGAAGTGTTTTGCTAATGGACCGTAAGCAAAACACTTCTGGGGTAGGGTGGGTAGGGTTTATACATTTTTCTGTGAGCCGATCAAACACTGCAGGCGGCTCGCAAAGGGCTGTGCATCACTCATACCCAAGCACAGCGCTGCTCGCTTGAGTGCTTAGTACTCATCACTCACTCGAACCTCAAACCCGACTCTTGTATTTTTGGAAGTCAATTTCAGAACCCGAACCTCGAGCCTCAGGTTTGCTCATCTCTAGTCCCAACCTCACATTAGCCCTGGGATCGCGAGTGCCCACACCACTGGAATGGTGCATGCTCTGGAGGTGAGTATAAGCTTTTTTATTTCAATTGGGGGAAACATTTGGAATGAGAAGGGGTTTGTCCTAGTAGTAGATAACCCCTTTAAAGGGATATTCTATTTAAGCCTTTCACAGATAAAATAATTCCTAATCCCAGTATTCTGCAGTCTTGATGATCTATATTTTCTTGTGTAAATTTGCATTTCTATCACAAGTTTTGGCATTAGGTGCTTATTTCAGAACATACTTAGATTAGTGAGGACAAATGATGAATCTCCTGACAAGTCGGAGATACAGTTACTTCTATCATCAGATGTGTAATGATGCAATTTATTGTCAGTCCCCATGGCAACTTCACAATTTTAGTTTGTGAACGTTTAATATAAGGCAGCATACACTCAATCAATGTTCATAATCCTGGTGGGTGGTTTTTAAAGGGCAACTTCTATACTGATGAGTTATTATAGTGTGTAGTTAAATTATCTGTATAGTCCAAAACTTGATATTTCGACATAGATAGTTTACATATATAGGAATGTAGACATGGTACAGTCTCAGATTGAATTATCCTGGATCCACCAAGATATATCATCAATATGGTCTAATAGGTCATTCGTAGATCATCTTAGAAAAATTATACAGTAGTGGTAAGGGTTTACCTCCACATGGGATTGTCTTCTGATGGACCTTTTGAGTCTATTATTGAGCCAGAGCCCAAAACAACCAGAGGATCTTCTTAAGGCCCTTCACACACTGCAACATCGCTAGCGATATCGCTGTAATGTCACCGGTTTTGTGACGTAATAGCGACCTCCCCAGCGACATTGCAGTGTGTGACACGCATCAGCGACCTGGCCCCCGCTGTGAGGTCACTGATCGCTACAAGTCGTTCAGGACCATTCTTTGGTCCTTTGTTTCCCGCTGCGCAGCATGTATCGGTGTGTTTGACACCATTACAACGACATCGTTAGCGACCCAGCCCATTGGCGTGCTAGTGTTCCCTTTCCAGCGAGGTCGTTCTGCAGGTCCATATCGCTGCTGCGTCGTTGGCCAGATCTGCCTGTTTGACAGCTCACCAGCGACTGTTAGAGACTTTCCAGCAATCCCGGCCAGGTTGAGAACGCTGGTGGGATCGCTAGAAAGTCTCAATGTGTAAAGGGGCCTTTATACTATCAAAATCCAATCACAACCTCATTACTTGGTCAAAATTTGGTCACAAAAACACAACAACCATTTTATCTTGTTTGGGTATTGTTCCAGGAACCAATCTTTTCAGATTCAATTTTGGAATATCGCTTTTCGAGATCCTTTACCATAAAATTCAGCCATAAAATGATTAGTGTGGTTCAATGCTGATGTTGCGAGATAAAGCCTGGTTCACAGTCAATGTTGTAATTCGTCATGAAGGTGTTAGACATGATTTGAGCTCAATACAGGTGCAAGTCCAGTTCTTCCACATCAATCTCATACATATTTTGTAATAGAGTTGAACCAACCACTCACTGTTACTAAGATGTCCATGCCAAGCCACAAAGAACAAACCCAAGCCCTTGACCTCTACAAGAGACAGCAGTACTAACTCGAATGGGAGCATTCTAAAAAGGAAATGCAGCAATAAATGCTCATTTATTTACAGTTTCTGAGGAAGTTTCATAGTTAAAGAGAATTTGTCATCAGGTTTTTACTACCTGAGAGCAGCATAATATCGAAAAAGAGGCCCTCATTCTATATCACTTAATTTAGTGGGTGCAGCAGTTGTGACACAATCAGTTGTATAATGTAATAGAGCTCAGAAAGTTAACACTGCCCACACCACAGCTTTCTATCTACATTGTCTATTAAGCGTGAGCTGCTTATCAGATGTCATGTCATGACTGTCACTGCCATCTCCCTGTTTTTGAAGATCAGTGGCAGCTTATGGAGTAGAGCCGTTTATCTCTATCTGGGACTTTGCATTTAAATGTCGTTTCATTTCTTTCTGTACAGAAATAGTTATTGCCAATTTTTCTGCTCGTAACTCTTCTGCAGTTAAGGTCAGCTGCACCTGCTCTGTAGACACACAACCTATGGGTTTAAATAGATAGGTCTCCAAGCAAGCCTTGCTGATTATACAAAGCCATTTGTATACTGGCCCCCTTTGGTGAAGAAGCTGCTGAAGGATTCATCCTGGAGTTGAATCTTCTTCATTTTTGATTGTATTTCCCTATTTGTCGCACCTACCATCTTGCTGTATTAGTGCAGTGGGGGGCCCAGTGAGACGCACTGTCCCACTCCTCAGCTAGGACTATAGTAGGGATTTTTTTAGGGCTTCAGGTATCCTCCTTGGCGACAGATGCGAAGCCTGTATAGGGTATGGTGAGGAGTGCAGGATACAGTGCCAGGTGAAGGCAGGAGGTGTCAATCTACCTTCTCAGTAGGGCCAGTGCAAACCATTGTTATTGTGTCCCTGGTGTTTCCCCTTGTTTGTTGGGTGTTATTGTTGGGTGTTTTTTGTTGCGCCTCAGACTGTTGTTCTGTAGATTGTTGGTCTGAACGCGCTTGCCACGCACGTAGTGTGACATCAAATGAGGGTTTGTGATCGGATCAGAGCTCGAGCGATGCAGTCCAGGCAGTAATAATCTCCTAGTGAGAAAATCTTCATTATGTGGCGATAACAGCACACAACCTTATAAGTGACACATCTATGAATTCAGTGTTTTAACAGCAACACCATACTGTCTTTGTATTACATAGAAAAAACTGCTCACAGAATCACATTTATGGTGCCCATACACATTTGGTAGCTCAAGCAGAATGCTTGCTATGCCTCTAGACTCAATGGCGTATATAGGCATGCTCATCTAGTTTGAATGAATACATATATATCAATTTATTTATCAATATGAAGAACACTCAGTAAAGCTCTACTTTGCTGTAGAGATGAGCAGACCTTTTGAAATTTTTTTCTGCAGGTTCAACCTTTAGGGGTACTTTGCACGTTGCGACATCGCTACTGCGATATCATCGGGGTCAAATTGAAAGTGACGCACATCCGGCGCCGGTAACGACGTTGCAATGTATAAAGCCTAGATGCGCCGATAAACGATCGCAAAAGCGTCGTAAATCGGTGATCTGTGTAGCGTCGGTCATTTCCATAATATCGCACCAATAGGAGATACGATGTTGTTCCTCGTTCCTGCGGCATCACACATCGCTGTGTATGAAGCCGCAGGAGCGAGGAACATCTCCTTACCTGCGTCCACCGGTTATGCAGAAGGAAGGAGGTGGGCGGGATGTTTACGTCCCGCTCATCTCCGCCCCTCCGCTTCTATTGGCCGCCTGCCGTGTGACGTCGCTATGACGCCGCACGACCCGCACCCTTAGGAAGGAGGCGGGTCGCCGGCCAGAGCGACGTCGCAGGGCAGGTAAGTGCGTGTAAAGCTGTGGCAGCTATTACAAGATATCGCATGTGCGACGGGGGCGGGTACTATCGCACTCGGCATCGCTACCATCGGCTTGCGATGTCGCAGTGTGCAAAGTACCCCTTAGAATGAAGAATTTAGATAAAGATCGATTCTGGTCACTAACTTGACCTGAACCCCAAAGGAAGTCACTGATTGGACAGTTTGGGTATCCGCACACTTTCAGCCAGCCATAAACAGATCAGGTTCGGTGGAGGAATCGCGGGCTTTTTCAAATATTTTTTTGGTGGCTACACACTACATCCGATAACACTCTTGTTACCCTTAGTGCGAACCATCCAAACACTACAAGCAGCTCATGCTGGGCCAAGCACCGGGCGTACCTGATTACAACTATGCTCGCTCGAGTTGTGTTTTGGTAAAGTAGTCCAATTTCAGAACACTGAACTTTACTTTTCAGGTTCACTCATCTCTACTTATCTGTTCTGGGAAATGTAGTATTGGACATGTTGAAATCCAACATGACCAATCCTGTTTACTTTCTACAATGTGTGTGAGCGCTTTTCCAAGAGTATGCTCTTCATATCGCTCACTGCAGCAGATACTTGAAATTGTACGTAGTAATGTCAAGCTTCTGTGCTACAATTTAACCAGATGGAAACCATATTTATGAAGTTAACAATAGTTGTGAGACCGACATTGTCTTCAAAAGTGATTGTTGTAATTGAGGAATTTTTAGATGCTACATGATTCACAAGTCATGTAATACTGTGAACCTTAGTGGTCTATTGATATACTTGATTGATATACTGTTGAAGAGGACCTGCTAATTGCCATAAATATGAATATTTGTTAACTTGATGGAAATCCAGCTGTTGTTTTGTTTCTGTGATTCTCCATTCATAGGATATGGCCCTGTCTTTCCTCTATATAAATCTGTTTTTTTTTAAGCCAACTAGGTGTTTCTTCTCACACTGGAAAGACACACTGATGGGAATTTTAGATTGTGAGCCCCAACGGGGACAGTGATGACCATGTCTGTAAAGTGCTGTGGAATTAATAGCGTTATATAGGCGAGTAAAAAAAATAATGGAATGTAAAGGGAAAAAAAAGTGTTTAACACACCCTCCTTTCACATTTGAGAAATATAATGCAAATAAGAAATATACATATTTGGTATTTTCTGTAAAAATCCAGTCTATTAAGATATTACTTTTTTTTAAATGTGTTAGAAAGAAAGAGAAAAAAAGTCAAAACGCAAGAATGGCACTTTATTGGTTGTTGCGCTACCCACAAAGAATGCAATAAATATAGATTAAAACGTAGTATGTATGCCAAAGTGGTATCAATAAAAATATAAGCTGAGTGTACACAAACCAAGCACCATCACAGCTTCATTGACAAAGCAAAAAGGTTTTCGAAAAATGGCAACACAAACCAAAATTATTGTTACAATGTTCGGAATCCTTTTTGACTAATAAAGTATTAAAAATCCCTTAGAAGTTTGGTATCACCATTATCATGCCTCAGGATTTGATCCTGCATTTCCTTCTCCACCGAGCCACAGTCAGGTTCGGTCTCTGTTTAGGTTCTGATCTTCTTTTGTTGTGTTCAGTCCTTTTCTGCCAGCAGGTGTTTCCATGCTGTAATTCAGCCTGCCCTATACCTGGCAGATGTAACTATCTAAAGTTTCTCCTGACTTCTTTTTCC
Organism: Anomaloglossus baeobatrachus; assembly: GCF_048569485.1. Lineage (NCBI taxonomy): Eukaryota > Metazoa > Chordata > Amphibia > Anura > Aromobatidae > Anomaloglossus > Anomaloglossus baeobatrachus. The sequence continues at coordinate 528,876,898 of NC_134358.1, read as the reverse complement.
CGCTGTTGATGTTTTGAAGTGATCTCTGCTTTGAGCTACACACTTTCAGCCTATTGTTACTCCCTGGCAGATTGTTTTGGTTTTACTTATTTTTTTACACTGAACCTTCTGTCGGATTCTTTAGGAAGTACATGATACCTTCGATGGCTGATTAGGAAGCTATAGTCTGAGCGGTCCTCTTGGTTATGGTTGTTTCAGTCTGGTAAGAAAGAAAAGTTTTTGTTTTTTTTTGTTTTTTTTTTCTCCAGCTCACCCGTAGTATTTTTTCACCTGGCTCCAGGACCCAGAATGGTGCAGGGATATAAATTCCGTGTTCAGGAATATAAAGCAGCAAGTAGTGGAAATTCCTTTCCTGATCCAGCAACACGTCCGAGATAGATGTGAATTAAAAATTCATTTTATTGAAAAATTGTTAAAACACCAATCATCAGAATGACATCCAAAAAAATTTTTTCCCTTAAAAAGAAAGCATCTTACGCGTTTCTGGCCATTGTGGCCCATTGTGATGTCTATGACTAAGGGCCACAATGGCCAGAAACGCGTAAGACGCTTTCTTTTTAAGGGAAAAAATTTTTTTGGATGTCATTCTGATGATTGGTGTTTTAACAATTTTTCAATAAAATGAATTTTTAATTCACATCTATCTCGGACGTGTTGCTGGATCAGGAAAGGAATTTCCACTACTTGTTGTTTCAGTCTGGGAAGGAGCCTTTAGGGACTGCGGTTTCATGACTCTCTCATGGCTCTGCTCATGCAGAGCCACTATATGTGTTTGTTTTCCTTCTGTTGGTTTCCTCTGGGGATTAGGTCATTTGTGAGGAGCCTATTCTGTCTGGCCTCATTCTGGTGGTCTTGTTAGTTTTTTATTGGAGTTGTTCCTCTCTGAATGCTGTCAGTAATAGTTCCTGCTCTGCAGTGTACATTTCCTGGTTTTCATGAGTTTTGGATCTTGTTTCGCTTCCACGTACCAGCTTTCCCTCTGACCTCCATTCTGTCCAGTCTTGGCTTACTTCCCTGTCTCTGTACCTGCTCTCCCCCTGACCTCTGTTCCATCCAGTTTTGTCTTAAATCCCCTGTCTCCGTACCCTTTTTTCGTTTGTAATCCCCTCTCTGCTCCCTCCTCCAAACTCACTTGTCTGCTCGGCTTCTGACCCCGTTGTGTACTCTTAGGGGTACTTTGCACGTTGCGACATCACTAGCAGATGATAGCGATGCTGAGCGCAATAGTGCCCGCCCCCGTCGCACATGGGATATCTTGTGATAGCTGCCGTAGTGAACATTATCGCTACGGCAGCTTCACACCCACTTACCTGCCCTGCGACGTCCCTCTGGCCGGCGACCCGCCTTCTTCCTAAGGGGGCGGGTCGTGTGGTGTCACAGCGACGTCACACGGCAGGCAGCCAATAGAAGCGGAGGGGCGGAGATGAGCGGGACGTAAACATCCCGCCCACCTTCTCTCTTCTGCATTGCCGGTGGAGGCAGGTAAGGAGATGTTCCTCGCTCCTGCGGCTTCATACACAGCGATGTGTGCTGCCGCAGGAACGAGGAACAACATCGTATCTCCTATTGGTGCGACATTATGGAATGACCGACACTACACAGATCACCGATTTACGACGTTTTTGCAATCGTTTATCGGCGCATCTAGGCTTTACACGTTGTGACGTCGTTACCGGCATCGGATGTGCGTCACTTTCGATTTGACCCCGACGATATCGCAGGAGCGATGTCGCAACGTGCAAAGTACCCCTTACTTCGGCTTTGTTTCCCTCTGGCTCTTGACATGACCTCCTGGCTTTCCGACCCGCTGCTCTCACCTGGCTCCAGCTTTGTTTGCTCCTCTGTACAGACGTGATTTCCTGGCACTGACCTCAGGCTTACTGACGACTCTCTTGCATCCCCGCATTGGTGCTAGTGGAGTTCCGGCGCCCCCTAGTGGTAGCATCACATGCACAGCTGGGAGCTGTAGTCTGTGCAAGAACTGGGCGGTTCAGCTGCAGTTGTACTGAGTGAGACCTTGCAATGTTCTGCATATAACAGCCATACTCAAGGTCATGATCTCTAAATAATAAATGCCGTAAAAACAAAACTGAAAAAAATAGCAGAATTACATTTTTTTTTCACTGTATTAACACACTAGTAATGTTTTTTTTTCTGTTTTTCCATATATTACATGGCAAAATGAGTAGCATCACTCAAAACTACATCTCGTAGAGTAAAAAAAAAATGAAAGCACAAAACCGGAAAATTTCTCAGTCACGAAGGGGTTAAAGTCGTCCTCAAATATTTGTAAATTTAATTAGTTGGCATTTTATAAACAATTTACATTTATTTTTTAATGGTCCTCAAGGAGAAACTATTATCCCAGCAAGATTTTTTTTTGGCTTTTACTATTGTAAAATGAGCTCGTAATGAACATATTAACCGGCATCCTCGTATGATGAAAATGATAATGAAGTGATATTGTTTCTTGCTAAGGGAATCGATTCAGATTATATTTCCGATGATGATGTTAATATTATTATTTTTATATTCTTAATTAGTAGTGTATTAGGCCATTGACTATAATGGAGCAGACGGAGTCAGCATGTGCTCTGTCTTGCACCATTTTCGGGCGTATACGCTTTCTGGAGGCGGACACCTAGACATAGTAGACTACATCTTAGTTTCCGCTTCCAGAAAACGTATATGCCCGAAAATGGTGCACGACAGAGCACACGGTGACTCCGTCTGCTCCATTATAGTCACTGGCCCTGTCGGCGCATGCGTCCAAAACCCGTTTTGCTGGACGGAAGCCCTACAGGACCAATAAACAGAGGTCAGAATGGCCTTACTGTTATTGTCTACGAATGTTTTTGGTTTCCAATTTTTAATTTATGTTTTTGGGCATCATCTATTGACTTATTAGGTGAGCACTTATGTCTGTCAAGATAAATAGAGACCTATTCAGGTATCACTTAGGTTGATTTTTTTTTTTGCAGTAATCCTGATTGTCATACAGAAAATCAATATTAGATGGTTAGTTGGCCCCTCAAAAAATTAGGCAACACAACCAGCAACATCTTAGGCTGTCAAATATGAAGTTGCAATTTTGCTCTGGTCTTTTTATGCAGTTGCCTTAAGTTCCTTTGTTTTCATCTTGCAGGGGAGTACTCAAAGTGGATGTCAATCTTCAGAAAACGGACATAGATCAATGCTCAAATGATGGATGGTTTTCTGGTACTCATAGATGTCAACACAACAGCTCAAAGGTAAGCACGCATGAAACAAGACTTTAAATTGTAGGTAGAGATGAGTGGACCCTTGCAGTGGCGTAGCTACTGCTTTTGCCGCCCGGGGTGGTCGTTGAATTTGACAGACACACACAACTCTGCTGCATAGACAGACAGACACACACAACTCTGCTTCATAGACAGACACACACACACAACTCTACTGCATAGACAGACAGACACACACAACTCTGCTGCATAGACAGACAGAGACACACAACTCTGCTGCATAGACAGACACACACAACTCTGCTGCATAGACAGACAGAGACACACAACTCTGCTGCATAGACAGACAGACCCAGCTCAGCTGCATAGACATACACACACAACTCTGCTGCATAGACAGACACACACAACTCTGCGGCGTAGACAGACACACACAACTCTGCTGCATAGACAGACACACACAACTCTGCTGCATAGACAGACACAACTCTGTTGCATACATACAGACACACAACTCTGCTGCATACATACAGACAGACAGACACACACACACAATTCTGCTGCATACAGACAGACATACACAACTCTGCTGCATAGACAGACACACACAACTCTGCTGCATAGACAGACACACACAACTCTGCTGCATAGACAGACAGAGACACACAACTCTGTTGCATAGACAGACAGACCCAGCTCTGCTGCATAGACATACACACACAACTCTGCTGCATAGACAGACACACACAACTCTGCGGCATAGACAGACACACACAACTCTGCTGCATAGACAGACACACACAACTCTGCTGCATAGACAGACACACAACTCTGCTGCATACATACAGACAGACAGACACACACACACACACACAACTCTGCTGCATACAGACAGACACACACAACTCTGCTGCATAGACAGACAGACACACACAACTCTGCTGCATAGACAGACACACACAACTCTGCTACATAGACAGACACACACAACTCTGCTGCATACATACAGACACACAACTAACTCTGCTGCATACATACAGACAGACACACACACACAACTCTGCTGCATACATACAGACAGACACACAACTCTGCTGCATACATACAGACAGACAGTCACACACAACTCTGCTGCATACATACATACAGACACACACAACTCTGCTGCATACATAGAGACAGACACACACAGCTCTACTGCATACATACATACATACAGACACACACAACTCTGCTGCACATATAGACACACACACGGTTCTTGGAGGCCACACACGCGGCTCTTGTGGGCCCACACACGCGGTTCCAGGGGGCCAACACATACGCTCGGGGGGGAGCACGGCATACACCTGGGGGCGGGGAGAAGCCCATACAGCTCACTGGGGCCCATAAACCGGGTGGCTGGGAGGGAACATACAGGTCGAGTGGGGGGGGTGTAGCACTTACCGCTCGGTCACGAAGAAGAGGGGGCCCACACAGCACCGGAGGGAAGCACTGTGCTGGGGGTCGCTGGCTGGCACTGCGCCTCCTTCATCTGTGGGATTGAGCAGGCCGCGCAGTTGCTCCTCCCACAGATGAAGTTCAAACCAGGAAAACGCTGTGGTCTGCGCGCCTTAAAGGAACGGCAGTCACAGTTTCCTGCCAAGGACTGCGGTCCCCGACACTCAGCCCGGGGGCAGCAGAACTGAAGGCGAGTGGCCAAAATGCCTCCCCCCTGACACGTGCCTCCCAGGGTGGACCGCCCCCCTCTGCCCCCCCTTTGCTATACCACTGGACCCTTGGAAATTTGGGTTTGGTGGGTTCAGCCGGACGTTAGATTAAGTTCTATTCTGGACCTGGACTTGACCTGAATCCCAATGGAAGTCACTCATTGGGCAGTTCGGGTCTCCACCACATGCAGCCAGCCATAAACAAATCACTTCCGGAGGTGGAAAGACAGAGGTTTTTTTGGGGGAGGGGGACACACTACATCTGATAATGCTGTTGTTACTCCCAGTGCGAGCCGTTCAAACACTGTAAGCGGCTCACACTGGGCTGACCACCGAGCGTACCCGATCGCGAGTGGTCTGCATTTATAAAGCACTCAAACTACGAAGACTCATTTTTTTGGAAAGTCTGTGTTCAGTATGAACATTGAGGTTTAGAGTTTGGGTCTGCTCATCTCTAATTGTATGTTGAGCTTAAACAAATAAAGGGGCATTCTCATCTTAAAGGGAACCTGTCAGCAGATCTGGGGCCTATAAGCTGCGGCCACCACCAGTGGGCTCTTATATACAGCATTCTAACATGCTGTATATAAGATCCCAGACCGCTGTGTAGAACGTAAAAATCACTTTATAATACTTACCTAAACTGTTGCTGCGGTCGAGTTGGGTCAGATGGGCGTCTCCGTTCTCCGGTGTCGGCGCCTCCTCTTTCAGCCATCTTTGTCATCCTTCTTCTCAAGTTGGGTTGCATGACGCATCCTATGTAATCCACACTCGCCGGCTGGCGAGTGTGTATGATGTAGGACGCGTCATGCACACAGGCATCAGAAGGAGGACGGAGATGGCCGAAAGAGGAGGCGCCGGCACTGGAGAACGGAGATGCCCATATGACCCAACTCCACTGCAGCAACCGTTAGGTAAGTATTATAAAGTGATTTTTTATGTTCTACACAGTGAGCTGGACTCTAACATACAATATGCTACAATGCTGTATATAAGAGCCCACCGGTGGTGGCCGCACCTTATAGGCCCCAAATCTGCTGACAGGTTCCCTTTAAGGTCTCATTCAGATGTCCATTTTTCACATACAAGTTCTATCTGTGATAATCTATGAGACCATTCCAATGTCCATGATTTTTTGAGGACTGTCGGTCTGCGGAAAACTGTGGCGACATGTCCAATTTTCATCAGTGTGTCGAATTAAAATCGGCAATGCAAGTCTGAGTCGGTGAAAAAAATTAGCCCGCACTCAAAACTCACTGGAGTGTGGTCCGATTTTCATGTACTGTCAGAATGGTGAAGGTGGAAACCCTTTTTTTTCTCTCCACCTACGAGATCACACTCGGACCACACTCACATCAAACTCTGGTCAACAAAATGGGTCAGTTTTTCCTCATCCGTGAGATAATCAGGCATCTGAATGAACCCTAAGGGGTACTTTGCACACTACGACATTGCAGGTGCGATGTCGGTGGGGTCATGTCGAAAGTGACGCACTTCCTGCGCCGCTCTCGACATCGTAGTGTGTAAATCCTAGATGATACGATTAACGAGCGCAAAATCGTTGTAATCGTATCATCGGTGTAGCGTTGGCAAATTCCATAATTATGCTGACGCTACGGTCCGATGTTGTTCCTCACTCCTGCGGCAGCACACATCGCTGTGTGTGAAGGCGCAGGAGCGAGGAACATCTTTTACCTGTGTCACCGCGGCTCCCGTCGGCTACGCGGAAGGAAGGAGGTGGCCGGGATGTTTACATTCCGCTCATCTCCGCCCCCCTGCTTCTATTGGCCACCTGCCGTGTGATGTCGCTGTGACGCCGCACGACCCGCCCCCTTAATAAGGAGGCGGGTCGCCGGCCAGAGCGACGTCGCACGACAGGTGAGTGCATGTGAAGCAGCCGTAGAGATAATATTCGCTACGGCAGCTATCACAAGATATCGCAGCTGCGATGGGGGCGGGGACTATCGCGCTCGGCATCGCAGCATCGGCTTGCGATGTCGTAGTGTGCAAAGTGCCCCTAAGGACTGGTATGCAATAGCTTCATGATTGATAGGAGCTGACTGTCAGCATCGGAAATTAAGAAGATGCTCCCTCATGGCTCAATTCAAGTAAAATGGTCTGCATTGCATTTTCCTACATAGACTGAAAAAAACTGTATAAACTGTAGCTCTAATTTGGATTCATTTTGAGAAGAAATGGTGGCATATCTTAGCCCTGTCATCACTTCTATTGATGGCAAAACCCCTTTAATGTAAGGTGTGGGATTCACATACCGCTTCACAACATTTGTATCATATCATACGTTGTCATCAAAATCTTTCCCAAAAATGTGTAGTTCAACACAGTTATAGAGAGAAAATGAACATTGATAAACATTTTGAGGAAAAACCCCGAAATAATTTAATGTGGCATATAACTTTGGTGAATGTTGTAGAGGCAGTGTGTATCTGAATAGTGCTTTAAAATGGATGTAGTTAGAGATTTCTGACTTATTTTATCTGCTTTATGATTGATAATTGGAATTCACTGAAAAATACACTCAAATTTCAAACATGTATTATAAAAACAAAGTATGTTTGTAGATATTTAATGCACTCAGTCTTAGGGGTACTCTGCACGTTGCGACATCGCTACTGTGATGTCATCGGGGTCAAATCAGAAGTGACGCATATTCGGCGCCAGTAACGACGTTGCAACGTGTAAAGCCTAGATGCACCGATAAACGATAGCAAAAGCGTCGTAAATCGGTAATCTGTGTAGCGTCGGTCATTTCCATAATGTCGGTACGATGTTGTTCCTCGTTCCTGCGGTAGCACACATCGCTGTGTATGAAGCCGCAGGAGCGAGGAACATCTCCTTACCTGCCTCCACCGGCTATGCGGAAGGAAGGAGGTGGGCGGGATGTTTACGTCCCGCTCATCTCTGCCCCTCTGCTTCTATTGGCCGCCTGCTGTGTGACGTCGCTGTGACGCCAAACGACCCGCCCATTTAGGAAGGAGGCGGGTCGCCGGCCAGAGTGACGTCGCAGAGCAGGTAAGTGCGTGTGAAGCTGCGATAATGTTCGCTACGGCAGCTGTCACAAGATATTGCATCTGCAACGGGGCGGGGACTATCGTGCTCGGCATCGCTATCATCGGCTAGCGATGTCGCAGCGTGCAAAGTACCCCTTAGGGTACTTGCAGGCGGGACGCAGGTAAGGAGATGTTCCTCGCTCCTGCGGCTTCATACACAGCGGTGTGCTGCCGCAGGAACGAGGAACTACATCGTACCTGTCGCTGCAGCGAAATTATGAAAATAACCGATACTACAGAGATCACCGATTTTCGACGCTTTTGCGATCGTTTATCGGTGCTTCTAGGCTTTACACATTGTGACGTCGTTACTGGCGCCGGATGTGCGTCACTTTCGATCTGACCCCGACGACATCGCAGTAGCGATGTCGCAACGTGCAAAGTACCCTTTAGACTGGCCCAACAGAGTACCGGAGGATCCTCTGGTAGGCCCAGGCACTAAAATATTAAAACTCTCCAAAATTCCAGGATAAGACAATCCCATTTGTAGATGCTTTTTGAGCATATAATTTGCTACTTGGGTCTATTTTTTATTTGTTCTTTGTCAAATAACCTATTAGAGCCTATTCATTATATTTCCTGTGTTTACAATAATATTAACACAGATTACAATACAATTAAAGGTGAATTTGTACATGTTCTCTATGGATGGTAGTTGCATTTTCATTTCTTGTGATGTGACCTGAGATTTCCTGTTTTAAGGCTGCTTTCACACATCCATTTTTTCCTGTGCGGCACAATCCGGCACTTTGCAGAAAAAACGCAACCGTTTTTTTCTTTGCTGCCGGTTGCGTTTTTTTTGCATAGACTAACATTAGTGCCGCATTGTGCCGCATGGGCTTGCGTTCCGTCCGGTTTTTGCTGCATGCGGCAGATTTAGCCGACGCGGCGGCCGTATGGAACGTTGCCTGGCGCGTTTTTTGTGCGGCAAATAACCTGCATCGCGCTGCATCCGGCCGATGCGTTGCATTTTCCTATACATACCTATGGACGCCGGATGCAGCGCGATGCAGCAAAAAACGGACGTGCCGCATGTAAAAAACTTATGCAAATGACGCGGTGTTTTCGCCGCATCCGTTGCATAGGTTTCACAGCCGGATTGAGCCAGCACATTATGGCCTTGCAGCACTGTTTTTCTGAACGTGCAGTTGAGCTGTTTCATATTTGCGTGAACGTTTCTTGTTCTCTCTGTATGTGTGTTGCTTATTTCCATATGCGATTGTTTTCTCTAGCATTACTAAAATTAATTGACAAGTTCATTGACTTTATTGACTTTATAGACTTCAAATTGCCTATAACACGTATGGGCAGGCTAGAATTGGTGAAGTGCTTCCCCTTGAGGCAGGGGGCAACAGTTTTTGTCCACTATCAGTACAGGACTATAAAATATGTTGACGATACATAATGTGATCTCAGGAGATCTAGGATCAGAAGGTCATAGTGTAGAGTTAACCTCGGATCCTCTTTAGTGCCTGCTTGTCGTTTACCCTGAGTTGGAGATTTTTTTATTCCATTTGCTGCTGAAGGGGTTAAGGTTCTATTCTATCCAACTGTGTTTTAAAAGGTAGTGGTAACCTCAGCTGCAGCCACTCCCTTCTGCTGTAAATATCCACTCCTCACTCCACCCTGTGCCAGCTATAGTTCATTCTATACTCTCCACTTTGAAGCAGCCTCTCTCTGGAATAGCTTAGGTGTTCCTTTCTGTTATAGCTGAGAAGTTTCCTGCTGGAGAAGCTGTGGAGTGATAATTTTTGTGTCTTTTCCCACATGTTTGTCTTCCTCATGTTGTGTTATTGCAGTGGGGAGACTAGCATCTTGCTGGCCTTCACACTAGTCAATGTGAGTTCAGCGGCAGCGAGGGCCTAGGCATGTAACGGCGCACTGGGGAAAAGACTCATCTAGGGCCATTAGGGAGCGCAATGATCAGCCTCAGGTGACTGTTAGAAGGTGACCCTGCTCCACTCTCCCTAGCACCAGGGACTTCCATTGTATTGCTTCCCTGGTTTTCCCTTTGTGGTGCATCACTCGACTGGAGACCTCTCTTATCTGGTGTGATAATTATGTTTTTGAGTGAGATATCAACCCCATCAGCAGTGGTTCGTTCAGTCTGTTACCTAATGCACTATGTTTAATGCCCAGAAGGAAGTGAGTGCTATTAAGAATAGCTGTGTATATATACAGTTAGGTCCAGAAATATTTGGACAGTGACACAATTTTCGCGAGTTGGGCTCTGCATGCCACCACATTGGATTTGAAATGAAACCTCTACAACAGAATTCAAGTGCAGATTGTAACGTTTAATTTGAAGGTTTGAACAAAAATATCTGATAGAAATTGTAGGAATTGTACACATTTCTTTACAAACACTCCACATTTTAGGAGGTCAAAAGTAATTGGACAAATAAACCAAACCCAAACAAAATATTTTTATTTTCAATATTTTGTTGCGAATCCTTTGGAGGCAATCACTGCCTTAAGTCTGGAACCCATGGACATCACCAAACGCTGGGTTTCCTCCTTCTTAATGCTTTGCTAGGCCTTTACAGCCGCAGCCTTCAGGTCTTGCTTGTTTTTAGGTCTTTCCGTCTTAAGTCTGGATTTGAGCAAGTGAAATGCATGCTCAATTGGGTTAAGATCTGGTGATTGACTTGGCCATTGCAGAATGTTCCACTTTTTTGCACTCATGAACTCCTGGGTAGCTTTGGCTGTATGCTTGGGGTCATTGTCCATCTGCACTATGAAGCGCCGTCCGATCAACTTTGCGGCATTTGGCTGAATCCGGGCTGAAAGTATATCCCGGTACACTTCAGAATTCATCCGGCTACTCTTGTCTGCTGTTATGTCATCAATAAACACAAGTGACCCAGTGCCATTGAAAGCCATGCATGCCCATGCCATCACGTTGCCCCCACCATGTTTTACAGAGGATGTGGTGTGCCTTGGATCATGTGCCGTTCCCTTCCTTCTCCAAACTTTTTTCTTCCCATCATTCTGGTACAGGTTGATCTTTGTCTCATCTGTCCATAGAATACTTTTCCAGAACTGAGCTGGCTTCATGAGGTGTTTTTCAGCAAATTTAACTCTGGACTGTCTATTTTTGGAATTGATGAATGGTTTGCATCTAGATGTGAACCCTTTGTATTTACTTTCATGGAGTCTTCTCTTTACTGTTGACTTAGAGACAGATACACCTACTTCACTGAGAGTGTTCTGGACTTCAGTTGATGTTGTGAACGGGTTCTTCTTCACCAAAGAAAGTATGCGGCGATCATCCACCACTGTTGTCATCCGTGGACTCCCAGGCCTTTTTGAGTTCCCAAGCTCACCAGTCAATTCTTTTTTTCTCAGAATGTACCCGACTGTTGATTTTGCTACTCCAAGCATGTCTGCTATCTCTCTGATGGATTTTTTCTTTTTTTTCAGCCTCAGGATGTTCTGCTTCACCTCAATTGAGAGTTCCTTAGACCGCATGTTGTCTGGTCACAGCAACAGCTTCCAAAAGCAAAACCACAAACCTGTAATCAACCCCAGACCTTTTAACTACTTCATTGATTACAGGTTAACGAGGGAGACACCTTCAGAGTTAATTGCAGCCCTTAGAGTCCCTTGTCCAATTACTTTTGGTCCCTTGAAAAAGAGGAGGCTATGCATTACAGAGCTATGATTCCTAAACCCTTTCTCCGATTTGGATGTGAAAACTCTCATATTGCAGCTGGGAGTGTGCACTTTCAGCCCATATTATATATATAATTGTATTTCTGAAAATGTTTTTGTAAACAGCTAAAATAACAAATCTTGTGTCACTGTCCAAATATTTCTGGACCTAACTGTGTATATATATATATATATATATATATATATATATATATATATATATATATATATATATATATGTTTTGTTTTGTTTTTTCCTGGAGAAAAATTGTAGATTTCATTACTTTCTTGTGCGCGGATGGGCTTATAAAGTGGTGTGTCGTTTAAAAGAGGAGTGACTCATGTTCAAATGTTTTCACACCTTGTGCTAGACATTCATGCCTGATTTTTAAAGAATTGTGTCGCCCTGGGCAAGCCAGGGGACACAGGTCACACACCACCATACCCTACATCCCAGTTAGGAACACCAAAGCTAACCAAAAATCCTTGTTGCCTTCCTCCAGAGGCTGATGATACACACCAGGGGGTGGGCCAGGCGGTTGGCTCCGCCCACCGAGGAGTACACAGCCCTGGAGGCGGGAAGAACCAGGCAGATTAGCTCAGGGGGAGCTTGAGTGAGGAGCTAAGTAAACAGAGTCCAGTGAGGGGCATGAAAGAGTAAACAATGAGAGTAGCCCAGGCAGGGCTTGAGAAAACAGCTAAGTGAAAGTGAAGGAAGAAAAGTGGTAAAGGAGGACAGCAAGAGTGGTGACAGGAAAGAAAGAGTGTGCAGAGTCTGAAGAGTCCAGCTGTGTGCAGGACAGGGTCAGCAAGGTCAGCAACGGCGGTGACTGTCTGGAGGGGGACCGTTTGGAAGTTCCTGGAAGGACCGCGGACGGGTAGTGGCCCGGCGGTCTGGAGCAGTGTTCCGAAGGACAGTCAGCACCAGGGCAGGGGCCTCTCGGACCCCGGCAAGGCTTGGAGTCACCAGAATTTGCCAAATCCGTCAGTGAAGGGGACGTAGATCCCCCAACAACCAAGTCCCGATTGAAGGCAACAGCCCAACCAGTGTAGGAGAGACACCGCCACCGCCAAGGCACCAGTTTCTCAGGGCCAGCGCCTGCGGGCAAAGAGTAGAGCTCCTCCGGCCCAGCTTGAAGCCGGGGAGCGGGTTACCGGTGGGAACCCATCGCTACCAACCAGACATTTCAAAGGTGCAAGGAAGAGGGACATCACCGTCACCTACTGGGAGAGCAAGTGCAGCCGTCCGTGGGAACCGTCTTTCCAGCCGTGTGGTTTACCGTAAAAACTGTGTCAACGTCTCAGGCTGAGTGAGTACCACAGTGCCGCAAGGCACAGCGCTGCCCCCGCGTCCCTGCGCCCACCAGGCACTGCACCTCCCAAACCATCACCGGGCCCCGGGATCACCAACCCCTACCCACGGAGGGGCAACACAACACCTGGCTGCTCCGCATCACCATCCCCGGGATCCCCATATTGAGCAGCGGTGGTGAAATCACCACAACCGTGGGTGGCGTCACGGACAATAAACAATTCCCACACCCAACAAACCCCCTTTCACTCACGGGCGAGGAGTGCCGCTCGAGAAACCCCCGGGATCCGGCCCACCGCTCGAGCCACCACTGAGCAGCAGCCGCCGGACCCGAGCAGAAGGGGTGAGCGTAGTGTGCTGACACCCTCCTCCCCGCCCGCGACAGAATCATCAAGTATTATTAAATAGATTTCTAGACTTAGATATTGATGGCCTCTCCTAAGGCCGGCTTTGCACAAATCGAAAGTGACGTACATCCGGCATCACTTGCGATGTCGTAGTGTGTAAAACCTTTTTGATACGATGACCGAGCGCAAAAGCATCATTATCGTATCATCGGTGTAGTCTCCGACATTTCCAGAATGCCGGTGCAGCGACAGGTACGATGTTGTTCCTCGTTGCTGCGGCAGCACACATCGCTGTGTGTGAAGCCGCAGGAGCGAGGAACATCTCCTTACCTGCGTCCCGGTTGCAATGAGGAAGGAAGGAGGTGGGCGGGATGTTTATGTCCCGCTCATCTCCGCCCCTCTGCTTCTATTGGCCGCCTGCCGTGTGACGTCGCTGTGACGCCGCACGACCCGCCCTCTTAGGAAGGAGGCGGATCGCCGGCCAGAGCGACGTCGCAGGACAGGTGAGTGCATGTCAAGCTGCCGTAGCGATAGTGTTCGCTACGGCAGCTATCACAAGATATCGCACGTACGACAGGGGCGGGGACTATCGCACTCGACATCGCAGCATCGGCATGCGATGTCGTAATGTGTAAAGCCCGCCTAAGAGTAGGTAATCAATATCACATCCCAGGGATCCCACACCTAGCATCCCCACCTTTATGCTGCTCCCAGATATACACAGTATTCAGAGCCGGAATATCACAGCTCAGTACCTCGAGTAGTGGACGTTTTTGGGTACTTTAGTTCAGTTCCCATTGATATGAATGGGATACTCCTTCAATAACTAAGTCTATTTAACGAGGGTATATCATCAGCTCAAGAGTGGCCAGTTCTTGTTATTATATAATTCCCCCTGTTCTCCTGTGTATGGCATCTTTTTTAAAATCTCCCATATGAGTCTTGAGATATGGGACCTTTTTATTTCATGCTAATGTTTATGGTCTTCACCAAGAGGATTCTCGGGGGATGTGTCTTTAGGCTGCTCTACATTCCTATCTTGTGAACTGCTTGGTAAAGATCATCAAAATTTATACTACATAAAAATGCCCATATCGCTATGGTGGATTTAATGTCATGCAATAACCGTGGCAAACGCGTTCATACCAAAAAGAGTCTGACGCACAATGAAAAAAATCACCAAAATAACACCAAAAACAAGGGGGGCACCGGGAACACAATAACAATGGTGGGCCCTGGTGCTAGTGAGAAGGTAGATGGGACACCTTGTATCCTCACCTGTAGCTCTACCTACTCTCCTAGCCAGTGGCAATACAGTCTCCGCAACTGTCGCCGAGCAGCACCCCGAGACCCTGGGAAGATTCTATAGATGCCCTGACTAATGAGAGGCAGGTGAGGTACACCAGACCAACCGCTGCACTACTAAGACAAAAGGGTAGGGGAGACAAACAGGAAAAACTGCAACACAAAAGGATAAGGTACAGCTTCTGGAACGCTCCAACTGAGCTCCTTCCACCAAGGGGGCCAGTATACATATGGATTTGTATCTTCAGCAGGGATTGCTGGGTAATACTTCTATGTAAACCTGAATGGCGTGACTATAAAGCAATTCCAGCTGACACACTCAGCTAGGGCCTGCTGGAAAAGCAAAACTGACATTAACCATTTCAATAATAAAAGAAACTAAACACATCAAATGTATAGAGCCAGATGGAGATGAAAGGCTCCAGTCCAAAGGCTATCACTAGTCTCCAACAACAGGGAGACAGCCATGACATTTATAAAACAAACAAAACAACAAATAGAAAGATGAATAAAGGGGAGCAGCAGGAATAAATAAGTACACAAACTGGAATCTTTTGACCTGGTGACAGGTTTTCTGTAAATAGGTCTGATCCATAATACCATACTTGGCCTTGTTGGTACTGTTGCTGATAGCAATCCATCATCTAGCGCCCATGCCCACCAGAAGCCCCCTGTTACGAACCAGCGTCGCCATAGCAGCAAGCAGCCTGCTGCGGTTCCTGTTGCGCCCAGGCGCTAGCTGCCGTTCTTGGCCGTGCCTTGGGTCGACCAGTTGGCTGCTCCTTCCACCACGTCTAAGTGTGGAGAGGCAGCTAGTGCGCATGCGCGCGCTGATTTACCCGAGCCAGAGTTTAAGCCTGGTGTTTTACCTAGTGAACATGCTCAGCCTGATTGTGTCATTTCTGAGACTAAGTCCTCAGTTGAGGCTACTGAGCATGCTCCCACAATTAACCCTAACAGCCTCTTTGCACAGGTACTTGGACTTCGTGCTGTGTCTAAGTTCTGGGATGTGCCTACTGAGCATGCTCAGGCAGATAGTCTGATTTCTGAGTCTGTTGTTCAGGCTACTGAGCATGCTCAGGCACTTAGTGCATCAGAGGCTAGGTCCGGTAAGGGCCTCACTGAGCATGTCCGTGAGGTGGCAGGCCCTGATAGGGCAGAGGGTGTCAGATGTCCTGATGACGTGGCCACTCCGGACTGGCTCGCAGAGGCCCGCCCCTATGATCTGGCACCTCACCATTGGTCGTCAGACGATGACTGGTGAAGTGTTTGGGGTGTGGCTGCCATGAGGTCATCAGTGACGTGGCGGTTTTGGATAGGCCGCTGGTGACGTCGCTGATGATATGGCACTCTGCCATTGGATCTTGGTGGTTCCAACCTGGGTTTGGGGCGGATCTAGGTTATAAAAGGGGCTGGAGACAACATGGAGGTGCGCAGTCTTCACTCATATTCACTTAGAATTCATGGTGGCATAAGCCTTGTGGGAAGCGGTAGGTAGGGCTAGGCGAACGGTGCCTGTCACGCCAAGATTCGTGGCTAAGCACATGAGGGTCAGGCGCCGTGTTTCCTTGCTACCGTTCCTGTTGTGCTATAGCAGTCCAGTGGCGTTAACTGGGCTGCGGCTGCTGCGTCACCTGTCCAGTTGTGCCTCCTACGCACACGGACAACATACCTGCTGCGTCACCTCTCTGAGAGTGCCCTCTACACACACGGACAACGCACCTGTTGCGCCACCTGTTCGGTTGTGCCTCCTACGCGCACGGACAGCATACCTCAGGACCCCTGTGGAGTTAACAGGGTGTTCCAGGATTGGGTGTGTAAACCTATTATCCTCCTTGGCTTCCCAGTCAACGCTACTGGTGTGATCCCTCGGCCTGACGTG
Source organism: Anomaloglossus baeobatrachus (assembly GCF_048569485.1). Lineage (NCBI taxonomy): Eukaryota > Metazoa > Chordata > Amphibia > Anura > Aromobatidae > Anomaloglossus > Anomaloglossus baeobatrachus. The sequence goes on along the minus strand of NC_134358.1, from coordinate 528,860,397 downwards.
TCCTCTACACACGTGGCCATTCGAGTAGTGACCAGAAACGCTAATCAAAGGACCGCTCGGCCTGTCGTGTCTGACACACGTGGCCAACAGGGCGCTGTCACAGCGGTCTTCTCGGTCAACGCTACCTGGTCACCATCTGGCCTGACATGTTCCCTGCACACGTGGTCGGGGTTGCGCCAATTCCACTGAAAAGCTAACTGGGTTGTCGGCCGGTCTGATGTGTCACTACCCTCGTGACTGGTTCCCTGGGTTATCTCAGAGCCATCCAGCTCTATAGTCTCCGCCTAACCCACAGGATGTCAGCAGCTCCATTACCATCTGGAGCACGGTGGGCGCCGACTGGCGATTGGGATATATACCCCCTGGTCCTAATCTGTCGTTTCCCCCATAACACCCCCATCTACCTTGATATTCCTGATTTATATCATGTAACACTTTTAATATCAATGATGGCCTACACAGAAACTCCCAGGTAAAATAAGCCACAAATAGGTGACAATAAAACCCAAAAGCTCAGTTGAGTGCCCTATAGATTCTTCATGAGAAGATTATGGGCTGACTCGTATTAGACCCTAGATACCCCATAGATTATAAAGGGCTCAGTCTTCATTTTCAGATTTTAAAATAATTACTAATTAAGTTATGCAAATGGGGAACATAGTGTTGGAAACTTCAAGTGAAATAAGCCTCAAATAAATGACCATAAAACCCAAAAGCTCAGTTGAGTGCCCTATAAATTCATCACAAGAAGCCTATCGACCAGCTCGTAATAGAACATGGAAGCCAAATAGATTATAAAGGGCTTAGTCTCCATTTTCATATTTTGTAATAATTACTAATTAAATTATGTAAATGGTGAACATAGTGTTGGAAACTTCCAGGTAAAGTAAGCCATAAATAGGTGACCATAAAACCCGAAAGCTCAGTTGAGTGCACTATAGATTCTTCACAAGAAGACTATGGGCCGGCTCATATTAGAGCATGGATGCAAAATAGATTATAAAGGGCTTAGTCTTCATTTTCATATTTTAAAATAATTATTAATGAAATGATGCAAATAGATGCATCTAAAATAATTATAATATATATTTTTTTTTTTTATTAATAAAAATACTTATATTTTAACACAAACTATTAGTCAACATCACCTTGTATAACCAGGCAAATATCAGTAGCTTGGATACGAAGTCATGTATAACCAAGGTTATAGATTCATTTTACCTGGGACCCATTGCCATGGAAACACATTTCTCATGCTATAGGAAAACATCATAATAGGCAGAATTGTCTGTTCATTCAGCAAAATAAGGTCAGAATCAATTTAAGAATTAAGCCTGACTGAATTAATCGCATGACTCATGAAACATCGGAGGAAAATAAATTGCACTTATCTATCATTCCTGCCCATGACAACAATGCCTGTCATATTGAAATCCATCATTAGTAATACATTTATATTTAATATGCCTGATGGCAAAGAAGATTCATGCTGCATAATAGATCCGAAAATGTAAAGGCCCGCATGTAAAACATGTTCAATGGGCAGCACAATCCATAAATTGGAAGAAGGATCCAGAGCTCAGACTGGACGGTGACCTTAGGTCGTCCTCGGATAAATAATTAGTGATGGTTGAATTTATTTGAGAGGAATGTAACTGTAATTGACGCTTTAAAAAAAAATAAATCCATATTTTATGAGTGGATATAATGCCGCTATCATTTTTCTGAATCGTAGAGGGCCAGAAAATGGTAAAAAAGACCTCTCTGCTGCTACCTGTAACGTCTTTGGCACTTCTACGTGCTAAAACCCCGGGACCTCACTGTGCAGACATGATGTAAGGTTGTGAGGTCAAGACATGTGTAGTGACTTTACGATGGGCTCTCTAAGCCATGACTTTTACCTTGACAAGGCCCAGGACGGTCTTGCATGTCATAGCCGAAAGTTCCGTGTTGTGATTTCAGGATGTTGCGTTGATAAGAGGAGGCACCGAGGATCATGTAAGAGACAGTGTGGCGAAAATGAGAATAAATTTGTAGCATATCAAATTTCCTGGTAAAATCCGGTGAATTTGGCGAAGTAAAATTTCTTCAGATCTGTATTACGTCACCACCGGAGTCCGCTCCAGCGGCTTCTACTCCGATCACCAGGCGACGCCGTGTTCCTTCCGTGTATAGTGCTGGTGATGGGAGAGGAGTCGATGCCAGCGGCGCCGGTGGGCACAGGTTCCGCTCATCCACTGGGCTGGGTTTCCTTGGGATCTGCAGTACCACTGGCTGACTGTAGGTGGCGTGTGTCTCCCAGTTAAAGTTACCATCATTCAGCTACAACCAATGGGAAGACACCACACCCTTTTTAATTCCCCTCCTGTCTACTGACCACTGCCAGAGATAGTTCTGAAAATTCTGGTTCCTGTTCCACCCTGCTCTGTTTTGTGATTCTCGTGTTCTGACTTCTGCTTGTTTCCTGACTATGTCTCCTGCCTGTTTAGGGTACCTCGCTGCCTGATGCGGATTTGACCTCTGCTTTGTTTTCTGATTACATCCTTGCCTGCCGATTCTGTCCCTGTTCTGCAATTCCTGGTTTGACCCTGCCTGACTACTACTCTATCGGACTGCAGCCTTCCACAGGTAGTGATCACCTTGGGCCCTGTAAAATTCCAAATCCCTGTATACGGATTAAAGGGTTTCAGGGTTCTGGGGGTCCTGCTTGGTGAGTGGCTTCCCTCTAGACTGCCCATTACAGCCCGTCTGAATCTGTGGATCCAGGCAGGCATTACAATCTGCTCATCTCTATCAATAACCCATTGGACGTGTATAAATATTCTGTTAGCTTTGGATTCTCATGTAGCATTTGGCATCTGTTCAAAAATGTTGTTTTATTTGGAGATGAAGTTTTTTGGTTTCTGCATTGGAGTTTCCTATTCTGATTGTGCTCTCTGCCTATCAGCCACACGGTGATTTTAATTAGTGCTAGATACTCTCTACCCATGTATTTGTACCGCCCCGCTCTCAGCAGCCGAGGCCAGGGCCCTATTTGTGACTAACAGGCCCGGCCAGGGCGTCACACTCCCCCTTGGTTAAACACAGACTGTCCGCGGGCTGTCCGACCACCACCGTTTTATTTTGCTGTTTAACTGAAATGAGATAAAACATGTTTACAATTATAATAACATATTTACATTATATGAAAGCTTGGTTTCTTTCCTTACGGGAGGCAGTTTACTTAAACGTTGCAATAAAACATTTTATTAACCGGGAATGGGACGGGACCGTGTCCTTCTCATTTTTGCCCACCCAAGCAAACCTAGCCCTGATGCTGCCTCTAAAAACCAGGTCAGCACCCCTTTTCTCCATTGCAGGAAATGGGTTCGGGTCCGGGTGTTGCCCATACGGGCCAGGTAATAAGTTCCTTACCTGGCAGTCTCTCCCAGAGGCCCCACGTCCAGGTGACCCCTGACCCAGAGGGTAGTCACCGGTTTCCATGGTGACGGGACCTCTGTCTACTCTGCCGCAGGCCCTTCCTCCAACCAGCCTCTCCGGAGACTGAGGCATGATGAAAAAGGGTGGTCAGGGACTATTTACAAGGTCCAATAGTTTTTGGGTTGGCCTGCAAGTTCTCAGCCATGTCACTATTTAACTAGAAAAACAGGAACATCAACAGGGTCCCAACGGGGACTTGCAGAAAGGTAGCTGGCAATCGCTACCACTTAACACTCTTCATCTTCAGGACTGGATGGCGGGGGAGGGGAATGCGTGCGCTTCCGGGCACTGTTGCTCACCCTCCTCTTGACATCGAGAGCGAACCATTCCCTCTCCCCACAATGTCGGGTGTAGGTTACCAGTTCTCCAGGCTCCAGGTCCCGGTCGGAATGGCCAATAGGGAGATGCGGGTAGATGTCCCTCTGGGACACAAAGATCTCTGCGTCCAGGCCCGGCTCGAAGATGAAACCTCATCCTCTTTGGGGGTCGAAGTGCCGGACCTGGCCTTCGTGTGTCAGGCCCCTCACCCGAAAGATGGCGTTGCGGAGGTTATCCTTCTCCGTATAGGTCCGGGCCAGCACCTCCACTTTCCTCTTTTCGTGGGCGGCGATCTCCCAGCCCAGCTGGCGCTGCTGCCGCTCCCAGTATGGAACGTCTGCCTGCTCCGGTTCGCTCTGCGCGGGGGTCGGGCCGAGCCGGAGTTCCCCCGTGCCAGCTACGACCAACACTCTCTACACTGGGGAACCATGCTGTGTCATGCCCTGCTCGGCTGCCTGAAAGCTGCAGCCCCGCGGTGCCTCAGCCGGGGCCTGGGTTTTGGGAGCGGCCAGCTTTGCCCGCTGGGTCGACTTCCGGTCAGCAGCCACTTCTATCTTGGCCGGGCAGATTGCCGGGGTCTCTGTCGACTGGTGCGTGGCCTTTTCCGGGACCGGCGAGTTCAAGGCGGGACAGGGCATCCTCCGGAGGTTGATCTTTCGTGAAGCCGGGATTGGTGTCGGGGTGGTGATGGGCTGGCTGTTGGCGGCTTCCTCGAGCTGGTCCTCGGGCTGGTGGGACGGACTCTGGTGCCGGTGTTGATGGCAGCGGATCGAGCGGGGGGTCAGCAGCAACCGGGACGGACGGCGAGGGAGGCAATATAGAGGGCAGGGGCAGACCGGGTCCCTCAGCCTGGTCGGCCGGTCCCTCGGGGACATAGGGGCATGGGTCTCTCACCTGCTTCTCTAAAGTTGCCTCCACTTCGCGTGCCCGGACGGCCGCGGCCAGCTCCTCCATCTCGGCCATCCACCGCTCCATTATAAAGCGCGCCTGCGTCTGGATCCGGCGACACATCCGCACGGTCTGAGCTTCCACCCATGCCGCTGTTCCGGGCACGGGCTCTGATACTCCGGGCTTGTTAGACAGGTCGGCCATGTCGCTCTCACGCGGTCCAGGAACCAGAAGGGTGGCAGAGTCCTGGAGTCCCTGACCTTTATCGGTCACATTTCGCGCAGAATTTTCACCCGCCCCCCTTGGTATTTTCTTGGCACTCCTGTGTCTGGCTGGTAAGTTTCGTTTTGCGACTTCCGGCTTTGCTTTACGGCCGTGTTCCCAGGGGGAGGGGCTTCAGCTTCGCGCCCTTTCTCGGGGAAGGAGACCCTGGGCGGGAATTGTTGCGCCAAAAGATGGCGGCAAGATGGCGTTTTCTGGAAAAAATTTTCAACGGATCACCGATGACTTCAGTACAAGGCGCACTTCCACAAGGTAAGTGGATGGGTAAGTATCCTGTTCGTGATGCCAGAAATTTGAGGTGTACTGCCCCGCTCTCAGCAGCCGAGCTGCTCGGATCCGGCCCTTCTGTGGGTGGCTCGAGGGTCTCCGGATCCGGGGGCCTCACGATCACTTCAAATGAAAAGGGGTAGTGATGGGATGGTGGATTTAGGACGCATATGTACGGGCTGAGCCATACGGAGTTCGTGACGCCACCCACGGTGTGTAGTGATATTTGACACCACGATTTGATGCAAGGAGATGGGCGACCGCAGGGTGCTGATGTACTCACTATTAGAAACACACACGAGTCTTTGGTAAACCAAGGTGATGGTGGTCGGTGCGCGCAGCTAGCTGCGTTCAGGTTCCCCCACCAGGCTGGTGGTCTCTGTCTTTCTCCTGCACCTGTGTAAGATGGTGGACTGCCTGTGCTTGCAACTTCAGGAGTCCGCTCCCGGCTTGTGGTTGCCTAAGGAGCCCTTTGCCCGCAGACGCTGGCCCGTGGGATCTCTGAGCCGTGGCAGTAGCCTTTTATCCCCCTCGATGGGCTGTTGCCTTCAGTCGGGACTTTGGGTGGGACAGGACCTCTAGTCCTGGCCGCAATCAGTTAATTAGCTAGCCCCCAGTCACTTCTGGACCTAGCTTCAGGGTCTGAGTACCCCCCTTTGTGCTCTGGTTTCCGAGTCGGTTCCCCGGGTCGGTACCGGCGGGCCACTACCCTGTCCCGGTCCACCTCGGTTCCACCGAGCCGTCTTCCCGGCTCCTGCAGACGGAGACCACCGTCTGCCTCCTAGCCAAAGGCACCAGGGCTCCTACCCTGGCACCTGTTCAACTTGGGTTCTCGCCTCTGCTGGAGCTGGACACAGCTCCAGCCCAAACACCTCTCCCACTTGAACTCTATACACTTTCTGAACTTTTCCGTCCCAGGCTGTCTAAAACTCCTAGGTGAACGTCTTCCAACCGCCTGGTTCCGCCCCCTGGTGTGTCTATCAAGGCCTGAGGGGGTGACTAGGGTTTTGTGGTTGGCTGTGTGTTGCCTGTGAGGGAAGGGTGTAATGCGGGGCCCTATTTGTGACTACCTGGCCCGGCCAGGGCGTCACATATTTGTAGACTTTTAGTCCAGGAGAGACATGAAACTAGCATAGGGACCCCATCAAAAAAGATGACCTTGCTGCACATGATTGCTCAAAAATTGGCCAATTCTTGTATGCTAAAGAATTTTCATTTTTCTAAGTATATTTTATATAGCATTAATGCAGTTTAAGTTTCATATATTCTATGTTGGTATAGGTCTTGGCACTTAGAGTGCTGCTGTACCTTTTTGTTTGTGTTTCATGTGATTATAGAAGCTGGCACCTGTTCACACATGTTTTCTTTGGAGATGCAGTTTTTTCGTTTCCACAACAGGCAGGTAGGTATCATAAGCACATACAGAAAGGAAGTTATGAATTAATTAGGGTGGAGATAGCTGCATGAGCTAGCTAGTAACCTAAGCTCTTAGATCCTGCTCACTAGTCTGCAAGAATTAACTGAGAAGTAAAGATGTCAGCTGGACTATCCCTCCAATGAAACTGATAGCCCTCATGGTCCATTGTATTATGCAATTGAATGCAGCCATATAGAGCTCATGGGTTTTCCCTGAGTTTGAAACCCACAACCTCTCGTATCCCAAGCTACAAGCCTACCACTAGACAAATGATGGGTTATTGGTAGATCTAGTGGTAGGCTTGTAGCTTGGCATACGAGAGGTTGTGGGTTTGAATCTAAGGGAAAGCCCATGGACTCTTTATGGCTGCAAAGAATTAACTCCTGCAGAGCTGAAGACCAGTGAACCTGAACCAGCTGACACCCGGCTCAGGCTGAACAATACAAAAGCCTCAGGTTGCTTGTCAGGCGGTGTGAACAGGGGCCAACCAAAACCATGCCCGCAGCTGTGTGCAAAGTCGAACATCGCATGACACGTTGTGAGTTGTGGGAAGCTGAGGTGGTGGGACAGGTGAGGGCCAAAGTAAGTATAATATAGATATATATTTTTTTTTTATTTTTCAACCCCATTTATGCCCTGTGACCTGAAGAGACCTCAGAATCTAATGAATGTCAATTGGGACATCTTAAATTTGCATCCATCAATTTGATGCAAATTGAATTATTTAATGAAATTCAATGAAATCTGTGGAATTTCAGCAGATTTGCTCATCTTTGGTCTGTTCCCAACTTTTTATTTTGCCTGGTGTAAACAGGCCATTAAAAAGTGCTAACAAATTTGTAGATTATAGTGGTACTTTGGAAACTTCAGATACTGGAAGATAGGGCAAGGAAACACATTTCCAATGACGACTATTCGGTCATTATCCAGATCTCAAAATTCATGTTTAATCTTATGCAAGGTAGGCTCACTAGTTGACTGATGTACATATCAGTGCATTTGTGGTCCTCGGCTCCTCCTTGCTTATTCCCGTCAGTGCTGCCCCCACTTCTTGATTGACAGAGGAGATAGAGGCGCTTCTGTAGGCCGTTACTTCTGCTCTACATCTTCAATCAAGAAGTGGGGGTGACTCTGGCGGGAAGAAGTGAAAAGGAGCCAAGGACCACATGTGCACCGATACGCGCACCAGTTCACTTCCGATCCTAATTTGTGAAGAATTAAAATATGAATTTCAGTGCAACGGAGAAGGGGATAACAGTTATCATTGGAAATGTGTTTCCTTGCCCTATCCTACAGTACATCAAGCTTCTTAGGTACATTCTTACTGACGTGTACTTTATAAATAATACTTTCATACTTGAGTTTTGGAAATGTACATTAATTTTTGATGAGGGGTCTTGTTCTGTAAGGCAAATGGAGTTCATTGGTTGTATGATATAAGCACAAATTGGATATAATACGTGTGAGCCTACATGCTGTTAAGAACCAGATAGATGCTTTCTGGATCAATACAGTTAACTAATTGATGCAAATGTGTTGATCACTTCTATTAGAGGAATGAAGGTCAAGGAAATGCAATGAAAACTCTGCAAAAGATCCTCGTCTATTATCCAGACCAGAGTTGATTTTCTGTGACAGATTTTTAATTCCATCATATAGTAAGCAAAATGGCCACATTCTGTAAGAGACCATCCCAATGGAAGACTACTTTTGCAATGCCATTTTGGGTAGATATGTAAGAGGGGTGTACTATTGCTGTCACGTTCTTGACCCCTGAAGACACCAATAGTGTTGTGTATTGTAATGTGAATAATATCTTGCTGCTTTTGTCTATAATATGTTATGTGAACTGTGATGATAGTGTGTGTATAGTGTATAATGTGTTCCTGTGTAACATACAGCATAACCTGTGATATGTAGCATTGATAATGTGAAGAATGGCATAGCATTCATATAGGAAGTTATGAGACTATAATTAAGTGAGGGGACTAGCCCACAATGGGAGGAGCTAACTGATAGGGTAATAGACAGTTCCTTTGAGAAGAGTCAGTTCAGTTTAGGAGTAAATACCTAGTGAGCGACAGTTACGGATTGTCTGTAGGTCTTGAGGTAGCATACAGTTGGTGGTTTGTGGCATCATTGAGAAGAAAGGCGACTGGAGACGAAATAGTGTGAACCTGGAGCTTGACTGAGACACGAAGTGCAAACAGCGTTGAAACAATAGACCAATCCTCGAATAGAACGGCTCCAGACAATAGAAGTCAGAGTACAGGACGTTAATGGCCAGGCTTATTAGCCATCAAGGTAATGGGTTACTCTTAACTGGCATGTGAATGAAGTTGGCCTAACAGAACAGATTCTCCTCGAGTGTTTGAGATTGCAAGGATCTACTCTGACCATGGTGATGGGACCCCTGATCCTCACCCCTGTTAGGAGACTAGACGTAGAGCCACTACAAGGGAAAGTGACTGTCAAGAGTTGTACTGTAATGCTGAGCTGAGTTGTGCTGGAACTTACAGGACCAGTAGGAGCTGAAGTGACCCAGTTGGAGCTCGGACTGTGTCTGATTATTCCTTGTAGAACTGTTTGAAACTAACTGTTGGTCTCTTGTGGAAATGAGTCGTCATCGAGCCCTGGCCAACTGACGTGAGCGGCAGTATGGGGCCTGCATAGGTTCACAGCCTACATGACACAAGTCCACACACTCAGCTAGGACCAACTTTTCCATGTAGCATGTCCGAGTGTCCGGAGTCAGTCCCTCGACCACGACTACTGGCCCACACTACTCTATAGTTATCTCAGAAAGGTTTCCCTGTACTATTTCTAGTGGGCAGACGGGATATTAAATTACACAAGTGCCTTTAATGCAGGAGTGTCAAGCTCAAGGCTGGCAGGCCAAGTTCAGACCACCACATCATTTTATGTGGCCTGAGAGCTGGGTTGCAAGTAAAACCCCGGGTGCTTTTCTTTGTGTCCATGGTAAAGAGTTATCATCATGTATGCGTAATAAAAATTCAAAAATCTAAAAGACGAATCAGACTTCCCCATGTGTAAAATCCATCATGGATGAAAACCTCAGTTACTCTGTACTCAGCAATAAATTCACATAAGAAAATCATCAATGCCCAGTGGGGATATAAGGTTGGTCTATACAGTGACCTTTTTTTTTTCTTGCGGTCTTTCTTAAGGGAAAAGAAAATATAATATCCCAGAGTATTATAATAATAGGACAGATAATACATCATGCAGCAGAATAATTCCCGAGACAGGACTTGAATGTGTAAATCTAGATTAATGGACTTTGCAAGGTCACAGTGATGCATTATATTGGCAATGAAAAAAGGGGATAAAAATCCTTCACAAAAGTACAATGCTATTGTAAATATACATATATTACTAAACCTAAATATAAAATATAACGGGGATTCAATTATTATACTATCCTATTTGTAAAGAGGTGACATTTCTAAAAATCACTCTGGTCTGCCATGTATCAAATGCACAACATAAAAATGAGCTTCACGGAATATCCCTGACAATCCTACCCCCACTGCACACCAAATAGGACAATAGATAAACATGGCAAACATCACCCCGTGGAGGTTCTGATGGTGCATGATCATTACACAGGTACCAACCCTTCCAATAAATGAGGGCTATGGATATAAATAAGTGTCTTATGCAGCATAAGCCATCTAGACAAGGGAAATGTATCTCTCTGGACACCCTCACCCATGGAAATATCAGTTTGGCCGAGCATTCTTGTCTTCTTTCCAGACATAATCATTTGGTCATGGCTAATGTCCACTCCCTCTCCATTAGAAAAAAATAATCAGATGATTGTCTTATCAGGGGACAGTCGGACTCATTGGCTTATCTGGCCAAAATCGTCTGGTTTGGCCAACATTTATCTAAAGTGTATAGGGCCTTTAAATAAAACAAATGACTCACTGTTATGGGGGAGTGCTGTGGGCATCTTCTGTGCAGTAGTCATTATGTAGGAAGACGATGAATTGTCACACTCACCTACTGTCAAGGCTGTGATCCTTTGTTATCTGCCTCCAAGGAGGAGCATATTTAATTCCATTTGGTGCTGAATTATAGCTGTTAATGGCAGATGCAACCACGCCCTGCTGCTATGTAAACCCACCCCTCTTATGAGGCAGATTTCAGGTTTACAGAATTCCAAATAGTCCTACATTTTTAAAGTCTTAAAAATGTAGGGCCAAGTCCATACAGGGGTTTTAGAGCTTTGTCTAAGGATAGGTTCACATGACTGTATTTTCTCCATCCAAGAAAATGGTTTGATTAGGCTAATCAGACTCTGATCAGAGTTTCTGTCATGGGAAATCAGGGTAACAGAAGATGAACCCCTAAGCTGATCCTTAAACTTGGGACTTTAAGCTTTCCCTTTTCCCAGAGGTAAGCTTGATGGTAGCTAGGTCTGGGCCCCCAGCATGTCCCTAACTCTTGTTTTAGCCCTGATCTTACACCCCTTCTCCCCCCACCCCAGGAGAGGGTCGGGAATGGAGAAGCAAACCCCACAAATAACAGTCAGGGGAAAGAACCAAAACTCATGCACATGGCAACCAGACACGAGGGAGCGACAATACGAACCCAGGAGGAAATAGACACAGGAATCAAATAAACTAACAATGGGGATATTTCCACAGCAAACAAATGGTCACCAAGCTCTGGATGACAAAAATAAGGACCGATACGCAGGAGCAACGCTGAAGCTATATTCGGCGACCAGCAACAGAATCCAGAACCTTTATAAAGGGTAAAGGTGACTGTGAATGGTCATTAGCAGCCTGAGATCCCAGCAACCATTCCCAACCCAGAAAGACATAACTCCTGCTGTACTGCAGAGCATTGAAGCAAAACACAGCCACGCCCGTGACACCCAGCGAGTGCAAAGCCAAACACCACATGACAGTTTCAACTAAATTTGATGAAAGTGGGATAATTTTTACTTGGAGGTGGAGAATAATAAAAAAATGTTTTTCCATTCTGACAATTCATCATGACCACAGACCTATAGACTTGAATGGCTGAGTGCCACCCGATTCTCAGAAGCAAATTGTGCTTGCTACAAATTTTCTTTTCCCCTGGACCACTTTGGCCAAGGAAAAAATTGGACATGTACAATAATATTGGTGTGACTGCAATCGGATGTTTCGATGGATCACACTAGAGCTGAAAATGCAGTCACCTGCACGAATCCTAAATAAAAAGACAAGCAGGGAGCATTAAACAGACATGAGACGAAATTAATCATTGCAGAAATTTAAAACAAAAGTAGCTAAAAAGAATATGGTATCAGGTGAATGATGGAAATTCAACTCTTAACCGGGCTTTACACGCAACGACATCGCTAACGAGATGTCGTTGGGGTCACGGAATTCGTGACGCACATCCGGCCTCGTTAGCGACGTCGTTGCGTGTGTGTCACGAACAGCCGGGGGGGGTCACTCAGAAATTCTCCGTGCTGGCCACCAATGTCACGATCGGGGGGTAACAAGCGGGAGTCACCCCTCCTTTATACCTCCCGACCGACAGACAGAGCACGTGACGCGCTCTCTAGCGCCCCTCTTATAGTCAGGCCAATTATGGAATTGCCCGACAATAAGCAAGGAGTCTGCTATTCTACTTATGCCGATGATTGAAGGGTTCCCGGTGAGAGTAGGGTATATATTCCCCCGACCTCCGCGGACGGAATATATAAAAACCTCTCCGAATCTCACTGGCTGCCCCACAATGATCTTTGGCACAACTCGCTGCCACTAACCGATTCACGGTAACTATTAGCCAAACACACAGGCGTGGGGTTCAAGATCGAGATAACAGGACAGCCCAAGATTAATTATATAATTTAATCGGCCTAAGCCACACTAGAAACTACAATATATACAATAGGGGATCTACAGAATATACATAGGTCAGAGTACAGTTACAAGAAAGATATGGATTACAAACAGGTATACAATTCAATCAGTTACCTTGTGCGTCTGGCCACAGGGGGGCGCTGTAGACCAGGTTTCTAGGATCTTTACCACAGATGTTTCCTACACGTGACCCCCGGCGAAAGAACACTGGGAAATGGCCAAATTGGGGTTATCAACCTGGTCAGATCCCTGTCCCCTCCTACCTTCGTGACCTCACAGGGAAGCACTGCCACTCCCCCGGCCTTGAGTTAGAATAATATTCCCAGAGGAATATTAATCATAACTTTCCTGGGAACGTCGTAGGCGGACGCCAATGCTCTCATTGTGACCGTTATGAATTTAGCTGCAAAACGAGAGGACTCATGGCTTGTCTGCTAAATCCCCACCGGCCGATATCACGTTTGGGGTATTTCCCAAGGTCCTACTCCCATATAAAATATGGGCCAGCACCGTCCGCATGCGGGGACGTCATTTTTATGCTTGCCATATTAATGGGAAATATGGTTCACGAGATATTAACCATATTTTACCGGAGCCGCTCTGTCTGGTGGCCTCCATAGCCATATAATGAGATACAAACTCTTGTTACAGGGTCACGGCAGGGGGGGCATCCTGTGTCCACTGTTCCCAGGTCATCTAATCTCCATATCACAGGAGATGGCCATTGGATGTGTTGCTGGGATGTGACACCTTCCCAGATGTTGGACATCTGAGAACAAGAAGGGAGGGAGCTCTACCATGGAGTGATGAGAGCGATTATGACTGGAAATCATAATTCCTCTTCATATCCCAGGATTTTCCTCACAGTGTGAAACGCAGGAACGACCGTTAACGATCAAAATTACTTACCTAATCGCTGATCGTTGACGCGTCGTTCCTTTCCTGATTATCGTTGCTGTTGCAGGGCGCAGGTTGTTCGTCGTTCCTGAGGCAGCACACATCGTTACGTGTGACACCGCATGAACGAGGAACATCACCGTACCAGCGGCCGCCCGCAATGAGGAAGGAAGGAGGTGGGCGGGATGTTACGGCCGCTCATCTCCGCCCCTCCGCTTCTATTGGGCGGCCGTTTAGTGACGTCGCTGTGACGCCACACAAACCGCCCCCTTAGAAAAGAGGTGGATCACCGACCACAGCAACGTCGCTAGGCAGGTAAGTAGTGTGACGGGTCTTAGTGATGTTGTGCGCCACGGGCAGCGATTTTCCCGTGACGCACAACCGACAGGGGCGGGTATGCTCGCTAGCAATGTCGCAGCGTGTAAAGCCCACTTTCTATAGAAAATTGCAATACATGTGCTTCTTTACTTTAACTTTACTTACGGTATATTATAGTCCCTCTGTAAGGAAAAAAAATTGCTTCTATTTATTAAATTGCAGTTTTCTATTTTCAATCAATTCATTATACAGATAAATGCATTGTTTATGTGGGCCTGTTAAAGATCCGGCATTTCCCTTTCAAATGTTCTTGTGAATAGAATAAAAACGTAATCTGCCGATAAAATGAGAAATAAATGGGATGTTAAAGCTGTTTACAAATAAAGGAGTGTGTATAATCATCCCTACGGTTCTGTTATTCAACCCCGACCTAATGGAGAAATTATCTCAGCAAGAAGGCAGAAAACTGAAGAAAGTGCAAAAGCGGAATTACTGCACTAAACTAACTTAATGCGCTCAAGCAGTTTCCCGGTTCCCTGGTTTGGCTGATAATGGTTTCTGGCTGTGATTTCCTTTGGAGAACTAAATCCACTAGTCTTCCATGTATAACCACCCACACTGCAGAGCATTTTCTATCTCCCTGTAGCTATAATGCGGGCCTAAGTACATGTTTTACATATAAGGAGGCAACACCGACATTACACATTTTAGTTCCACAAAGCGAGTGCATACAAATACTCAGCGTGTTGCGTTTTATCCGGAAGGTATTTATACAAGATACTAATCACCTCTTAATTGAGTAATAATACACTCATTCCTTCTATTGTCATTTCTATTGGTCAAATCATTTACATTGTGCTATTCCTGAATTTTATTTTTGGATTTTAAAGGGAACCCGTCAATCGTTTTATTTTTATACTAAACCCCCATTACTTGCTTTTAGTTTTTAAAATTAGTAATTATATGTGATATTAATAAATTTATTATGTAAAATGTAATGTTTTATCAAAACATATATATATATATTCATTTAAATAGTGCTATTAATTCCACAGCGCTTTACATACATTAGCAACGCTGTCCCCATTGGGGCTCGCAATCTTGGTTACCTGTGAGTATGTTGTTGGAGTGTGGGAGGAAACCAGAGGAAACTCACGTAAACACGGGGAGAACATACAAACTCCTTGCAGATGGTGTGCTTGGTGGGATTTGAACCCAGGATCCCAGCGCTGCAAGACTGCAGTGCTAACCACTGAGCCACTGTGCCGCCCATGTACTGTAGGCAAATTATATCTAGCCAAAGTCATGTAGGTGGACCCACTTGGTAGTAATGTCTAACGCTCGCGGCTGATGTAAGGGCAGCGAGCGGGATTAGTGGACTCACTGGATCACAGGGGGGGATGGGGCTTATCCCTTAGTGGAAGGGGTTTAGCTAAGGGATGCCAGGTACCACTCTCAGGGCAGTGACCGGGACTGTGGCAGCTGACCCCAGAACAGGTGATGGACTCAGATGCAGGCAGGATGATTGAGGCAGGCTAGACAAGCGGGTATGGACAGGTATCTTGGGCACAACAGATAGGTATGGGAATGCAGACTCGGGTACAGGTAATTGACACAGCGATAATGGGACCTGACAACTAGCTAGACAGACAGGACACTGACTAACTCAAGGTGTTGCACAGGCACGTCTCCTAATGGAAGGGCGCCTTAAATACATAGTGCCTTTCAGCCATAGGCTGACCCTTTAAGAGGAAGGCTGGTGCATGCATGTGCCCTAACCACACTTTCTGGAGACCTAGGCTGCATGCAGAGGCCCCGAGAAGGGAAGGAGGCAGCAGCAGACGTGAATGACCAGGGAGGTGTGGGGGGAGGACGTGACCCGGTCGGTGCGGTGAGTAAGTCGGCATCCCTACAGGGACACCGGGGCTACATAAAGTCATGATAGAAAGGTCCTGATTGATATCCATGATAATACTGGGAATTCTGCTATGATAGGCCTGTGGCTTTTGTAGTGTGCTGCTAATTGTGGGCCAAGTACCCCTATCTTCATTGTACATGCGCCGGAACTAAAAGACAAAAGGGCATGTTCGGGACTTAGAATTGGTTTGAGGTAATACAGTTAGGTCCAGAAATATTTGGACAGTGACACAATTTTCGCGAGTTGGGCTCTGCATGCCACCACATTGGATTAGAAATGAAACCTCTACAACAGAATTCAAGTGCAGATTGTAACGTTTAATTTGAAGGTTTGAACAAAAATATCTGATAGAAATTGTAGGAATTGTACACATTTCTTTACAAACACTCCACATTTTAGGAGGTCAAAAGTAATTGGGCAAATAAACAAAACCCAAACAAAATATTTTTATTTTCAATATTTTGTTGCGAATCCTTTGGAGGCAATCACTGCCTTAAGTCTGGAACCCATGGACATCACCAAACGCTGGGTTTCCTCCTTCTTAATGCTTTGCCAGGCCTTTACAGCCGCAGCCTTCAGGTCTTGCTTGTTTGTGGGTCTTTCCGTCTTAAGTCTGGATTTGAGCAAGTGAAATGCATGCTCAATTGGGTTAAGATCTGGTGATTAGAAAAAACAAGCCTGGCTCACTATCTTAGTTGGGTGCTCTGGAGAAAAAAACAACTGCAGAAAATTACATGTAACTCCGGCACTCCTTAGAAAAAATGTATAAAGTCTTGGGTGGTGCTGAATACGTTTTTATTAAACAAAGGAATAAAGTCTGTCCCAACGTTTCGGTCTACACCTGACCTTTATCAAGGGATCTATCAGACTGACAAAGTGAACAAGAAAAAACAAAAAACAACAGAAACAAACAATGAGTATACAATAAATATACAAAAAATAAGTGTATCATCACAAGGAGAATCATACAAAGGTGATTGAGGGAAAACATGACATGAAAATGAAACACATCTTCTGATGCAAATATTTTGTAAATGCACATCATACCCTGGAAGAGGGAGTACAAATAACACAAAATTACAGACAATGTATGAACATAAGATACCATGGACAGGTGCCGTAACTAGTAAATTATACATTTGGACATACCTAGAGAATTGTAGAGAATAGAATGAACATGCACCAATGGATGACACGTGTAGTAGTCAACCGCGTCTAACACTAGGGTTCGGTACTATATGAGAAAATGAAAAGAGCTCTAAGGTATGCGCAAAGATACATGATCAAAATTGTGAGCATCGACATTCACTAGGTACCTTGTGACCGTATAACTCAGGTTATGTGCCGCGCTCATTACACAAGAAAAGACGTGTCTTGTTGGCAGAGCCTTGAGAGGCAAGATACTATTTATATTCTAGGTTAAAAATGATAAGGGTTAAGGAAGAAAAGTACAGAATCAAATCCCGAGATAACGTGGAGTATCTAGGATCATACCTGTGCATTTGCTGTTTGGCAGAAAAAGGAAGGGGGGGGGGGAACAATTAGAATGAACAGGGTGTTATGTCCAAAAATGTGTCCTGATGGGAAAAGCAGAGGTAGTAAGATGTACTAATGTCATTCTCCATATATTGTCGTTGAGTGATTATGTACTGAAAAATGAAGTACCTGATTTCTCAGCGTTGGAATCACATTCACTGTAGTATCAGTTAGAGGTAAAGACCATGTATTTCCGGTCAGGTAATAAAGAAGGTAATATGACTATTCTCTGGGTGAGAAAGAGAAAAGGAGAAAGATAAGGGACAAAAGGGAGAAAAATGAGAAGATAATAAACACAGCATCTTAAAGGGGGATACTGGTGTGTTCATGTGCCCTTGAATAAAGCTGCCATATATATATCATGAAAAATAGGAAACATATGTCGCCCAGTACCAGGACATATGGTAAATTCCCCACAATGATACCTTAATCCCTCTCTTCTCCCAGAGTACGGATAACCATCCTCCTTATATACATGCACTTCCACTTTTTCCTGTTAGATTCTTCTCCTGATGCCACCGAAGTTTTGCCATTGTGGCTTTCCACATTAAATATCCTATTATCCCATGTGACAGGTACATTACTGTTTCCTATTTTTCATGATATATATATGGCAGCTTTATTCAAGGGCACATGAACACACCAGTATCCCCCTTTAAGATGCTGTGTTTATTATCTTCTCATTTTTCTCCCTTTTGTCCCTTATCTTTCTCCTTTTCTCTTCCTCACCCAGAGAATAGTCATATTACCTTCTTTATTACCTGACCGGAAATACATGGTCTTTACCTCTAACTGATACTACAGTGAATGTGATTCCAACGCTGAGAAATCAGGTACTTCATTTTTCAGTACATAATCACTCAACGACAATATATGGAGAATGACATTAGTACATCTTACTACCTCTGCTTTTCCCATCAGGACACATTTTTGGACATAACACCCTGTTCATTCTAATTGTTCCCCCCCCCCCTTTTTCTGCCAAACAGCAAATGCACAGGTATGATCCTAGATACTCCACGTTATCTCGGGATTTGATTCTGTACTTTTCTTCCTTAACCCTTATCATTTTTAACCTAGAATATAAATAGTATCCTGCCTCTCAAGGCTCTGCCAACAAGACACGTCTTTTCTTGTGTAATGAGCGCGGCACATAACCTGAGTTATACGGTCACAAGGTACCTAGTGAATGTCGATGCTCACAATTTTGATCATGTATCTTTGCGCATACCTTAGAGCTCTTTTCATTTTCTCATATAGTACCGAACCCTAGTGTTAGACGCGGTTGACTACTACACGTGTCATCCATTGGTGCATGTTCATTCTATTCTCTACAATTCTCTAGGTATGTCCAAATGTATAATTTACTAGTTACGGCACCTGTCTATGGTATCTTATGTTCATACATTGTCTGTAATTTTGTGTTATTTGTACTCCCTCTTCCAGGGTATGATGTGCATTTACAAAATATTTGCATCAGAAGATGTGTTTCATTTTCATGTCATGTTTTCCCTCAATCACCTTTGTATGATTCTCCTTGTGATGATACACTTATTTTTTGTATATTTATTGTATACTCATTGTTTGTTTCTGTTGTTTTTTGTTTTTTCTTGTTCACTTTGTCAGTCTGATAGATCCCTTGATAAAGGTCAGGTGTAGACCGAAACGTTGGGACAGACTTTATTCCTTTGTTTAATAAAAACGTATTCAGCACCACCCAAGACTTTATACATTTTTTCTAAGGAGTGCCGGAGTTACATGTAATTTTCTGCAAGATCTGGTGATTGACTTGGCCATTGCAGAATGTTCCACTTTTTTGCACTCATGAACTCCTGGGTAGCTTTGGCTGTATGCTTGGGGTCATTGTCCATCTGTACTATGAAGCGCCGTCCGATCAACTTTGCGCATTTGGCTGAATCTGGGCTGAAAGTATATCCCGGTACACTTCAGAATTCATCCGGCTACTCTTGTCTGCTGTTATGTCATCAATAAACACAAGTGACCCAGTGCCATTGAAAGCCATGCATGCCCATGCCATCACGTTGCCTCCACCATGTTTTACAGAGGATGTGGTGTGCCTTGGATCATGTGCCGTTCCCTTTCTTCTCCAAACTTTTTTCTTCCCATCATTCTGGTACAGGTTGATCTTTGTCTCATCTGTCCATAGAATACTTTTCCAGAACTGAGCTTGCTTCATGAGGTGTTTTTCAGCAAATTTAACTCTGGCCTGTCTATTTTTGGAATTGATGAATGGTTTGCATCTAGATGTGAACCCTTTGTATTTACTTTCATGGAGTCTTCTCTTTACTGTTGACTTAGAGACAGATACACCTACTTCACTGAGAGTGTTCTGGACTTCAGTTGATGTTGTGAACGGGTTCTTCTTCACCAAAGAAAGTATGCGGCGATCATCCACCACTGTTGTCATCCGTGGACGCCCAGGCCTTTTTGAGTTCCCAAGCTCACCAGTCAATTCCTTTTTTCTCAGAATGTACCCGACTGTTGATTTTGCTACTCCAAGCATGTCTGCTATCTCTCTGATGGATTTTTTCTTTTTTTTCAGCCTCAGGATGTTCTGCTTCACCTCAATTGACAGTTCCTTAGACCGCATGTTGTCTGGTCACAGCAACAGCTTCCAAATGCAAAACCACACACCTGTAATCAACCCCAGACCTTTTAACTACTTCATTGATTACAGGTTAACGAGGGAGACGCCTTCAGAGTTAATTGCAGCCCTTAGAGTTCCTTGTCCAATTACTTTTGGTCCCTTGAAAAAGAGGAGGCTATGCATTACAGAGCTATGATTCCTAAACCCTTTCTCCGATTTGGATGTGAAAACTCTCATATTGCAGCTGGGAGTGTGCACTTTCAGCCCATATTATATATATATAATTGTATTTCTGAACATGTTTTTATAAACAGCTAAAATAACAAAACTTGTGTCACTGTCCAAATATTTCTGGCCCTGACTGTATATCCTGTCTTCACCCCGTATAGTTCTGCTCTGGGTCATGTCTAGAATGGAGCTTTTACTTTAAGGGATGATATCATGGAAAGGGACACAGCCTCCTCCATCACAGTGCATAGGGATCATACCAGCAGTGTGCGGAGGTGCTACTAAAAGGAAACAAATTTACTGCAGGAGGTGGGTTTCTATGAAAGGGGAAAACAAGAAATTTAAACCGCAGGATACGGCTCTATATACAGGGGACACAAAGCAGAATGTACTCCAGGAAGGGGCTCTGTACACAGTGGACAGAAAAGAGGATATATTGTATTATGAGGCTATATACATGAAATTAGTTGAGCTGTGTATATTGCCTGCTGTTTTTTTGATGCATGACAGATGGTTATTTTCTGAGATATGCATCAGTAGAGCAGTACTTACAGTTTTTCACAACTATTCTCCTTTGTGTGCCTGTCCTGTATGTAGTGATGTACAGATCTAGTACATTATAGCTTCATTGGAACTCTTTAAAACCCCAGATATGACAGCTAATAGTTGTTTATCACATTTTAATTAAGTTGGTTGGATAGAAATACGAGATAGCACAAGAGATCGGGGGCGGCATACATCCAATATTTTCATATATTAATCACTGTGTTAGGATGGTGAGACCAGATTTTATGGTAATAAAATGCTAATCTCTCATGATTTGAATAACACATTTTGTATAATGAGAAATAATATTGCAGTTCAAGTGACCAAATGGAAAACAGAAAACTAGGTAGAGCCTGTAAAAATAACCAACTATATCTTCAGTATTGGATATTGTTTAATAGGATCAAGAAAACATTTGTAATATTATATAATTTTTCACGCATACATTCTGCATTGCAGCATGGATCTTCTCAACCAAGTGCCGCCATATGTTGTAAAGCTGTCTATTCACTCCTGGGAGCTTTGCTACCTATGAGGGAAGATTCAGAATTATTGTCTCCAAAGTATACAGAGATTCACTATGTTTCTGTCGGGGGAGACCGCTAAGGGGTCTTCAGAGTCACAGAGTCGGAGTTCAAATCAAATCTGCTCAGATGTATGTATGAGGAAAAATGACCACACAGAGACGTGTCTCTATCCGGGAGAGGATCAATGCTCCTCTAATCCGTATATTATAAAATACACACAGTTATTCAGTTCAACATTGTCCTTGAATGGTCAGAGATAAACAGCAGAGTCCATATAGTATGTCATCAGCCTGTTACTGGCTTCCTAATACCAGTTCAAACCAGCTACTGAATACTTCTTTTTTCATTGTACATTTTGGCTTCATTATCTTTGTTAACACCTTGCTGACCATACATCTAAGGTCCAGTCACACTAAGCAACTTACCAGCGATCCCAACAACGATAGGGATCGCTGGTAAGTTGCTAGGAGGTTGCTGGTGAGATGTCACACTGCGACGCTCCAGCGATCCCACCAGCAACCTGACCTGGCAGGGATCGCTGGAGCGTCGCTACACGAGTTGCTGGTGAGCTCACCAGCAACCAGTGACCAGCCCCCAGCGCCGCGTGGAAGATGCTGCGCTTGGTAACTAAGGTAAATATCG
The DNA here is from genome assembly GCF_048569485.1 of Anomaloglossus baeobatrachus. Classification (NCBI taxonomy): domain Eukaryota; kingdom Metazoa; phylum Chordata; class Amphibia; order Anura; family Aromobatidae; genus Anomaloglossus; species Anomaloglossus baeobatrachus. Next base: position 528,838,637 of record NC_134358.1, on the reverse strand, counting down.
GGTAACCAACCCGATATTTACCTTGGTTACCAGTGCACGGAGCTACACGTGCAGAGAACAGGGAGCAGCGCACACTGAGCGCTGGCTCCCTGCTCTCCTAGTTACAGCACACATCGGGTTAATTACCCGATGTGTGCTGCAGATAAATGTGCACAGAGCAGGGAGCAGCGCACACTGCTTAGCGCTGGCTCCCTGCTCTCCTAGTTACAGCACACATCGGGTTAATTACCCGATGTGTGCAGCAGCTACATGTGCACAGAGCAGGGAGCAGCGCACACTGCTTAGCGCTGGCTCCCTGCTCTCCTAGCTATAGCACACATCGGGTTCATTACCCGATGTGTGCAGCAGCTACATGTGCACAGAGCAGGGAGCAGCGCACACTGCTTAGCGCTGGCTCCTTGCTCTCCTAGTTACAGCACACATCGGGTTAATTAACCCGATGTGTCCTGCAGCTACATGTGCACAGAGCAGGAGCCGGCACTGACAGTGAGAGCGGCGGAGGCTGGTAACAAAGGTAAATATCGGGTAACCAAGGACAGGGCTTCTTGGTTACCCGATGTTTACATTGGTTACCAGCCTCCGCAGAAGCCGGCTCCTGCTGCCTGCACATTTAGTTGTTGCTATCTCGCTGTCACACACAGCGATCTGTGCTTCACAGAGGGAGAGCAACAACTAAAAAATGGCCCAGGACATTCAGCAACAACCAACGACCTCACAGCAGGGGCCAGGTTGTTGCTGGATGTCACACACAGCGACATCGCTAGCAACGTCACAAAAGTTGTTCGTTAGCAGCAATGTTGCTAGCGATGTTGTTTAGTGTGACGGGGCCTTTAGCTGGTGAGAATCAACGGATTATACATTCTCTTAGTATATTATGAATACTTGCATTGTTAGCCTAGTATAATTTGTTTCAATGACGTATTCCAAAGGTGCATCCTGGTATATAAATAAATCAACAGAAATTGCGGTGGCCCCTGGGCATCAGCTGTGTTGCTTGTGTAGACGGCAGGCGGTAATCCTCCACATACACTGGGCAGGTGGTACTTATCCCCCAAGCAAAAAAAGTTCCTGGATAGAGTCCAACAATAGAGATAGGGCAACACTCACCAACGTACAGCCATTTCGCGTGTACTCCATGGACCCGAGGAAGCGTGAGTACACGCGAAACGGCTGTCGTCCATGAGGGGGCCCTGCTGTCAACTCTGCTCCTGCCTTTTTACCTGCACCATGAATAAATAAAGTCTTTTTTACTGGACGTTGGTGAGTGCTGCCCTATCTCTATTGTTGGACTGCATCCTGGTATGTACATCAGCATCTGAACAATACTCATACAAACACAACGATCTTATTATATGGACAATTGATTCATAGCCTGGACATTCACATTTCCACACCGGTCTATAGCCACAGTGTGATAGATTCATACAACACAATGTCACGCACGTGACTAGTGGGGTTTACCCAGTACCTGGTAAACCCCCAGAAGATGTTACACACAAGGGTCACAATACAATGGAGGTCCCTGCCTCTGGGCAGAGGGGTGAGGAGGCATCTCCTGAACTCACCTAAAGCCAACTCCTGAGCTCCCTAGCGTCTCTATACAGGTTATTTCAACCTGTCACGAGCAGGATACTGCAGACTCTCAGCTGGTCCTATTCTCACCCTGCCTAGTTAGCAGGCCGGCGAGTCCACTAGACTCGCCACTACAATACAGAAACACGAGGGTAGGAATGCAAACAGGGAAAATAGACATGCAAGGAAAACACACTCCAGGTGGCTTCAGTGCAGCAAACACCACTGCTGCACACAACACTACAGACGTCTTCCAGAGTAGGCTCCTTCCAAAGTGGACCAAATAGAAATGAGGATTCAGTTTCTATCACAGGCATTATATGATCAGATCACGACTTAAATAGGGAAGGGGAGTGATCCCAAAGAGCCACACCTGAGATTGACAGCTAAAGCCCGCAGCCAGGCAGGAAAGTGTGCTTAACCCTTACAGTACCACAATGAAGAAGATGTTATTAAATAACAGCAGTGGACCTGCCAGCAGCAAGGCGCTGTGACCTTCTGACCATAGATTCACCCGAGGTCTCCCCCAAGCGAGATACAGTCATGACACACAACAGATGCATACCTATAGGAGATACAGAGGTAAAAATTGCCCCATTGTAACATAAGATACTAGTATTGTAAATGACACATGGTAGGTGTGTACCATTCTTCAGAGTTTCATTGACGTCCAGGACCCCCAAGGTTACTCCTCTGCTGCACAGATCTGTAATATATCCAAGAACATTCTTTACATTGACCCTAATAAAAAAATAAACAAAAAAGATGAAGGGAGAACATTATGGATTATTACCCTGCAAGAATCTTTCTACATTACATCAGAGCATGTGCACCAAATGTATACATAGACCTCCATTTCACCAGACAAAGGCCAATAGTGTCCTCTTGGCCTCCATTGAGTCAATGTAGATTTTTATGCCTTCTTTATTGAATGCAATGGCATTGTAGACTAGTAGATATACTTTAGTAGAGCGTCATGACGTATGCCTTCAATTTTGTCTACTGGGTTTCCTCCAGGTATAAGGGAACTCCCAGCAACACACAGGGTACATGGGGAACACTATACAATGGTGGCCCCTGGTAGTAAGGAGAGGGGAGCAGAGTCACCTCTTGCCACTCTCCTGAGGCTGATCCCTGCACTCCCCAACGTCCCAATACGGGCCCCCCTATGACAGAGAGGCACTATGTATTTAAGGCACCCTCCCATTAGGGGAAGTGCTGAAGTTAGTCTTCCAGTCTGCTAGCTAGTTGTTGGGTCCCATACTTCTGTCCAATCACCTGTACCTGTGACCGTCTTCCCATACTTATCTGTCCCTGCCATGCCCACTATTCCTATCCGCTCCCACCTGTCTGCAGCAGCTATCCCGTCTGTACCTGTCTTCATCCATTCCCATATGTGAGTCTGTCTCCACTCCTGGGGGTCAGCTGCCACAGTCCTGGTGACTGCCCTAGGCATGGTACCTGGCGTTTGCCTTGCTGCGGCTGCTTACTTAAGCCCCTCGCACTAAAGGGTATGCTCGAGTCTCCTCTGTGGCCCAATGGGTCTACTCCCCCTTGCTGCCTCAACAACACTGGCGGTGCTCATTACAGACCTCCAATTACAAGGAAGAGGGTCTTAGTTGTCAATTAATCCTCAGGAATGAGAGGTTCAGTGTTTGAGTATATGCATCTAGTCCATTCATTGTTCTTCTTGGCCATCTCGGTCAGTCTCATACACTAGGAGTGGAGCTGCACCTTTCATACCTAGTCATGGAGGATTTCAATGGTGGGATCTCCAGCAATCAGACTTTTATCACCTGTTCTGTGGCTAGTAGATAAATGGTTTTGGCATCAATACAGAAATTGAATTATAAGACACCCCCAAGATCTAAGGGGTCACAAGTCTGGACATTCTCCAATTACAGAAACCCACAAAGTTTTATTACTTTTGTTGAAAAGTCCCTTTAATCTTTGCGTATTGACCAAAATTGAGCTTTAAGTGACAGCAATGGCTCCACTTTATTCCAATAGCTGCAGTTTCACTAATGCAAATATTTGTTGAATCAAATGTATGACAGTTCCCGGATAGCCTAAGAAAATCATGCTCAATTAGCTTCTGACAGACGTGCAGCGTGCCAAGTTTTGACAGACTAAAAATTAGACTTAGCTATGAAGGAGTTACATGAAATGCCAGAGTCGCTAGTGTGAAGAAAAGATCAACTGCGGCTTATCTCCAAATGATCATGACAAGTAACTGATACACGGCTTCAAGGGGCTTCATGGTAACCCTTTAACAATTGAACATTGCGGAAGACAGGACATGTTGATGATGCTCATAGAAGCCCTTCTCAACTTGTGAGCCAAGCACGTACCCATGCCGATCTCTGCCAGTGGATGACATGACTTTTTGGCACCAAAGATAATTCTTAAGAATGTTTCACCACTTTAGATACACAGGTCATTTCCATAAGATGTGCCATAATGACTAATAGGTGGTGGTACCAAAGATAAAAATCCCACATGTTACGAAAACAGGTGTTATTTGCCATTGTTCGGTAAGTAAAGGCCCTACCCATGCTTTATACCCAACAGTCATAGGTCTCACATTTCTGGAAGCCTTTAGAGGCAGGGTGTTATGATTCCTCTGTGCAGAGCATCTTGCACACTAGGAGATGCTCTGCTGCGCTTTCCTGGACTACTGAACTGGCAGTGACACGATTCCTCTGTGCAGAGCATCTTGCACAGTAGGAGATGCTCTGCTGCACTTTCGTGGACTACTAAACTAGCAGTGACATAATTCCTCTGTGCAGAGCATCTTGCACATTAGAAGATGATCTGCTGTGTTTTCCTGAGCTACTGAGTTGGCAGGTTGATTGACAGTGCAGGATTCCAGTCTGGGTCTGGGAGGTGCTGATTACTCAGGTGTTCCATCTTCCTGGTAATTGCTCTGCTTCTTTATTGAGCATGCTCCTCCAGAACCTGACCAGTCTTACATTCTGGTTCTGCAGTTGTGCTGTTGGCCTGTGTTTCTGCATGTGTTCTAATCTTTGTTTCTTGACCCTGGACCGTTGTTTGACTACTCTCTGCCCGTTCCCTATTCCTGTCATGACCTCCTGGCTTTTCACCTCGTACTGTTACCTGACCACGTCTTAGTTTTCTCCCTGAATCTATTATGTGCTTTCCTGGAATTCTGATCCTTGGATTGTGACCTGACTATGCTTCTGTATACTCCCTGTATCCATACGTGTCCTCCTGTTACCAGACTCTGGCTTGCCTGACTATGCTTCCATCTGTACTATCCGTAAGTACTGACTTGCATTGCACAGGGTAACAAAAAGGAGACAGTTGCACTCTGTAGTGCTATGATATGTGTAACAATGAATATGGGAATATAGACTTGCATTACTGCTATGAAAAACAGAAAAATTGAGATACTTAGCACACAAAATGGCCAATGTTATGTGAGCCCAACAGCCAACGGCAAGGCGACCTCTTTTTGTAGTAATGTATGTCTATATTCCTATTCCCATGTCTCCTTTTTGTTACTATGTTTAATGTTCAGTTTGCACCTGTTCACATTAGAAAGGTAGGATGTGCCATCAGTCTTTTTCTTAGTTTAGAGGCAGGGTCTGCCACTGACTCAGTAGTGGTAGTGTAATAGTACGTATTGCATTAGGATAGTGATCAAAGAATTGTATGTTCAAGTCTCCTTGTCGTACTAATGAATCTTATAAAGAAAACATTTCAAGTGATGTTTGTGCAAAAAATGGTAAAACATCAAAAAGTTATATATTTGATATTACATGAATTATACTGACCCATAGAGTAAAGTTAACACAGAAAATAGTATAATATTTAAAAATTTGAAAACATAATGAGTCAGGATTGCTGTTTCTTTTCATTTCCTCCTATAAAGAGTTAATAGAATTTAATAAGCCACATGCACCCCAAAACAGTGTGCGGCAAAATACACAATACCCTTTACAGCTATGTACATGGAAGAATAAAATTATGAATATTTGCATGCAGGATGAAAAAAACTGAAAAAATAGTTTTAAGGACCCCAAAATGACCATTCGTGAAAAGGGTTTTTTACATGGCCAGTTCACGTTCCTTTAGAAGCTGCCTTTAACTGCTGCTGGGCAAAGAGTTGTATTATATTTACAAACAATGTAACTTTTTTGATTATTTTTAATTACCCTCCATCAATTCCAAAATGGTTATATATAACATATGTCATTACGGTATTTTGTTTCTTTCTTTCTTTCCCAAAGATAAGGGTGGATATACTGTACCATTGGTGCAACCTGTGCAGCCATATAAGTGCCCAAGAGTAAAGGGGACCCAATTCCACCTCCAACGCTTGTGAAGTTGTGCAATCTAATGAGCTATTAGACTGTAAAGAGCCCATATATTATTCTTGCACAGGACCCTCTTCTGTCTGTTTCTGTTCCTGTCCAAAGACTATGCTACAGCATGGTTATACATGGTAAATTGATGTTTAAAAGCTGCTTTCAACTGCCAATTCTTACTCTATTTACAATAATAGTATGGGAATCCCCCTGACAGAATTCTTATGGTTTTTTTGCCTTCCTCTGGATGAATATTGTTAGGTTATAGGCTGAACACGATGGGCTTGTGTCTCCTTTCAACCTTAAAACTTTAAAACTATGAGGATAGGAGTAATGAAAGGAGAAGCACTGACAGAGAAAATCTTATACCCTGTAAATATAATACAGATCTTGGCCCAGCAGCAGTTAAAAGCAGCTTCTAAAGGAACATGAACTGACCATGTAAAGAAAAACACCGCAGCACAATATTTGGTAAAGAAGTAGCAAAATAAGTTAATTGTCACCGGTGTTACGGGTGACAGCCAGCTTCTGGTCATAGAAGCTTACAGCGTCTGGCTGCACAGAATGCTTCCTAACTTTCCATTGTTCTTGCTGTCAGTATTCATTGATATAGGTAGCTTTCCTGCTGGATTCATCTCTCCCCCTTTTGGACCCAGCAGGAGCTTGCCTTCTACCCAGCTGTTGATTGTCAGTATTCCCTTGATGTTTAAATACCCCTTCCTTCCTTGGACTGGTGCTGGTGATATTTTCAGTTGTTTCAAGCATAGGTTGCTAGCAGGTGGCTTGTACTCCTCTGTGGTATTGTTGCAGAAAGCTCTGCTGAACTTCTACCTGAGTCATCTGTAGATAAGTAGTTCATGCTTTTCCCCCCGTGTACCCCCCCCCTTGTTTCTTCTATATTTGTTTAGTGGGGTTGACGAAAAGCTCATCCCATCCGTTCCCTATTTAGGGTCCAGCACTAGGGATACCTATGGTCAGGTATCCGGCTTGGTGCATTGGTGCTGAAGGAATAGTAATAGAAAGGGAGTGGGGAGGGGGAAATTGGATCCAGCACCCGAAAAATTCTTGTAAATTCCTCCCATTCTATTACCATTCCTGTGCACCAGAGTTGGCTGACCTGGAGGCTCCGTGCACCGCTTGTTATTTCTGAGGCATCCATCCCGGTAAGCTGAAACTAATTTTCTTCGCATGGGTGCGGAACCTATCTAGGGCGGTGAGAGACCCCAGGAACCAGCAGGAGGTTTGTTCAGGGGTCACCATCTTCCCTTTCCCTAGACACATGGTTTCCCTTCCTTTTCGCAGTGCACTTGGTACTTCCCCGTACCTAGCGTGACAGTAATGAACCATATTACAAAAATTCATAACGTTGCACTGCCTGGAGGATAACTAAATAAAATAAGTTGAGTTACGCTTTAAAAATTATCTCTATAATAAAACTTAACTGTTATTTTCCTGATAGTTTTATTCTATGAATAAAATTATAATATAATAATATAGAATATAATAATATTAATATTAATAATAATATAATAATAATTGAAATAATATAATAATATATATAATAAATAATATAATAATGAAATAATATAATGAAATAATATAATAATATTATATATAATGTATATAATACTAATAATATATATATATATAATAATAATATATAATATAATAATAAAAATATATAATAATATAATAATATAATATAATAATTATTTTTTATATATGCTATTCTACCATAATATATATATATATTTATTTATATATATATATATATATATATATATATATATATATATATTATGGTAGAATAGCAAGCTATAGTACGTAATGTTTTACATTTGTATCTTCTATCGAATGTATACTGTAAAACAATGGATGACTCCATGTTATAGGTAGTCATCATAGTTATCAGTGGTGATGACAATTACGTGACTCAGTGATTGCTTGGAAATGAATGATTCATCTTCTACTATCTCCAATCACTTGTGTAATATTACGACCCCTTCACATGAATGAGTCGCGCGGAGGCCTTGACATCTCTCATATGTAGATTCAACCAGAGAACACAGAATGTAACACAAGTATTCGAGATCGCAATGGTTGGAAGGGAACGGCAACGCATCGTTTTACCATTGCCGTTGAACACCTACATCACAAGCCCAAGTATGTGTTTTCTTTGTTCCTTTCTCGTTGTATCATCGCAGAACATCCTGACATTGACATTTGACCAGATTAATATGGTTTATCTGTTGTCGGTGACTACATATACTCTTCAGCTAATTGTGCTTGACAAAATTTGCCATAAATAATTTATTTCAATTTATTAAATAAAAGTTACCATTGTACATGTCTTATCTCGGCCGCGCAGAGAGGTAGGATCCTTGTTCTCTGTAATATAATTATTTACTCGTATGGAAGAGGGATTAGTGATTTACATAAGAAGGGAATTTGGCAGGACAATGTGTTGCTAAAATTGCTGCTATTCGGTTCCACTCGGAAAACTGTTACCAAAAAACTTGATTGAAAATTAGTGCCAGGAAACAGCTTATTTTACATATAGTACAAAACAGTGACAGTGCTGCCGAAGAAAACGTTGAGTCTCTTGGCAATCACATTATATCAAATGATAACATGTAAACAGAAACATATTGAGCTTCTCCCATTGTTTGCACAATTGAACCTCAAGTTGTATCCATCTGGAAGGAGTCCAGGTTCTCAGCTTCTGCAGTTTGGAGAAAAATTGTATTAGCGTAATTTAGCATTTCCCTTAATAGTTCCCCCACCCCGTTGATGAATTTTTGAGGCATGGGCTCCCCCGACTTTCTCATACATGTACACTCGGCCAAGCATGCATGTGTTCTATATGTGGAGAAGTAAAGGGGTTATCCACTACTAGGTCAACCCCTTTTGATTCTATGTTGTCACAGGTGACCGGGGAACACAGGGAAACTTATACTGGCCTTAAGGCTGAGGCACCTGCGTGCACCCTCACACCCGGAGGTACTCTTGAAAGTAGGGAGGTCCAGGCCCCCAACCTGGCCCTATCTCCTGTCCTCGTCCCTGATGGTAAGACCCCCCCCTCCACAAGCCACCACTCGCGGGGAAGGGGCAAGAACAGAAATCAATAACCCATGCAAATAAAGACTAACAAGGGTAACCACGACAACTCGTACACACGCCAACCACACAAAAAGGAGCCACTAAAAGTGCACAAGGGGAAACAACATAAATGGGGAAGAAAACAGACTACTTGGTCACTTCCATACCGTAACAAGCACACCACAAACTGCTGCAGCTTGCACCAATGCTACAGCCAACAAAACAAAACAGAAAGAGGGTCACTCCAGCTCCTTACACCTTCTGGCCAAGCTTTCAAATGATTGCAAATAACCCGAGCCCTCTGGTGGAAGTAGAGGGTATATATAGGACCTGGGTGTAAACTGACATTAACCCTCTCCTCCCCAAAGGAAAGGGAATCCATTTAGTAAGCAGAGTCTCACAAGGAAAGTGAAACTCTGACCCAAAACATGTCACTAAACGCTACAACAGATAGAAGACCGTGACACATGTTTCCACCTGGAAAAATAAAGACTTTACTCACCTCCCCTACCGGCGCCCTTCCAGCAGTGTCTGGGGTCACGTGGAGTTGTGATATCACACAAGCCACACGTCCAATCAGAGCCGGCTTCTCTCTCCACGCCTTTGGACCAAATGAATAATCAACAGGAAGTGAACTCACTTCCTGTTGCTTAACTCGTTTGGTCCAAAGGCAGGTAGAGCACAGTTGGCAGTGATTGGACGTGGGGCTCGCATGACGTCACAACCCCATGTGAGCCCCCATACCGTAATGAATGGTAAAAAGAAACAATTTTACTGTTCTTATGGTAAAACGTCCTCTTTAATTTTTTTAATTTTTTTTTTTTAAATTTAACGTTTTCTTTACGTCTCCTAAGGTGCCTTGAACCTGTAATCATGTTGATTGTATGTCTTTGGAATATCGGAGGAAACCTCACAAAAAAATTCCTTGCAGATTCTGTCCTTAGATGGTGTTGATCCAAAGACTCCAGAGCTGCAAAGTAACTGTGCTGCTAATCACTGAGCTGCCATGCTGCCCGTATTTCCCTGAAATCTTCAGTGCTTCAGTACATGGTGAGATTTCCAGTCTCTTAGGAATACACTGATGGTTTCAACGGTGGGTCCAACAGCCATGAGAGCCCATCATCACCTTGTACTACTCATACTGCAGGGGGCGTGAAGAACTACTGAATCGGCACCTAGGTCACCTCACTTAGATGCTATTTTAAGAGATAGACACCAGTATATAAATTGTTAAATAGCAGCAATCGGAGTCAGCTCTGATCTCTGCTGTTAGAAGAACTTACTGGTTGCAGCGGTGGACATAATATTGATGCAACCTTTGCATCCACACAGGGGATCAAGAGGGAATTGCGCTCATTTCCGTCTCCAAACTAGGTGGAATTGAGCATTATAATGAATTATTGGACTGTAAAGGGCCCATATACTCTTATTGCACAGAGGTCCTATTCTGTCTTTGTCCCCTACTGACCAGATGTATCACAGAGCTGACATTACCTTATACAGAGAGAGATCAGCTCCTAAGGCCAATCCATACACCTGCTCCCAATATGCACCATGTATGTATGGAGTCTTTGGTGTCTTGGATATTACAAAATTAGATTTGCTCTGCAGCGTTTGGAGGGCTTCAAATTCAAGCCCTCAAAATAGTACAAAACCCCTGACCAGACTTGCTAAATCAATTGAGACCAAATAACTGATTCAAAAACCAAACCTTCAAAACTGATACATACCCCACACAAGACCCCTAAATACAGGCCACTGACCAAACTGCTAAAAATACACATTCAAGACCAAATTCCCCAAATTAATCCAAAGAGCATTCAGACAAGTCTTATACCTCTGACGGACACTGCAGTGTCTCCAAGTATCCTTACATATTTTATTTCACACAGGGGTCCAGGAGCATATTTTAAAACACACCATACTTTTTTGTGGTTTGCAAGTGTACCGCCCCGGGGCTCAGCCGGCTGCCGAGCCGCTCGGATCCGTGCTCATCGGTGGGTGGTTTGAGCTCTCCACGGACCCGGGGGTCACGTCGCTCTGAAAGGGGGTTGGTGCTACACGTAGGGACTTTGGTGGGGAGATCCACGGCCTGAGCCGCTGTGGTTTGTAGGGGATTTAAGTTCGTGACGCCACCCACGGGTTGTGGTGAATGGATGGACACCACCGCTGCCGTTGACTAGGCTCCCGGGGATGGTGTTGCGCAGCTTGGTGTTTACCCCCTCCATGGGTAGGGGGGATGATGGTCCCGAGGGCCCGAGGGAGGTGCTGAGGCGCGGGGATGGATGCGTGCTGGGGTGTTGGTGCGGTGCGGCGCGGTTCGCGGCCCGAAGGCACTGGTGTATTCACTATGATAAACACGCTGGAGTCTCTGGTAACCAAACAAGATGGTGAATCTCATACAAGAAATATAAATTAGCAATTGAACTAAAAAAATAAATTGATTAAACAATAGGAAATAGAACAAAGCAATATGGAGACAATTACAGATTTCCAGATCTTCAGATAGATGTAAAATATCATAAGTACCAAGAAGCCATACCCGAGATTCACTATCAACTAATAGTAAATGTGTTCCTGCTTCTCCCAAAAGCCTGTTCATTCGAATCTCTCTCGTATTCTCTCATGGACCATTAGCTAGCAATAAAAAAGTGCTCATTAGGGAAATGAGGAAGTTGCTAAAAATATTCAGCCCGCAGAGGGGGGAAAAAGGAATTTTGTAAAAGATTCTTCTTCACTATTTTGCTGTGTACTTTACTGTTCATTTGTTTAAGTAAATACTTTTTTCCTACTTTCATACCTTATGTAACTGTCATATTATGGGATCATCTGATGCAATGGATTCTATAAGCCGTAGTTTTGGGTGATAGCACGGACCGGAGGCAATGATGCAGCGGATCGGGACTTGCTGGACCAATTTAAGTTAAAAAAGGCATGAAGATCCAACGTAATCCATAGTGTACTGGTCCCACAACGTCCCCGGAATCCATACTTCAACCTATGTAGCCTCTTCTCCATGGATTATGTCGGATCTTTTTCTTTTATAAATTGTAGAATGGGGGATAGTTTGGGGGAATCTTTATTCTTATATACTATTTTTTTCCTTTGTGTGTGTGTGTGTGTGTGTGTGTGTGTGTGTGTGTCTTTTTTAACTTTACACTTACTGGGTTAGTAATGGAGGTGTCTGACAGACGCCTCTCCATTGCTAACCCCTGGGCTTGATGCTAGCTGACAAGTAATGAGCATGCTGAGCACCCTAATGCTCGATCGAGTATCAAGCAGTGCCAAGCACGCTCGCTCATCCCTAGTCCTTATTACAAATGTTCTACCATTTTGATGCTGTAAAGTGGCTTTAAGTACTTTATCTATGTCATCACTTTGCAAAAATGTTACAAACCCATTATAGAGTTTCTACTTCTGACTATTGTCTGTTCTCTCACTCCCTACTGTAAGGGCTCACTGACATTGTCGTATTTTGTCTCCAAAATATCGTATCACACTCACACCAATATTAGTCTATGGGGGTGCTCACATGTCAGATTTTTTCCGCAGACCTTGTTGATCCAAAGAAAAAATCTCAGCATACTTGAGTTTGATCTGTTATTTGGGTCGCACTCGGCATTGCAAGTAAATGAGTGTGTGGAAACCCTCTGTCATGATAGGTTTGGGGAAGTACCAAGTGAACAGTGAAAGGGAATGGAAACCCTGTGTCTAGTGAGAGGGAAGATGGTGACCCCTGACAAACCTACTGCTGGTCTCTAGGGTCCCTCAACACCCTGGATATGTTCCGCACGTATGTACCTGACCCTAGGTATCCTTAGTGCTGGCCCCTAAATAGGGGACAGATGGGATGAGCCTTTCATCAACCCCACTAAACAACTATAGAAGACACAAGGGGGACTGTTATGATCCGGAACCATGGAAGATCACCATAAATCATTGGCAAAAAGGTGACAAGAGAATTGGCAACTAATCTGGCCGCCATCCCCTTACTAACCATCAACACTAGAAGTAGCTGAGGGGTGAACTAACATCCTATGCACCACAAACCCAGCCAGAGAACTAGCTATCCTAAAGGAAGGAAAGATGAATAACTCTCTGCCTCAGAAATAGACCGCAAAGGTAAAGCAAGCCCCCCAAATTCAAAGACTGCGGTGATATAGGAAAACACAATACACAGATAGATGATAGGTTTAGCAAAGTTGAGGCCCCATTGACTAAATAGGAAAGGATAGGAAAGGGGGTGATGGTGGCCAGAGAAAAACCCTACACAAATGCACATATCTGATAGTACAAAAAGTCCCCAGATCACTAGATCTGAACTCCGTCCTATACCAGGCGCTCTTGTCATACCAATAAACAGAAAGCAGGAACCATTACAAATTCAAGAAGCAACAAACACATGGACTTATAGGAGCAATACTCCAAACATAGCTGCAGGGAGCTTCCCAGCTAAGCAACAGAGAGGGAAGATTCCTGCATGCAAATAAACTGACAATAACCACAGAAAATGACAAACCCAGATAAGAGCAAAAAGAACAAAACAACATAAGAAAGAACCAAGCACTTATCTGGGGTAGATGTGGTCTGGAGCAAGATGAGAAGGCTGGAAAACCAAGGAACAAATGACAACCGGCTCAGCCTGCTAGCAGACCAAGGTTTAAATAGGCAGAGAGTTAGCAATGGAAACGCCCATTGCTCCAACACACCTGGTCTCTGTCCAAACCAGTCCTGGCCACAAGAGGGAGCCTCACAGCAGCAAAAGCATAACTGACATTCACAACAGGGAACACACAGGGGGAAAAGCATGAACTACTTATTATTAGATGACTCAGGTTGACGTTCAGCAGAGCTTTCAGCAACGATACTACAGAGGAGTACAAGCCACCTACTTGTAGCCTCGGCTTGAAAGAACTGAAAATATCACCAACACAGTCAAAAGGATGGAAGGGGTATATAAGTTTGACGCCCCAGGGCTGTTGGGTACTCGGTCCTGGGCTCTATAGTGTTCGGTGGGGTTAGTCGTGGTCGTAGTACCATGGCCCTTGGTGTGCCGTCCCTCAGGAAAGAAAAAGGGGTTTTTAAGAAAAATAAATTAATAAAAGTGCTTGTTGACTACGCCACTTGTGGTGTGCGGCCAGGTTATTTGGGGCCGCCGTACAGGTTTCTGCTGGGGCTGATGGAGTGATGCAGCCTGGATGGTTAGAGCCCTCCACAAGCAGGGGCAGGCTCCAGCAGTGAATGATGGTGGTGGTAGTGGGGAACAGTCTATGTGAGTGCACGCCGCCAAGGAAACAGTCCACACCAGAGTTGCAGTTTAACTTGCCTCGTTTACTTTTGGTACTGGAACCACGGGTGCCGGTTCCAGGTGTACCCACTCCCATTGTTCTCCGTGCCAGCTGGACCTGGGATGGCTGTCCTCCATGCACACTTGTTGTGGTTGGGCTCCTGTGGCCTGGAGCTACTTGGAAGTCCCTTCTTTTATCTCTGGGCCCTAATGCAGGCAGCCTGGACTATTTAAGGGGTTCAGTCCCTGGTCCCCTCTGTGCTGCTTGTGCTTCAGGCTTTTTAGGTTGGCGATTGACCCTGGAGATCTTCTCGCCCGGCAGAGTTAACAGCTGACCATAAAGTGTCCCACTGTCCTAGGGTCTGCACCCCGCTTTGTTCTGAGTCCCGTGAGCTTGGTTCCAAACTTCCACAGTTCCTGCCGTGGTTCCTAGAGCCTGCTGCTTCCACAGGTAACCCACGGTGCCTGGAGTCCCGTTCCGTACTCCACAGTTGTCACTCCTTTTACAGCAATCCGTTGTCTCTGCAGGTCACTCTTTTGTATGTTACTCTTTCTACTCCTTCACTTCACTCCTCTCTCCTTCTCCTCCCCACTAAACTTCTCCTGACTTACTGAACACCATTTCCTTCCAGCTTCCCAACTGACCACTGGCCCCTTCCCCTCACTGGGTCTCTCCCTAAAGGCTGGGTGGCTACTTCCAATCAGTGCCCTCCCCTTTTACCTATTACTAGACAGTCTCCTTGGTTAGTGTTGGGTTTGTGTATGTGGCCTGAAGTTGCTGGTGTATTGACTGGCACGGATATTCCGGGGTTTGGGTTTCCACGGGTTACTTTTTTGGCACCTGGTACTGCAGGGGTGCTCCATAAGCACCAAGAGAATGCTGATGATCAGCAGCTGGGTGGAGGTCGGGTTCCTGCTGGGTCCAAAAGGGAAAGACAAATCCAGCAGGAAAGCCACCTATACCAATGAATACTGACAGCAGGAACAATGGAAAGTCAGGGAGCATTCTGCACAGCCAGACACTGTGACCTTCTATGGCCAGAAACCACATGACTGTCTGTCACACGTGAAACACCTGTGACACCATAGACAAAAGAGATAAAAGGGCAACACAATACAATATATAGTGGAATTTTAACCAAACACACACCAAAAAGCAAATATAGCGAAGAAAATCATCAAACTGTACTCGGATTACATCTGAGTGCAATCCAATTTCCACAGATTCACAGAATGGAGAAGATGGAGAAAGTTTCTTTTACATCTTCTCCTTACAGTGAGATTTAAATCTCATGATGTGAAATAATCAAATCACACTACGCTGACACTCAGATCAAACTCGAATCAGAGTGTCATGAGCATAACTGACTCAGAAGAGAGAATCTACGATCGTGTGGCCCCGACCTTATAGATGGCATCAGGGAGAAGTAGAGAATTGTGCACAGAGTCTACATGTGAGTAATATGCTGCGGCTTCCTGCGTTTCCTGACAGTCTCTGTATTTTGTCAGTTTCTATTCTGTTTGTCCTGCTTTTTCTACATGGATTTGTGACTGTCTGCAGTGGTCACAAGTCCTTGTGTAAATATCATATCTGGATGCAGAGAGTGCCGAGGGATCTGATAAGCAGTGGAAATGGGGGACTGGAAAATTCACTATAAAACCATGTTTCTATGGCAGAATTTTGGCATTTGTAAGCCAAAACTAGAGATGCAATGAACACAGATGCAAAATAGAATATTACTGTGTAAAAGTGACCTTTAGTTAAAAGAAAATTCTAGACCTTTTAAAAAAAAATTGTTCGGATTTGGGTCTATTTAGAATTCAAAATATTTACATATTTTTGAGAAATGTGCTCTAGCCAATGCCAAAAATCAGTTGAATATACAACTTAACCACTGCCGGGGTTAAAAAATGCACAGAAGACGTAGACTTGTTTCGTATTCATATATAGCGCAATTTTCCTTTCTAATGGTATTAATACATATACAGTTAGGTCCAGAAATATTTGGACAGTGACACAAGTTTTGTTATTTTAGCTGTTTACAAAAACATGTTCAGAAATACAATTATATATATAATATGGGCTGAAAGTGCACACTCCCAGCTGCAATATGAGAGTTTTCACATCCAAATCGGAGAAAGGGTTTAGGAATCATAGCTCTGTAATGCATAGCCTCCTCTTTTTAAAGGGACCAAAAGTAATTGGACAAGGGACTCTAAGGGCTGCAATTAACTCTGAAGGCGTCTCCCTCGTTAACCTGTAATCAATGAAGTAGTTAAAAGGTCTGGGGTTGATTACAGGTGTGTGGTTTTGCATTTGGAAGCTGTTGCTGTGACCAGACAACATGCGGTCTAAGGAACTCTCAATTGAGGTGAAGCAGAACATCCTGAGGCTGAAAAAAAAGAAAAATTCCATCAGAGAGATAGCAGACATGCTTGGAGTAGCAAAATCAACAGTCGGGTACATTCTGAGAAAAAAGGAATTGACTGGTGAGCTTGGGAACTCAAAAAGGCCTGGGCGTCCACGGATGACAACAGTGGTGGATGATCGCCGCATACTTTCTTTGGTGAAGAAGAACCCGTTCACAACATCAACTGAAGTCCAGAACACTCTCAGTGAAGTAGGTGTATCTGTCTCTAAGTCAACAGTAAAGAGAAGACTCCATGAAAGTAAATACAAAGGGTTCACATCTAGATGCAAACCATTCATCAATTCCAAAAATAGACAGGCCAGAGTTAAATTTGCTGAAAAACACCTCATGAAGCCAGCTCAGTTCTGGAAAAGTATTCTATGGACAGATGAGACAAAGATCAACCTGTACCAGAATGATGGGAAGAAAAAAGTTTGGAGAAGAAAGGGAACGGCACATGATCCAAGGCACACCACATCCTCTGTAAAACATGGTGGAGGCAACGTGATGGCATGGGCATGCATGGCTTTCAATGGCACTGGGTCACTTGTGTTTATTGATGACATAACAGCAGACAAGAGTAGCTGGATGAATTCTGAAGTGTACCGGGATATACTTTCAGCCCAGATTCAGCCAAATGCCGCAAAGTTGATCGGACGGCGCTTCATAGTACAGATGGACAATGACCCCAAGCATACAGCCAAAGCTACCCAGGAGTTCATGAGTGCAAAAAAGTGGAACATTCTGCAATGACCAAGTCAATCACCAGATCTTAACCCAATTGAGCATGCATTTCACTTGCTCAAATCCAGACTTAAGACGGAAAGACCCACAAACAAGCAAGACCTGAAGGCTGCGGCTGTAAAGGCCTGGCAAAGCATTAAGAAGGAGGAAACCCAGCGTTTGGTGATGTCCATGGGTTCCAGACTTAAGGCAGTGATTGCCTCCAAAGGATTCGCAACAAAATATTGAAAATAAAAATATTTTGTTTGGGTTTGGTTTATTTGTCCAATTACTTTTGACCTCCTAAAATGTGGAGTGTTTGTAAAGAAATGTGTACAATTCCTACAATTTCTATCAGATATTTTTGTTCAAACCTTCAAATTAAACGTTACAATCTGCACTTGAATTCTGTTGTAGAGGTTTCATTTCAAATCCAATGTGGTGGCATGCAGAGCCCAACTCGCGAAAATTGTGTCACTGTCCAAATATTTCTGGACCTAACTGTAAATGTGGCAGATCCAGTATACAGGGGATACATCACTGTCACAAGATACGATATGTTCTATCCTGTAGACTAATGTCATCTCCAAATGGGAAACCTGTGTAGAGCACTGAACGTGTCTCTGATTAAAGGGGGAATATTGATTGAGAAATAGCGAGGTGATACAGCAGAGGTATTGCTGGTCAATTGTATGGATTTCTCATTAATGGCTGAACTTTTGGAGGAAGGAGCACAATTAGAGGTGGAATATTACCGTTAATCACCCTGGAGGCCTTCTTGTTGTTTACCTCTGCTTGCACATTTCCAATAAGCACAGCCTGGTCATTTTTTTGGGGGCGGGGGACAAACAGCAATACCTACATGTTAAAAAGCACAGTGCCTACAAATGAGCCTTCATGTTTCATTGTGCTCCATTATATACAATTGGTGTGATTACGTGGATGCCAAGAATGATCATTTTTAAGCAAGCCTAAAAATAATTAAGTTCTTCAGGTACCGTACTTGGTTGCCTTTTTGGACAAGATGATAATTAGGAGTGAGGGTTCAATTATTGGTAGCACATCTCGATAATTTGGAACACATTCCTGATTATTGGCCAACCTAATCGGGTGAAGCCTCTGTCTTTTCCAAGAGGAAACACCTGCTTTTTTTTTTTCTTGAAGTATCTTTTTTTTTTTTTTTTTTTATTGTTTCCTGAAATATTTTTTGAATCGTCCCATTGTTTTGTATTTTAAAGGGAACCTGTCAGGTCCAATATGCACCCAGAACCAAGGGCAGTTTTGGGTGCATATTTGCGAATCCCTGCCCAACCGTCCCTGTATCTAGTAGCATTGATAAAGAGATCTTTAGAAAAAGTATTTCTAAAGATCTTTTATCGTATGCTAATGATCGAGAGGACTAGTGTGACGCCCTGGACTAGCCAGGTAGTCACAGTTAGGCCCCCGCACAACAACCTTCCCCTAAAAAGGGTACTATCTGCCAACCTAAAACCCTGAGTCACCCCTCTCAGGTTCTGACGTACACACCAGGTGGGCGGAACCAGGCGGTTGTCCACGCCCACCGAGGAGTTTGGATGGCCTGAGGCGGGAAAACACGTTAGTCAGTTAATGAGTGGAGAGGAGAGTGGGAGGGAAAGGAAGGAGAGGAGTAGGGAGAGTGACAGAGGAGAAGAGAACGTCTGTCAGGGGTCTGGGTCGTAGCCCAGACACCCTGTGGCCAGGAGGCAGACGGTGGTGGCCGCCTGCAGGAGCTGGAACTACAGCCGGTGGAACCGTAGGGACCGGGGATGGGCGGTGGCCCGCCGGTACCGAACCGGGGAACCGATGGAAACCAGAGCACCAGGAGGGGTACTCAGACCCAGTACGAGGCCCAGAAGCTACTGGGCCGAGTCGAATCAACTGATTGAGGACTGGACTTGAGGTCCCTTCCAATCCAAGGCCTGACTGAAGACAACAGCCCACCCAATAAGGATAGAAAGCCACCGCCAAGGCATAGAGATCTAAAGGGCCAGCGTCTGCAGGCAAACGGGTTCCTCAGCACACATTCAGCTGGGGAGCGGACTACCGTCGCTGAAGCGTAAGCAGTTAAATCTACACAAAAAGGTGCAGGAAAAAGGAGGCAACCACCAACCTGAAGAAAGGGGAGAAGCGCAGTCGGCTGCGGCCACCGTCCACCATCTTGTTTGGTTTACCAGAGACTCCAGTGTGTCTGTAATAGTGAGTACACCAGTGCCCTCGGGCCGAGCACTGCACCGCGCCGCACCGCATAAACACTGCCCTACACCCGCATCTCCAGAGCGACCCCTCGGGCCCCGGGACCATCACCCCCTACCCATGGAGGGGTTAACATCAAGCTGCATAACACCGTCCCCGGGAGCCTAGTCAACGGCAGCGGTGGTGTCCATCCATTCACCACAGCCCTGTGGGTGGTGCCACGAACTCTTAATTCCAAAAACCACCCCACCTCTGCGCTTAGCGCCAGTGAGAAACCCCCCTTTTCAGAAAGGCGGCGGGACCCCCGGGTCCGTGAGAAGTTCGAGCAACCCACAACGAGCACGGATCCGAGTGGCTCGGCAGCCGGCCGAGCCCCGGGGCGGTACACTAGTCTCCTGGGCATTAGTTGCCCGGCCAGTCGCCTCCATTAGCATGGTAGTACGCCCCTGTGGGGGTGCTAACATGCTAATGCATGCGCAGCATCAGAGGATGATCTCACTCACCTCTCCCTCACCATCACGTCCGACGCTGGATTTCGGCTCAGTGCACATGATTCTGGAGGTTCAGTCACGTGCACAACTTCAGTTTGAAGCCAGTACGTGTATACCGAACCTCCAGGGTCATGCACACTGAGCCAAAATCCAGCATCGGACGCGATGGCAGCGGAGAGGTGAGTGAGATCATCGTGTGACGCTGCACATTCATTACTAGCATGATAACACGCCAACAGGGGTGTACTAACATGCTAATGGAGGTGACTAGCAAGGGGAAGTAACACCCATGGGACTAGTCCCCTCGCTCATTAGCATACGGTAAAATATCTTTAGAAATACTTTTTCTAAAGATCTCTTTATCTATGCTAGTGTATACAGGGATAGTTAGGCAGAGATTAGCAATATATACCTAGAACTCCTCATGGTTCTACATGTTCCCCTCCTTTCTCCTTACCTATTGACTTTTTTTCCTGACTCCCTGACCTCGGCTGATCCCCTGACTGAAGCTCTGTGCGCTCCCTTGTACTTACGTGACCTCTCCGTTTACCGACCCCGGCTCCTCCCCTGATTCCATCTCTGCACGCTCCCTTGTACTTACATGACCTCTCTGGTTACTAACCCCGGTTCGGCCTCTAACTCCGGCTCTGCTCGCTCCTTTTGTTATTTACATTATATGCTGGCTTTTTACCCCCGGCTTTTTTGACTGCCCCTCACTACGTGTGTTTAGCGAATCCTAGTGTACAAACCCGGAAGATCCACTCCACTAGTGTGCCTGGAGACACCTAGTGTTTTGTTGTCTTATTTCACCTAGGTTCTCATCATCACACCTGCTGACTTCCATTAAAAGGGTTAATCCTAAAAAAAGATCAAGTTATTCTCTATTCACAGGATAGAGGATGTTACGGAAAGCTGTGATTCCTACTGATTGGCCTGATTGATATTCTATGGATAGGAGATAACTTGATTTTTGGGTACTAACCCTTTAAACTCAAAGCAATTGTATTTTTTAATTTTGAGGTCCATGAAGTAAACTAAGAGGTTTTCTTGTTCTCCGAAGTCATTTTGCATAAGTGTAAAAAGAAAAGTATCTGTCAAATTTTTATGTATAACTAGTATTAGTTTATAATATCTTTTCTTTTATAGCATTCAGTTAAATGTATATGTAGCACCCACGGGGCAGGGGTTAAACTGTTAAGGGGGCTTTACACGCAGCGATATCGCTAGCGATATCGCTGGTGAAAGCACCCGTCCCTGTCGTTTGTGCATCACGCTGCCCGTGGCGCACAATATCGTTTGGAGCCGTCACACGGACTTAGCTGCCTAGCGGCATCGCTGTGGCTGGCGAACCGCCTCCTTTCTAAGGGGGCGGTTCGTGTGGCGTCACAGCGGCGTCACTAAGCGGCCACCCAATAGAAGCGGAGGGGCGGAGATGAGCAGCCATAACATCCAGCCCACCTCCTTCCTTCCTCATTGCCGACGGCTGCAGGTAAGCTGTAGTTCGTTGTTCCCAAGGTGTCACACGTAATTATGTGTGCTGCCTCGGGAACGACGAACAACCTGCATCCTCAACAATCAACGATTTTTAGAAAATGAACGACGTGTGAACGATGGACGATTTGGTGAGTATTTTCCATCGTTAGCAGTTGTTCATACGTGTCACACGCAATGACGTTGCTAACGATGCCGGATGTGCGTCACAGAATCCGTGACCCCGGCGATATATCGTTAGATATGTCGCTGCGTGTAACGGGGCCTTAACTCATCACCAGGCCGGTGATGTCGGGTATGGGGATGTCACGGGTGGCCCTGCCCGGCTTCGTTGCCCAGAGGCGTACAATAAAATGGATGAAGGATGGAGGATGGGTGATGGGGATTGTCTCGTGATGCCACCTGCGGTATGCAGCCAGAGATTAGCCGCCACTGCAGTCGCTGTCCTCTGGGGCGGATGGTGTCATAGCTACTATAGTTTAGCTTCCCACAGGTGAAGCTAGGCCCCAGTGAGGATGATGGTGGTGGTGGTAGCCGTTGACGCCAAAGCGCGGGGCACCGGTGCCGACAATAACAGGACAGCACAGGGGGCTGCGGTCAAAGTTCTTTTTACTCACAGTACTGTCGTCACCCTCAGAGTACCGGTTTCTGCCGTGATGGGCCCCAGCCGTTCCCGGGTAGTTCAGAGGCTACCACCGGTATTGTGAACTGAGAGACCTTCCTTTCGGTGCGCTTTAGTGTGGATCCCCGTGACTTGAAATTACTTGGGGACCCCGGTGTTCTTGTAGTGTTAGCTCCCGTCCCATGTGCAGGAGATGCGGGTCCGTGGTGGGATCTGACCTTGATCATGACGCCACACCCTATGTGCTGCTATGCTCCGTGATCTTGTGGGACATACAATCCCCCTGTCCTGCAGATTCTGGTGGTGCAACCTCAAGTGTACGCCACCTTAGGGCTCTGCACCCTAACTGCGCTGGTACTGAGGGAGCTATTGAGCTCTACCTCCCGCTACTATGTTGCTCCTCTGTCTCTCCAGCTCACCCGGTAAACTCCTGCTTCTTCCAGTCGGGTCAGTTCTAACAAGAGAAGCTCTGAAGCACTCTCTCCTGCTACCGTGTTGTTCTGTGTCCCAGACTATTCTGAGGTAAAAGCTGAGTGCTCTCTCATTCCCCTGTGCTTCGCCCACCTTCCTGATTATTCACTGGTGGCTGGGAAAAACCTGTTGTTATGGTTTCCACCTTTATCCCAGTTTCAGTGTCTGGCTGCTACGCTAAGAAAGCACCTGAGCTGTGTGTGTTGTGTAAGTGAAAATCAATGGTTAACCTCTTCCTTACCCGGGATGAGCATTGCACCTTAAATCAGATGCAATACCCTGTGGTGACTGAGCCTCAGGGGCGCCACATATATATTCCTTTTATCGGTGTCTCTTTTTTAAAGTTTTCATTAACTTTCACTTTAGATTGAACATTTCTACATGGTCGGCTTCTGTCTCAAAAGCTGGAGCCTCAGTGCTAAAATTGAACATACCATTCAGTACTATAACGTTGATTTTCCTGTCGCAATGGTATTGGGTGAAAGGGTGAGACATATTAGGCAGCAAGAGAACAGTCAGTTCTTGAGGTTAATATGTTAGAGGCAGTAAAATAAAATTGCAAATGTGGGTAGCAGCGTTTCATTAGGACTAAATTAGGAAGCCTAGATGCCTGGGTCAGAGCATATCTCATAGCAGCAGGACTTGTGGGCTGTTTCTAGTATATGGCAGCTCTGGTGGGGTGTTTCAATGTACCAACAGTCATGTGAGGTGTTTCAGTGTGTAGCCGCTCTTGTGGGGTGTTCCCAATGTACCGCCAGCCACGTGAGGTGTAACGGTGTATAGTCGCTCTTGCGGGATGTTCCCAATGTACCACCAGTCATGTGAGGTGTATCGGTGTATAGCTGCTCTGGTAGGGTGTTCCCAATATACCGCTAGTCATGTGAGGTGTACCATTGTATAGCCGCTCTTGTGGTTTGTTCCCAATGTACTGCTAGGTATGTGAGGAGTACCGCCGCTCTTGTGGGGTGTTTCCAATGTACCACCAGTCATTTGAGGTGTACCGGTGTATAGCCACTATTGTTGTTTGTTCCCAATATACCGCCAGTCATGTGAGGTGCACCGGTGTATAGCTGCTCTTGTGTGGTTTTCCCAATGTACTGCAAGTTATGTCAGGTGTATCGGTGTATAACTGTTCTGGTGGGTTGTTACCAATGTACCGCTAGTCATGTGAGGTGTACCATTGTATAGCTACTCTTGTGGTTTGTTCCCAATGTACTGCTAGGTATGTGAGGAGTACTGCCACTCTTGTGGGGTGTTCCCAATGTACTGCTAGTTATGTGAGGAGTACTGGTGTTTAGCACCTCTTGTTGGGTGTTCCCAATGTTCCACTAGTCATATGAGGTGTACCAGTGTATAGTCACTCTTGTGGGATGTTCCCAATGTACCACCAGTTATATGAGGTGTACAGCGGGCGTTGTAGGATGTTCCCAATGTACCACCAATTATGTGAGGTGTAGAGCAGGCCTCGTGGGGTGTTCCCGGTGTACCGCTAGTTTTTTGAGATGTAACTGTTGTACAGCAGGTCTTATGGGGTGTTCACAGAGAAATGGAAAGTACCCACCAAATGTGGTTCAAGGGAAATAACTGGTGAACTGCAGACAGGGTCAAGGTTCATTGCGTTAAAGGTGTTCAATGGACTCTAAGATTCCTTATATCCCTTTCTATTGAATCATGGGATGTGCTGGAAAAAGAAGTCCGATCCATGGAGGTCAAACCTCACAACTTTTACAGGACTCAAAGGATTTGCTTATGATGCCAGATACCACAGGAGACCCTCAGAAGTCCTATGGAGACCATGTCTCGATGGATCAGAGCTATATTTGGTGCAAGTGCCTCTATTATAATTGATGTGTATATCTTCGTGTACTGAGGAATGGACATTCTAGAAGGATCTAATGGATATTGGAGAAGAATTATACACCTGCACATGCAGAGGATGCATTTCTGTGAAGCAAACCCTGAAATATATGTCAGAACACTGAAGAGTGTGAAGCGCCTGCATCAAGTTGCTATGGAGATGATCGTATCCTCGACGAATGCTAAAGCAATAGAACATGTGGAAATGCTCAGTAACATCCTAATCAAGGCACAGGATAAAACAAAAGAAAACAGCGCTGGCTAATAACCGTCCCTAAACCAAAAATGTGTGGACATTCACAAATATCCACATATTCATCAACAATGTGAGATGGAAAGGTATCGACTCCATTCTCTAAGATCATGTTAACACCGTAAACAAAAAGGCCAATGAAGAGTAGTGATGCTGAAATGGGGGGGGGGGGGGGAGGTGGATTTATCAGGTGGATAATGGGCAGTATCCCATCTCCCTGGTTCAGTTGGTTCTGATCTTGGAAAACCCAATTGTTCACACAGATGGGCTATAGCAGACAACCAGTTCTAATAACATTGCTGTCTAAGGGAAATAGAAAGACTCTAGTGGACAAAAAAAAGAAAAATGAGGTTGTTCAGCAGTGTAAAAACATTTATCAGATGAATCCAGATATCTGCCTCACCATACTGATGAACGGCTCAGAATATGGTGCAAGCAGCAGAAATAGTTGAAGCTTTTCATGTCAGGTTTCACCACCAGCTCAAGCTGGTGGAGTAATAGTAGGGGGGGATTGTGTTCTTGGCACACGTTGGTGTAGCGCCCCACGGGGCAGGTGTTTTCAGCCTATTCTATTCGTCGCCAGGTCGGGCTGCAGATCCTCTGCGTTGTCACGAGGTGGCTTGGCCCGGTTCCGTTGCCCCGAGGCGTACAAGAAGGGAAGGATGGCGGTGGACGGGAGGCAGGAGGGAGGATGAAGGTGGTAGTTGGAGGTGGAGGATGGGGTGACGATGAGGAAAGTCTTTTAGATGATTGTGACGCCAGGGATGGGCCGCTGCTGCCGTTGCTGCTCTCCAGGGCTGATGGTAAGGGTCGCAGCCAGGATGGTGTCGCTCCTCACAGGCGGAGTGGGATTACCCTGGGGAGGAAGATGGAGGACAGGCAGGGGTTCGGTGGTAATCCCCGATGGCGCCGCAGCGCTGGGCGCCAGCGCCGGTAAAGGATAGGCAGAGACAGGGTCTTCTGTTTCAGGTCTTTTTACTCACAGGTAGTTCAGGCACTGCCCCAGAGTACCGCTCTCTGTTACGATGGGCTCAAGCCGATCCCGGCTAGTCGGCGGTCACGGCTGGTGCCCGTGAAAGTTGTCTGTGTGTTGTTTTCTGAAGGCACCAGCAGTTAACTCCCTTCTAATCCAGCATAGATATTACCCTTCTAAGAAGGTGTAATACCCTGTGGCGCCTGAAGCCTCAGGGGCGCCACATTCCATGGTGGGAAATGGCAGCACTCTGGGGCTGCAACATTTTACAGGAATCACCGCATTTTGTTATGCATTAAACCAAACAATATTTCTGCTGCACATGCATTAGAGACAATAGCTGAGTGGATAGAGCGCTCACCTAGGAAGCATAAGGTTGCGAGTTCTAGACCTGGTAAAGAATGACCAGGTGTAGAACTGGTGGAGGAAGGTTGAACTAGATGGACCTAGGTCTTTTTTCAACCTTAGTAACTATGTAACTATGTAACTATGTAATGCTGGGACCTGGGTTGCCTTTATTCGAAGCTGTCTGTCTTTTCAACATGGAAGTGGTTCTGAAATTTTACAGATATATGTGTTGCTTCAAAATGGTTCTGCTTTTAATATAATTAGGAGGCCACATGGCACAATTAAATATAAAATATAGAGTAGGACCCCCCCCACCTATTGAGATTTGCCATGACGTGGCAGGGGTGGCTCAAAAAATGGATCAATTGTTTACTAAAAATCTCATTTTACATTATAGTACAGTTGGAATAATTGTGAATTTACACTTATAATTTGTTGCATGCCATTCTCAAGCAGTGCTGGCTCTCCCTCTTTTATTGTTATTGCTGACATAGGTGGAAGGATCTAGCCAGCAGATATAGAAGGGAAGCATATGTGATTAGCTTCCCCACAACATGTGATCAAAGGAGACTATTAAAAAGACTAGCAAATATTAACTCTTGTTAGCCTGCCTATGAATTACTATTCTGCAGGTCGACAACTAACACCAGAGAAGTTATCAGGCGGAGTGTCAAAATCTGTAATCGACACTGCCATGACAGTCGGGAAAGGTTGTAAAAATCTCTGTGTGATAAGCGCACAGTGCCTGTTATAAGTCTACATAGAGTGACTGCAGACTTAAGGGGGCTTTACACGCTGCGACATCGCTAGCGATCGCACCCGCCCCTGTCGTTTGTGCGTCACAGGCAAATCGCTGCCCGTGGCGGACAAAATAGTTAGTACGCGTCACACCTACTTACCTTCCTAACGACGTTGCTGTGGCCGGCGAACAGCCTCTTTTCTAAGGGAGCGGTTCGTGCGGCGTCACAGCGACGTCACACAGCAGGCGTCCAATAGAAGCGGAGGGGCGGAGAGCAGCCTCATGAACGACACTCCCACCTCGTTGCAGGTACGGTGTTGTTCGTCGTTCCTGGGGTGTCACACGTAGCGATGTGTGCTGCCTCAGGAACGACAAACAACCTGCGTCCAAAATCAGCAACGATATTTGGAATATGAACGACGTGTCAACGATCAACGATGTGGTATTTTTGATCATTAGCGGTCGCTCGTACGTTTCACATGCAACGACGTCGCTAATGAGGCCAGATGTGCGTCACGAATTCCGTGACCCCAACAATATCTCGTTAGCGATGTCGTTGCGTGTAAAGTGGCCTTTATGGTTTAAGAAAGGACAACCCTGATAAGCTTATAGAGCATTTCTAGGATAAAATAGATTGGACTATTCAGAGCATAGTATCTCCATCTAATTTTCGGCAACTGCACAAAGCTATTCTGTTCTTATGGGTCAACGTTCCTGCAGAAAGATTTCAACACCTAGTGGGATTTATGGCACAACAACCTGCTGCAGTTCTGAAGGACAAAGGAGGTCCGACACTTCACAAGATAAGTGTTTTTCGAATAAATTGTAAATTCGGTGTATATAGGTATTCCTTCTATAGCTAATATCCAGCACACATAGCAACGTCCCAGAAGAGGTCTGTTTATGTAAATCCTAATACACTGATGTGACGAAAAAATATTTTTATTTTTCTGGTATGATAATTTCGGAGGTAACACATGATTTCCTCTTAATAAAGTTACAATGTTTTCATTTTGTATTTTATGACTTGAAGCATGGGTTGATTTGACACAGCCGGTCGCTTTTGTAGTAGAAAACAAGCATCTTCATCTTCGCCTCGTCTCTGTGGTGCTTCACTTACCATCTGCCTTTGTGCATTAGTAATTATGTCCAGGCAAATGAAATGCAGCAGGAACTCTGATGTAGCTGGTTAGACCTTCTGTTACTAAATTGAGAACCTTAACTAATTTGTTATACGACATTAAATTAAAAGAGATTTTGTTACAAGAGCAAATAAAAGGCCAAAACTTCCCCGAAAATTATTGAAAAGTTCACTTGCCCCAGATGATGCAATGATGAAACATATAATGTGTCTCCGTGTTTGCTCTTATTGTTCCCCACTGGGCAGGGAATAGAGCTGGAGTGACGGAGGTTTCAGATCTACAAATAGCTCTTAAGCCTCCTTTGCATAGGAATTCAAATGCTGATTTCTCATTAGAGAAGGAATGCACGACCATGTCAAGGTATTGCTTGACTTGTCTTTTGAAAGAGCTACAGTCATATATAAATAATTCAGGGCAAATCAGGTCCTCCGGAGTATCCTGTATAAAGACGCTCTTCACCTTTTTCCCAGGGGCACATATTTCCATAATATAGTATATGAAAATGAGTTTGTAAATTAGACAATACCTTTAGAGAGAATCTGTCAGCAGTAAAGAGGACCAACCACCAGGATTTTCTTATATAAACTAAAGCCAGTGCTATACTGGCGCTATCAGGCTGATTCTATACATACCTTTAGTTGTGAGATCGGGTGTATAGTTTCTGAAATATAGGCAAGTAAAGGTTGTGAAATGCACTTTTATTTGATTGATAGGTGCAACAGAATATCTAATTGGTGGGTGAAATGTTGCTTGTTATTCCCACTCCTGTCTGCCTACTTGTCCTTCCTCCCCCTTTCTTTCCTCCCTCCTTTCTCACCCTTTCTTTCCTCCCTCCTTCCTCCCCCGGAGTAACAGACAGAGGGCGAGGAAGGACAGGTAGGCAGACAGGGGCAAGAATAACTAGCAGAACCAGACCCACCTATTAGATATTCCGTTGCACCTATCAGTCAAATAACAGTGCATTTCACAAACTTTACTTGCCTGTATTTCAGAAAGTCTACATCTGATCTCACAACTAAAGGTATGTATAGAATCAGCATGATAGCGCCAGTATAGCACTGGCTTTAGTTTATATATAAAAATCCTGGTGGTTGGTGCGCTTTAAATACTGCTGACAGATTCCCTTTAACGGAATTGTCTAATTTAGAAACCCATTTTCATGTACCCTATTATGGAAATATGTGCCTCTGGGCAAAAGGTTAAGAACGTCTATATAAAGCATCCCCTACTCCGGAGGACCTGACTTTCCCTGCATTATACAGACAACCCATTGCTTTAAATAGTCACTGGGTTCATTACATAGGCTTCATTACTCCTGTTGTGGTGCTGTGGGAAAATTGAATAAATTGAATGCTCACTATTAGGTTTACTAACAGAAAACCTACTAAAGCCCAAAGGTCCCTAACCAACCATTGCAGCCATGATACACCTGGTTTACAAATTGGTTAATAAAAAGTATTTGATGAGAACTTATCTGTTGCATACTTTTTATGCAATGTGATTATAGTTTTGTTCGTAGCTAATTCATATAAGGAGCGTCACCTCTAGATATGAGCCTTGAGGACATGTTGGGATACCTACATAGTCAGTTGCCTTGGTAGTTCGGTCCTCTTCAGTTTCTATACTTCACAGACTGTGTGACATCACCTGTTACTCCACTGGCAGACACAGACAGATGAGGGCCCCTGTGCAAGAACAATATGTGGGCCCTTTACAGCCCAAGAACTCATCAAAATACACAACTGGACCTGCTTTGGAGGTGGAAATGGGCCCCCTTGGCTCTTGTGCCCCTTTGTGGCTGCATAGGCTGCACCAATGATATTTCCGCCCTTGTGCTGCTTGTTGTGTTGCTTTGCTTCCATCTCCATGGATGCTACCGGCCAGGGCTTCCTGGATTGCTCCATCACATCTTGGCTTTTCATTTTCGGACTTAACTATTAGCATTGTGTGTACCATTATTTGTATACCTGGTATTCAGCTATTACGCTACATCTGTCAGTCACCTGCTGGCATTTCTACATTTTGGATCTCCCTCCATTGAAGAAGTGTGCAACCCATAGCGAAACGCGCGTTGGTGGTCCCCTGATCCTATTTTTTTTTTTTGGGGGGGGGGGGTCTCTGATGGCCTAGGAACATTCCTGGACTGTGTTTCTACCTGCACTTGCACCTTAGGTAACTATGGCTTTCTTGAGTTTTGTATGGCCTGGGTGCCTTTATAACTCTTTCATATAATGAATTTTTGTGGTATTGCACATGTACATTGATTACCTTTTGTATTTACTATACCTTGGATGCCATTAATTCCTAACATATATGGCCTCAGCTCCCCCCCTGTTTCTCCATTATGTGAGATTGTTTTTACATCAATCTTTTTATCCATACCTGTGTGTGATTTCTTACATAAAGTTGTATTGTTTTTGCACAAAGTACTCTTTGTCCTCTTGTTTACATTTGGCATTTCTACAAGCTCGCTGATATCCTTTTGCTTATACAACCACATTTTTAGGTCACTTGCTCTTTAGTTCTTTTACTGTTTTATCAGCCTAGTTGACTTTTTTTGCATCATGTATTCCTGATATTATATTTGGCCTTTATGACATGTGTATTATTATTGTTTGTGTTTTTCTGCTATTTGTACTAGCAACTACGGTACTATGTACCTCCGACACACTATTCTCCATCATTTTTTATAATAAGTTGACCACATCTTTATAGTTCTTCTTGAAGTATCTTTATGGTATCTTGTAGTGCGGTGGTTTATATATTTTTATGTTGTCTTCTAGTTTAGCTCTAAGCAAAAATCCAGCAAAGCCAATTGCGTTGTTGCCTATGTATGTCATTATGATAATACCTAATATAAAACAAAATTAAGATAAAAATGCAGCCGGTATTAGGACTAGGCACAATCGCATGATACATACTGTAGGAGAAAAAGGTAAAAATTGCGATCAAACGCCCATAAAGCAAAGCAGTGAAAAATCTTAATTAGTAATTACACAGGTGAGGGTGTATTACACAGACAAACATATAGGGGGCGCACATTCCAGCAGATAACATATTACATATCGAGCTGAACATACATTTGCAACATACAAGCAAACCAGAATATTAGACCACTAGGTGAACCCACTATAAAGAATAAAGAGGTGGAATGTGATATTTCAAGATATCAACAGAATATTAGCATAATATAAACTGAAGGCTCACCTATAATGAGGCTAAGAAGGTGGATAGCTCGTGCGGGAAGGAATGGCGACCACACAAGCTATCTACCTTCTTGGCCTTATCTTGTTGTGTAGTGTCACGCCGGGAGAGGGGAGGACCGCTGAGCAACGCAACACACAGGGTACACGAGGAAAACAATACAATGGTGGGCCCTGGCGCTAGTGAGAGGGGAGCAGGGTCACCTCATAGCACTCACCTGCGGCTGATCCCTGCACTCCTGAATGCCTCTAGGCAGGTCTTTTTCCCTGTGCGCCGATCACGTGCCTTGGCCCTTGCTGACCCTACACTCAGCCTGGCTGGTGAAGGCCAGCGAGAAGCTAGTCTCGCTACTACAATAAGACAATATGAGGTAGGTGAGACAAATGGGTGAAGAAAGACAACAACAAGCACTCCTAGGTTTCTTCAGTAAGGAGCTTCGCAGCTGCAATAGAAACAACACCACAGCTATGCAGCAATTAGCTCCTTCAACATGGTCAGAATAGATTTCAGTTATAGCTGACATAAGGAGAAGTGAGGAGCGGATAATTATAGCAGGAGGGAGTGGCTGCAGCTGAGCCTTAGGACTGGAGCTTCCCATCTCCATCTAGTCTCCTCATTTAAATGAGGTTTACTTTCCTTTGGCATCTCATGAGTTAATTTCAGTTTTGCTGCCAGCAGCTCTGAGAAAGGCAGGTCAGCTGTTGTTGCTTTGGGCCCATTCCCATTTAGGTTAAATATTGGAGCCTTCCCAGTAGACCCTGCTGCTTTTAGAATCCATTTCTACTTTGGCCAGCCTGGTGGAAGGAGCTGCTGAGGTATTCTCCTGTGCCCATCCACCTGCTACTATTGAGTCCGTCTGCTACAGTGAAGTTTGGTGTTTTGTATCCTTCAGTTTATTCCCCTGTCAGTCTTTCCTTTCCCTCCATGTTTATTAGTTGAGTGGTGAGTCTAGTGTACTCACCGGCCTACTCACTAGACAGGGTGAGTTTAGGGCCAGCTGAGGGACCCCGGTATCCTGCTCACAAACAGGTTGAAAGAACCTGCATAGGGACATTAGGGAGCTCAGGAGTCAGCTTGAGCTGAGTGCAGCAGGTGCCCCCTCACCCCTCTCCCTAGCGGCAGGGACCTCCGTTGTAACCCCGGTTTTTCCCCCTTCTTGTGATGTCTATGGGTAGTGCGTCAGCCACCTGTTGGTCTGATCGCGGGTGTCACGTATTATATATAGACATATTCTACTCCGTGCGTGACACTTAAGGTTACAACTACCTGTTACATCACTGCAGGATAGAAAAAAATCTTAACTCTTTCAGTGCCAGATGGAATGAAATTTGCTCCAACGCAGGGTTAATTTAGAGCGGGCACTAAAGCGGATCTGTGATCCACAAGACGCTGTGACCTTCTGATCCCAGATTGTCCCGAGATCACATCAGGCCGTGATGCACTTGTGACACCAACATGCTAGTCAATGGCCAACATCTTCCTGTTATGTACTGTACTTTCTTGGCAAAACGTGATGTGGCACTTGGCCACTGCGATCAGAGTTTGGTTACAAGCTCAGGTGCTTGTCCGGACTACCGGGGCATGTGGGCATATTTTATTTTTATTTTATAGCCATTGCTGCACTCAACCCTTTTAAGTTTACAGTATCTACTAGTAAAAACTGTCATAAAAATAAGACTTTAATACAATACTCGGTAAGATCCCGAAGCCTTACAGCATAACTGATAATAACCAAGACGTGGGAAGCCTGGGAGAGTCTATCCGGTGTTACTAAATGCAATTTCTAAAAAATGTATTAACCAGGCTGCTTAAGTCCACCGGGCCCAGGAGCACCAACGTCAGCAAAGCTATATATAGCAACAGTGAGAATTCTTCTCCGCTCCCTGCCTTGTTATCTACACCCGCTCCACTTTCCACTGAGCAGCCAGTTGGCTGAACCGGTGGGGTTGTGGAGATAAGTATTGCCTCATCAGACTGTGTTCACATGTACAAGGAACAAGTAAATTGATTTGGAACATGAAACATAATAATTCCTCTCCATAAATGGCCAGAGCGGAATCGAATTTTATATAGTATATCACTGTACAGACTAAATTATACATCCATATTACTGTAGGGCCAATTATACATTATACATGGAAGAGTGTAAATTACGACAAGCTCGGAGCAATATCTGTTTGCAAGGACATTTAGTGAGGAATGTTAAATAGTAAAAAAAAAAAATCTGGGGCAAATCCGAACCAATATGAACTTTTCGGATGATATATTCTGTGTAAATATTTGCTGTTAAAGGGAACCTGTCACCATATTTGTCCCCTATAAGCTGCGACCACCACCATCTCTTATATATAGCATTCTAGAATACTTTATATAAGAGCCCAGGCCACTCTGTATAATGTATATCTAAAAAACAGCTTTTATTATACTCAACTGCGGGGCGGTTGGGTCCAATGGACGTCACTTGTCTCAGTCCGGCGCCTCCTATCTTCTTGTGATTGCCGTCCTCCTTCCCAGCTCCGTGTAGATGACGTGTCCTATGTGTTATGCTCACAGGGCGAGCACGGGGTTAATGGGACTAAAGGTACCGATCACTGGCCTAGAGGAGTGAACTGGATCGGCTGCTAAGTCTTCACTAAAGCCACCGAAAATGGTGATAGGCATAAACGCTGGTAGGCAGCTGACAGAGGGCAGCCCCAGGGGATTAAGAGTACCTCAGCAGCTGACAACACGGATACAATACAGTCTCTGGTTGTAGAAACAGTAAGAGCAGCCAGTGTCATGGATTTGAATGGATGGATGTGGCAGCAGTAGCCGATGGGGATACTTGCAGCATTGGATATTGTAGTAGGCAGCCGGCGTGGATACTTGACGCAGCAAATATCGTGGTAGGCAACTGGTGTGGATAGTTGCAGCCGCAGACTTGTAATACACTGAAACACAGATACGAATCAGTAACAGCATTCCAAACAATGATAGCAGTAGCACAAAGGATCTGAGAACTAGCAATGTATAGAACACATTGCTCAGGCACCTCTCTTAAGGGAAAGGTGCCTTAAATATCTGAAGCCTCTCATCCAAGCTGAGAGGCACTTCCAGGTCAGGGCATACTGGCTCTTAAAAAAGAGGGGTGTGTCTGGTGTACACCCTACGGCCATTCCCAGGAGGCCTGTGCGGCATGTGCAGACCCTAGAAGGCAGCAGTATGGACAAGGGTTGGGGTAGCAACCACTTGGTGACTGGGAAGGTAAGAGCTGGCGTGCCCGCTGGAGGAGGGAGGCAGGACAGAGCGAGGAGGCCGGTATGGGTGTTACACAACATCATGCTTACAGAATCCATCATTGCGCTCATGTGCACTTCTCTCTGCACTGCTGAAGGCAGATCAAAGTATTATAGTGTGCATGCGTGGGTGTTCTTTGACCTTTGCCCTTGCAAGAAACTACTTTGGACTTGTACTGTATGACAACAATAGTCATGGAGCTACTGCATTTTGTAAAAAGTATTGTTATTATGGGAATAACCTTTAACCTACAGACTCCAACTTTAGTTTTGACTTTGGTCTGTTTCACCATTTGTTTTCTCTAATTATTTTGCAACCCAACATCTGATAGTTGTGAGAGACAAGTGTGTAACAGATGGCCAGGGGAAACAAGAAACCCTATGCAGACCGTTAGACTGGGGTCCCTGAGCTCACCCTCACACCCATAGGTATCCTTAAAGGTAGTGAGGTCTGGGCACCCCAACCTAGCCCTGCCTCCTGTCCTAGCCCTGATGACAAAGTCCCCACCTCCCACACCATCCAGGAGACCGACTAGGACGGAGATCTCAAAAACCTCACCAACAATGAAAAACAGATGTCAAATAAAACCTCATACATACCTAAAACCTACACCAGGAACAACCAAGGATATACGGGAAGGGATAACAAGGGAATGGATGATGTACAAAAACACTTGCACAAACTACAAAAGACAGCAACAGCAGTGGTGGTCACATGGTGGTTATGTCCTCTGCTCCCAGGCTAGCTCCTAACTGAATAGAATAACCAGCAACAAGTCCAGGAAGCAGAGGGCTTATATCGAGGCTGGGAAGTGATTAACTGCTGCCAGCTGAGCAAGTCTGGTGCTGCACCAGAAGAGGTGCCCGAAGGGAAAACTATAATTAAAGGGCATGCTTGCAGATGGTAAGCCCTGAGCCTGTCCCTATACATGTGACACTGGCCTTTGCAATGACTGACTGAGGATGCTCATTTTCAGCTGATGTGAGTACAAAACCAGGCAAAAGGCTTCTTTAATGGGTGTTCAAGGGTAGAAATTTAGTGTAAGCAAATAATCCTAGATCCACATGTATATTTTTCTGTATATTTTAATATGCATCTCTAATTGTGCTGGAAGCTTCATGATAGATATATAAAGTATTTACTGTTGATGTCTTCATGTTACATTCTGCCAATTATCTTGCATTCAGTCTGTATATTGTTCATAGACCTCTAATTTTCAGTTCTACTCCTAATGATATGTAATGATTCCTGGCTGGCTCGCCAAATAATTAGTATATCCATGGGAACCGTGGCGCCCAAATCCTGGCCAGTTATTTTCATTTTTGCAAGTGATTAATGCATTCATTAGTTTAGGCAGAATTGTAGCAAATATTGATCATCCTGTTCAGAAGAAAATATTTGTTGTTGTGCCATTGGTGTTCATTACTTATTATTAACTCATTATATTGGACATAAAGTCTAACAGTTGTGATAGATCAGTGTTTCCGTCTTAGTGATCAATGTTCCCTTCATTATAGTCAATAAGTAGATGTTCCTCATTTACATTTATCTTCTTTATATAATATATAGTAAGTAAAGCTCATAGTTTAAGCCACTTCTGTAACTGATGGAAACTAATTACATGGAATCACCTGCATACAAGATATTATTATCACGCTTGTGCTGTGTCATCACTTTACATGGAGATATCGGCTTAAGACAATTTCCATAAACCTTAAAATTGCAGATGGCTGTCGGTGTGGTGCGTTCTCCTTTCAGGTCATTCCCTTAAGCCAGAATATAGTGACATACAAAAGAGGCGCTCTCGTCTTAGCAGACCAATACATACAGTCATATGAAAAAGTTTGGGCACCCCTAATAATGTTAACCTTTTTTCTTTATAACAATTTGGGTTTTTGCAACAGCTATTTCAGTTTCCTATATCTAATAACTGATGGACTCAGTAATATTTCTGGATTGAAATGAGGTTTATTGTACTAACAGAAAATGTGCAATCCACATTTAAACAAAATTTGACCGGTGCAAAAGTATGGGCACGTCAACATAAAAGTGACATTAATATTTTGTAGATCCTCCTTTTGCAAAAATCACAGCCTCTAGTCGCTTCCTGTAGCTTTTAATGAGTTCCTGGATCCTGGATGAAGGTATATTTGACCATTCCTGTTTACAAAACAATTTCAGTTCAGTTAAGTTTGATGGTCGCCAAGCATGGACAGCCGCTTCACATCATCCCACAGATTTTCAATGATATTCAGGTCTGGGGACTGGGATGGCCATTCCAGAACATTGTAATTGTTCCTCTGCATGAATGCCTGAGTAGATTTGGAGCATTGTTTTGGATCATTGTCTTGCTGAAATATCCATCCCCTGCGTAACTTCAACTTCATGACTGATTCTTGCCCATTATTGTCAAGAATCTGCTGATACTGAGTTGAATCCATGCGACCCTCAACTTTAACAAGATTCTCTGTGCCGGCATTGGCCACACAGCCCCAAAGCATGATGGAACCTCCACCAAATTTTACTGTGGGTAGCAAGTGCTTTTCTTGGAATGCCGTGTTTTTTTGCCTCCATGCATAACGCCTTTTTGTATGACCAAACAACTCAATCTTTGTTTCATCAGTCCACAGGACCTTCTTCCAAAATGTAACTGGCTTGTCCAAATGTGCTTTTGCATACCTCAGGTGACTCTGTTTGTGGCATGCTTGCAGAAATGGCTTCTTTCGCATCACTCTCCCATACAGCTTCTCCTTGTGTTGACCGATGCACATTGACACCATCTGCAGCAAGATGATGCTGCAGGTCTTTGGAGGTGGTCTGTGGATTATCCTTGACTGTTCTCACCATTCTTCTTCTCTGTCTTTCTAATATTTTTCTTGGCCTGCCACTTCTGGGCTTAACAAGAACTGTACCTGTGTTCTTCCATTTCCTTGCTATGTTCCTCACAGTGGAAACTGACAGTTTAAATCTCTGAGACAACTTTTTGTATCCTTCCCCTGAACAACTATGTTGAATAATCTTTGTTTTCAGATCATTTGAGCATTGTTTTGAGGAGCCCATGATGCCACTCTTCATAGGAGATTCAAATAGGAGAACAACTTGCAAGTGGCCACCTTAAATACCTATTCTCATGATTGGATACACCTGCCTATGAAGTTCAAAGCTCAATGAGGTTACAAAACCAATTTAGTGCTTTAGTAAGTCAGTAAAAAGTAGTTAGGAGTGTTCAAATCAAGAAATTGATAAGGGTGCCCATACTTTTGCACCGGTCAAATTTTGTTTAAATGCGGACTGCACATTTTCTGTTAGTACAATAAACCTCATTTCAATCCAGAAATATTACTCAGTCCATCAGTTATTAGATATATGAAACTGAAATAGCTGTTGCAAAAACCCAAATTGTTATAAAGAAAAAAGGTTAACATTAATATGGATGCCCAAACTTTTTCATATGACTGTATATTACATGGTTGGCCATATACAATATTTGAATGCTCTCACATCCCAGTGCCTATGTGGTGCCCCTGACCTGGTCAGGCACCACAGAGTACTGCACCCAAGCTGGGACAGTGCTTGCAGGTAATTCCAAAAGGCCAGAATGAGTTGTGTACACACAGACACATAGTGACCAGGTCTCCCACACCTTTAGAGGGGACCCTTGAGTAAAATCTGAAGAGGTTAACTTTCAATTCTCAGCAAGGGGTGTAGGGGAGGGGCTGGAAGCTAAGTTGCAGAGGCTGCAAGGACAGTAGGAGAAGCGAGCCAGTCTGGAGCAGTGTCCAGAAGTTGCTGAAAGAGGCAGATGTACAGCCACGCTAATCAGACCCTGCATGTGTGGTAGCTGTTAGCGGGGGAGTACAGTGACCAGAAAGTCAGCCTGAAAGACACCTGAAGAGAGGCAGTCGAGTACAGGGACTGCTGGTTACTCAGCACGCACAGGGAACAGGTCCCTAGAGCCAGACATCCATCTACTGATCTGCTAAACCTGCAGGTGAGGGGACTAGAGGTTCCTCACCAAAGATACAGAGCTCGAGCCTCAGCAGCAACAGGGGGACCCATAAGGAGATAGGGCCAGAAGCCATCTCACCTGGTCCACGCTGCCGGCAAACGCGCCAGAAAGGGGAGCAAAGGCAGTAGCGACTTCCCTGGATGAATCCCACGATACTGCAAGCCAGGGGTTATCCGAACCAAAAGAAGTGCAAGGAAGGCGAGTTATTAGCTACCCTCAGAACGGCCTGCAGGAATTCCTGGTTCCACTTGGTATAATCTCAGCATCGCCCGGGTATCTCACCAACCGACTAAAAGTGAGTAAACAAGTTGAAAGACATTTCTGAACTGAGACTGAGTTATTCTGCGACCTGTAGTTCTACGCACATACACCCGAGCCCCTTGGTCCAGCCTCACTCTCGGGAGGCCATACCACCAGACTGCAGACACCATCAGCCTCAGACGCTCGTTAAACTGCAGTGGTGGTCACTACCCTGACCGCAAACCGAGAGTGGCGCCATGACTCCTATGAACGTGAACCTGACATACCTGTTGCCAGGGGGGTCCCTAAAGAGAGGTCCCCGCAGTGTCCCGAAGGTGACCGCTGCAGTGCTGTGGTGGGCGACTCACCTACAAATAGTAATAGTGCCCCCTTTAGATGCCACACAGTAGTAGTCCCACTCATAAGGTCTCGTGCATGTATATTGCCTACTGCAAATTATATGCTCCTTTTTTACCCTAGATAGTAATTATCTGACTTGTGATGCTCAACACTATGTGGTGTTAGTGTGATACTAGTCACTAGGTGGTGCTAGATACTACTTGTGTGCAGTGTGAACAGAGAGGTAGTCAAACAAACTGGGATCAAGAACCAGGAGGCCACAACAGGACACAGGGAGCAGGCAGGGACGATATCAAGATACAGGCCGAGGGTCAGGATTTCGGGAGAGTATATATAGGATATGGGGAGCTGGAGGAGACGTGGTCAGGAGGTCCGAGGTCTGAGGCCAGAAGGTAACAACAAAATCAGGGGGGCCGAGCCGAGCAAAGTCAGCTGCAGTCCAGGGTCGAGAAGCCAAGATTAGATAACTGTACACAAACTGGAGCCAAGAGCACTTACTGCGGAACCAGGAAATACAACTGGTGACATTCTGGATGAGCATGCTCCCTAATGAAGCAGAGCAATTACCCGGAACGAGGAGCATTTCATAAAGCCCCTCCCAGCACCAGCGTAGGACCCAATGCAGAGGAACAACTGTTCACAGGAGCTCAGGACAAACAGCAGAGCATCTCAACCAGGAAAATGCTCTGTTCGATGGAACAAGCAAGTACCGGCTCTGATGAAGAGCATGACAGAACATCACAGAGCACAAGATGCTTCACACATCGGAACCGTGACTTGACCTTTTTCAGCAAATATGACCCTTTTCTGTCCTAAATTATTTACCCCATTTGTGTCCTTCACACAATAAATGTTCCCCCACTGTCCCTGTGTCCCTTAAAGGGAATCTGTCAGTAGGATCAGCCCTCCTAAGTTGTCTTTATTGTTATGAAGGCCATAGAAAGTTTAATAAAATGATACCTTGATATCTAGGATACGATATCTTATTTGAGAGAAATCCATATTTTTATTTCTGTTCTTCTGACGTACATGTCTCACACTGATAACACCACCTTTTATTTAGCATATGCTCTGGTGACAGATTCTCAGGGAGAGCTATGTCTGGACAATAGATCTTATTTAGAGCTTGAGAAAAATGTGGATTTCTCTGGAATAAGACATCAGATGGCAGATATCAAGGTAACATTTTATTCATCTTTCTATGACCTACATGCCCATATAGATGGCTTAGGGGGGTTGATCCTACTGACTGATTCACTTTAAAAAATAATATTCCCTTTCTGAACTAAAACAGTACTGAAAACCTCCTCTGGCCTCCCACTTAATAAACCTGACCAACTTGTACTGCTAACGGGATATGTTGCCAACTTCTTCCCAAAAAATGATATAACTTATATTCAATTTACGCTGAATTAAATTTCTTCTTGTCTGTAAAGTCAGCAGCCTGGTAGACACAATACCAATATAGTTTCAGAAATGACTATCTTTTGCAATAGCATAAGCACACAACTAGTTTAGAAATAAACACTCCCGTAGCATATTATTTAAACACCAAAAGAGCTCTTATTTACAATAGCTTCCTCAGAGGCTCAGAGGGGCTGTATATGCGAAACGAGCGTGGAGGTTCAGGCGCAGATGAGAACCTCAGGTGCAAAATAGATAAGATTATCCTTGATCCTTGCTAATGGAAAAAGTATTGAGATAGTCAGTATGTATGTATATATATATATATATATATATATATATATATATATATATAAAGAGAGAGAGAGAGAGAGAGAGAGAGAGAGCACTTGCAGTTTACACACTAACACCTAGTTTACATGCTGTCGATCTCCATTACTTGAAGACATTGTTAATATCTGATTTGGCATATTGGAACACTAACACTTTATGTGCTTGCATTAGTTGTATGTAATTGCTTGCCTGTTTATACAACAATTAGGATTTATGTATTATACTATGCTTATGCCCATATGGCACATTTATTATATTCTTTTGCAATAACCTTTTTGTCTAAAGCTCTTAATGTTGCCCATTTCTTGGTGCTTCTTCCAAAGATCTTGAATAACACTTCTTAAAATCCCAGTGTGCTTTGAAATGTTTCTATGGAGAGATACCTTGCTGATGCACTATAACTACTTTGTATCTTGTTGCTTAACTCAGTCCTCCCACGGTGTATGATCTGTGACATTAAACTAACTTCCTCATCTTCACCTTTGTAGCAGAGTTTGGCTGTTCCTCACCTAGCATTAGGTTTCCTACACAGCTGTTCCTGTTTCAGTTAATGACCATTTTCATGTGTAGGTAAAACAATCATCATTATTACCTGTTTAGTATAATTGACTATTCTCACACCTATCCTACAAAACCCCTGACTTTGTGCAGCTATTCATAGAAAAATTAACACTGTTTTCAACGGTGGTCTCAATTAGGACTTATGAATTATTATATGCTTATCCTTATGTGATATCATTATAGGGCAAACCAGTTGTCTTAACAAAACTTTATTTTTAATGGCAATTGTCTCTTGAGCTGCATATTTGTTTTCAATTGTTTAGTAATTTATTATAAATAAAAATGATGATTTTTCTGTAGCATTTTAAGTCTGTGCCTTTGTTCTTTAACCATGCCTTAGGTCGCTTCCCTCCAGTTATATATGTCCTAGGTTGCCTCCCTCCGGTTATATATGTCCTAGGTCACCTACGGTTATATGTCTCTTCCCTCACATGTCTGCTGATCTGATCACATCCATGTACAGCTAACAGGCATGTGTGGATCTCTGATCCACCCGAGCCTGTTAATACCTTAGATTGCACTGTAAAACTCTGACAGGGCGATCTAACTCTCTCCGACAGGGATCACTCTGTTCCCCGCCACCATTGGAGTCCCATTACGTGATCACAGGACGCCAATTAGTTGTCATGACAGCGCGGGATCAGATGACGACCCCTGTTGCTGTCATAATACACTTCCTGCAAATGTAAGCAGAGTGCAGCACGCATTTCTACTGATCAGTGCGATACTGATGCTGAAGCACCGCTCTGATTAGGAGAAGCGATCTGACAGTGCAGTTATAAAGTCCCCTAAGGGAACTTGTGAAGTCAATAAAAAATGTTAAAAATAAGTGTTTAAAAAAATATAAAAAATAAAAGATCAATTCACCCCCTTTTTGCCCCATAACTACATTTAAAAAAAAAAAATAACACACTCAGAATTGGTATTGCCGTGTTCAGAAATATCCGATCTATCAAAATATTAAATCAATTAATCTGATCGGTACATGAGGTGGTGAGAAAATAATTCCAAATGCCAAAATTAAGTTTTTTGGAGTTGCTACAACGTTTCATTAAAGTTCAATAACAGGGGATCAAAACATCACATCTATGAAGAATGGTATAATTAATAACGTCAGCTGAAGAGGCAATAAATAAGCCGTCACTGAGCACCAGATCCCGAAAAATGAGAACGCTAAGAGCCTCGGAAAATGGCAACAAAAGCGCTATTTTTTTTTTTTTTTTTTTTAGAAACTTCTACTTTTTTCACCACTTAGATAAAACTAAACCTATACATGTTTGGTATCTACGAATTCGTACCGACCCGGAGAATCAGAATGCCTGGTCAGTTTTATCATACATGATAAATAAAAAACCCAAAAAACAATTGTGCAATTGCAATTACATTTTGTTTGCCAATTTCACCGTACTTCGAATTTTTTTCCCAGTATTTCAGTAACATATGGGGCAGAATGAATGGTGTCATTCAAAAGTACAACTCGTCCTGCAAAAGACAAGCCCTTTTATGGTTATATTGACGGAAAAATTAAAAAGTTATGGCTCTTGGAAGAAGGGGAGGAAAAAATGAAAAATGGAAAATCACCAGGTGGTGGAGGGGTTAATTGGACTGTATTCAGTCCTGACATCCTTTCTTTAATATTGATCCTGGCAGCATTTTAGCGACTAATATTAATGTAAATCTCAGACTTCTACTTCCCAACAGTAACAACATGCAGGAGGCAATTGTCTGACAATCTGATTGCAAGAAGTACAATATTTCACATTTTTATAAAATAAATCTTTACATGTAAAATAATTATTAATTGGAGAATTAGAGTTTCCAGCAAAACGTAGAAAATAATGCAGAGTAATGAAGTGATGTACTACATGTCCCAGCAAAGAGGCAGAAAGGTAAAGCTGAACAAAAAAAGGCACAAAACAGCAAAAACCTGCAATGATTAATCAGGTCCCTTGAGCCTCTGAAGTTCCTCCTGGAACTACATCTCTTATTTCTTCATTGTTTCTCCCACTGTGGTAGATGGGATACCTGGATTAAGTGATATTGAGATACGACAAGTCCTGCCATAGCCTGTAAGTGAGCGAATGCACACTCTGATATTGAAGTACTACAGATTCCGGCATAGGCTGTGAATAAGTGAATAGTGGAAGCTCGGCCAACCTATATTATTGGAGAGATTATTTCAGGG
Source organism: Anomaloglossus baeobatrachus (assembly GCF_048569485.1). Taxonomy (NCBI): domain Eukaryota; kingdom Metazoa; phylum Chordata; class Amphibia; order Anura; family Aromobatidae; genus Anomaloglossus; species Anomaloglossus baeobatrachus. Next base: position 528,795,041 of record NC_134358.1, on the reverse strand, counting down.
CATTGTTCACAATGAAGTGGTCATCAGTGTGAGTTGTGGCCAAAGGATGTCCACTTCTCTGCCTTTCTGTGAAATCTTCCAGTCTCTCTGTATCTCTGTTGCAACCTGGTGATGACACTCTGCAATGGCGCAGTACTGCTGATAAATTGTTAGGTGCTGTCTTGGTCTCATGATGTCAAAATGTGAACAACATGATGAGGAGGACTGTTCAAACACCAATTCTAATTGAACCCTGACATTTATTGGATGATTCATGGATCTAACACCTGTTTGTGTGAACTTTGCCATAAAGCTCCTTGTTAGAGAACAGCAAGTTGAGCAAAAAGTCCTAAAACAGTTGGACGTGTGCCGTCAAAAGTTCAGAGAAGGTCACATTAGGGTCACCTGGAAAGGTTAGAGGGCATTTTAGGATACTCCTGAAATTTCACCTGAAAGTCAAATATCCCTAACTTTCTGTGAGTGTTGTGTGTGTGTGTGTGTGTGTGTGTGTGTGTATATATATATATATATATATATATATATATATATATGTACAGTATATATATAGTGCCTTGCCAACTTATTCATACCATATGAACTTTTCCACATTTTTTCCACATTACATCCACAAACTTACCGTAATTGTATTTTATTGTGTTTTTTGTGTGTTTTGTGCTGTGTGATAAAACATTAGAGTGGCCTTTTATTGTGGCCAGCCTAAGGCACACCTGTGCAATGATCATGTTGGCCAGCCTAAGGCACACCTGTGCAATAATCATATTGGCCAGCCTAAGGCACACCTGTGCAATAATTATGTTGGCCAGCCCAAGGCACATCTGTGCAATAATCATGTTGGCCAGCCTAAGTCACACCTGTGCAATAATCATGTTGGCCAGCCTAAGGCACACCTGTGCAATAATCATGTTGGCCAGCCTAAGGCACATCTGGGAAATGATCATGTTGGCCAGCCTAAGTCAAACCTGTGCAATAATCATGTTGGCCAGCCTAAGGCACATCTGTGCAATAATCATGTTGGCCAGCCTAAGGCTCACCTGTGAAGTAATCATGTTGGCCAGCCTAAGGCACACCTGTGCAATAATCATGTTGGCTGGCCTAAGTCACATCTGGGCAATAATCATGTTGGCCAGCCTAAGTCACACCTGTGCAATAATCATGTTGGCCAGCCTAAGGCACACATGTGCAATAATCATGTTGGCCGGCCTAAGCCACATCTGGGCAATAATCATGTTGGCCAGCCTCACATTGCACAGAATAATCACGTTGGCCAGCCTAAGTCACATCTGGGCAATAATCAAGTTGGCCAGCCTAAGGCACACCTGTGCAATAATCATGGTGGCCAGCCTAAAGGTCCAGTCACACTAAGCAACTTACCAGCGATCCCAACAACGATAGGGATCGCTGGTAAGTTGCTAGGAGGTTGCTGGTGAGCTGTCACACTGCGACGCTCCAGCGATCCCACCAGCAACCTGACCTGGCAGGGATCGCTGGAGCGTGGCTACACGAGTTGCTGGTGAGCTCACCAGCAACCAGTGACCAGCCCCCAGTCTCCTAGTTACAGCACACATCAGGTTAATTAACCCGATGTGTGCTGCAGCTAAATGTGCACAGAGCAGGGAGCAGCGCACACTGCTTAGTGCTGGCTCCTTGCTCTCCTAGTTACAGCACACATCGGGTTAATTACCTGATGTGTGCAGCTAGCTACATGTGCACAGAGCAGGAGCCGGCAGCACAGGCAGTGAGAGCGGGGGAGGCTGGTATCAAAGGTAAATATCGGGTAACCAAGGACAGGGCTTCTTGGTTACCCGATGTTTACATTAGTTACCAGCCTCAGCAGAAGCTGGCTCCCTGCTCACTGCACATTAGTTGTTGCTGTCTCGCTGTCACACACAGCGATCTGTGCTTCACAGCAGGACAGCAACAACTAAAAAATGGCCCAGGACATTCAGCAACAACCAACGACCTCACAGCAGGGGCCAGGTTGTTGCTGGATGTCACACACAGCAACATCGCTAGCAACGTCACAAAAGTTGTTCGTTACCAGCGATGTTGCTAGCGATGTTGCTTAGTGTGACGGGGCCTTAAGGCACACCTGTGCAATAATCATGCTGTCTAATCAGCATCTTGATATGCCACGCCTGTGAGGTGGATGGATTATCTCCGCAAAGGAGAAGTGCTCACTAACACAGTTTTAGAGAATATGGTGAAAAATTGACAGAAAATGTCTTAGATCTTTGAGTTCAGCTCATGAAAAATGGGAGCAAAAGCAAAAGTGTTGTGTTTATATTTTTGTGTGTGCATAACTATCTTTATTCCTTGCCTATAGTCATTAAATAACTTGCATTTGTAGTTGAATTAGCCTCGTGTCAGTCTTATCAATATTGTACTGAACAGTCAAACGTTGACTATGAGCCGTATATATGTAAGAAATTGCTGACCTGCTGTTCTTTGAAGCCATTCCAAGTCTACATACATTACATTGCTTGTTTTCTTTATTCCAGTGTATACCAATTAAGGGCCTTGGATTTGTTCTCGGAGCCTACAAATGCATTTGCAAGCCTGGATTTTATCATCCTCCTGACATCTTTTCAGAGAATGGCTTTCAAAGTAAGTGCCTTTTGGTTGAGCAAGAAAAAAAAATAGTGTCATTAATAATGCAGGACTCCTTTTTATCCTTGTCAGGGTTATACAGTAAATCCCTAGGGGTCTGCAACTTTATAATTATATAATCACTTAAATAGGTTTAGCCCTTTGTTTTGTCATCTACGGTTCTCACTGGGACCCTGGAATATATTTATTTTGGTGTATTTTAGTATTTTTCATGCTATTAAATGAACTCAGTTAGTAAAATAACCTAACATTTAGGGGGAAACGCAAAAAAAATATGTTTTTTTAAGAAAGCACCGAAACGCGTGTCACTGTTAGATTGCACAGATTTTTCTTCTTGCTGTGGCTAAACAAATTTAAATGGATTTTTAAAATTTGATAAAAATATTTTGTTTTATATTTTTTTAGTTCGAGGCATCCGCTGGAATTTGCTCTACTGATTATTCAATTTTTTAAGAAAGGCACCAAATATTCCCTGTATCACAGAAAGCTATGATGGAAATTTATCAAGACTGTTGTTTTTTGCCTAAAACCAGGAGCCTATTGGAGTAGGGTGCACTAAAAGTAATAAATCTTTGGCCAATAAATGAAATCTACAACAACTCGGAGCTGACTTAGATTTTAGTTACAATTTGTACCTGGCGTTAGACAATTTTTCGTAGGAATATTGGCTGTGCCCCTTTTGCAACGTTCCTCCTACTTTAAAAATAAAAAGTGCTATAGGGGGGTGTTAAAGGGTTAAAAAGTTTCAAAATATCCCTTTTGTCAAATTTTGGGACACTGGAATGTTTTGTAAGACTATGATAAGTCATCAATATCACATTGATGAAGGAAAGAGGGTTGATTTGCATCTCCATGTCATGGGCTATGTAATGACAGGACAGGGGCCCCTAGGCTGGCCCTCAGACTTGAGACCCTGTGTTGTCCCTTATCTCAGAGGTAGGCTTGATGGTAGCCAGGTCTGAGCACCCAGCATGACCCTAACTCCTGTCTGAGCCCTGATCTTACTCCCCCTCTCCCCCACCCTTGGGGTGGGCCAGAAACCACAAAGACAAGACCCCACAAAAAGACACAGACAAGAGAGAACGGAAACTTGTACACATAGCACTCAAACACACAGGAGACAATATGTGTACTGGGGAATAATGAAAAAGGGAAGTAAGTAACGCACAACTGGGGAATGCTCACACCACTCAAAAGCGCAACACGGATCACCATTAACAAGATAACTACCAAGACCGGGTTCGCTGGAGCTTATGCTGAAGCTATCATTGGCGCATACTGGAAGGAAGCAATTAATGGGGTAGTTATCAACCTGAGCTCTTAGGTGCTGCTTACAAATCTACAGGAATTAACTCTTGCAGAGCTTACGACCAGTGAACATGAACCAGCAGATGCCCGGCTCTGGTTGAACAGTCTAGAAACCTCAGGTTGCTTGTCAGACTCTGTGGTGTGAACAGTGTCTGACGACGCCGTGCCTTCAGGTGTGTGCAGAGCCAAACATCACATGACACTCCACCAAACCTTTGGCTTGAAACTGGGTCCCTCAGTGATTACTAGGAACAGCTCAGCACACTTCCTAGTGGCAATGCCTGGTACTGCACCTTGGTTCTAGTCTAGGTGCAATGTCCTTCTAATGCCTTTCTAGTTCACCCATGGCACCCCCAGGTCCCTAGGCACATGCACCATTATTCTCTAATGTAAGCATTGATAATAGAATGGCCGTGCCTTGCTCACATGCTGATGGTGTTGTCTCGTAACCAAACAATAAATTTCACTGCTGTCCATTAGCGTGGCTCCCATTAGAGACAATGAAGTTTATTGTAGGACGAGTGAAGTAATGATTTTTTAAATACAGTAGAAGTCACAGTTCATAGTAGCTCCCATGCATCAATAATAACTTCTATAAAGCGAGCATTATAGAAAGGAGCGCAGCAATATTCCCGGGTTCCTCAACGACAGTTCTATAAAGACCTTACTCAAAGATCCGAGGCGCGTTCCTCCCATTGTTCTGTGGAGTCTAGGAAAGGTTAATGCTGTTAATCGCAGCTTCATATTTATCACTTTTCCTACATTGTATTAATTACAAAAGCATATCAAGAATAGTATTAAGGCACAAATAGCTACTAATCTAATTAAAGAATTCAGATTAAGAAGCGTAATAGGTATCATAGAGATAAAAACCAAAGATCATAGCCTAATAATACATATGGCAATGCCTCTAGATGAGTGGTCCTACATATCCACTGCACAGGTCTCCTCTGGAACAAAACATACCGGTATGTTAGAAGGGTTGCATATTGAGATTTTAGAACAACTCACTTGGATAGATGCATGCAATACCTCGTGTGTCCTGCAGAGGCCACTGTAGGAAAAATGTGCAGCTGGCCAAGGGGTTTCAGAAGCAGCGATCAGATGATCGTTAGGCTAGCCTCCCTATAGAAAGACATTTAATCTGGCCAGCACCGTTGAATCATATGGAAGACAGTAGAGATTCAATATAGCATAGTATTTATTTTCAAAACATGGGTGATAAAATCAATCCATGGACACTGAGTCCAGTCTATTCATTTCAGGCAGATTCCTGCCCTTAATCATGACAACCAGTATCCTTAAAGGGAACCTGTCACCAGATTTGGTGACTATAAGCTGCGGCCACCACCAGTGGGTTCTTATATACAGGATTCTAACATGCTGTATATAAGAGCCCAGACCACTGTGTAGAATGTAAAAATGACTTTATAATACTCACCTAAGGGACGGTTCGGTGCAGACTGATCAAATGGGTGTTTCCGTTCTCCGGGTGCGACACCTCCTGTTTTGGCCATCTTTGTCCTCCTTCTTTTGAAGCCTGGGTGCATGACGCATCCTACGGCATTGAGGTCCCGCTCATGCGCACTACAATAGATCAAAGTGGCCTCCAATACATATATTCCATCTGTGTAATACATTAATGAAACCCAACTGTCAAAATTAGTTTTTTTAACCCAAAATATATCCATTGAAATAAAAAAACAATGTCCATATATTTTAATATGTTGCCCATATAACACATTTAGGCAGATGCATCATTTTTTAAACAAATAGTTGGTTTGGACCAAATCAATGTTTTTTTCTGTTTCTTGCATTTTGTAGATGTCCTCAATTATTTTTACTCTTTTGCATATTATTTACATGAATTATTTTCATCCCTATAGGGGAGAGTGAAGAGAACCAGTTTTCTAGAGGAGAAATATCTGAAGAGGAATATAAGTGTCTACCCTGCAGGGAAGATTGTTCATACTGTACGGCTGATGCTCCCTGCTATGCGCAGGAGGACAAGTATCTGCGGATTGCTGTCATCTCGTTCCAGGCTTTCTGCATGCTGCTAAACTTCATAAGCATGCTCGTGGTCTATCATTTCCGTAGAGCAAAGGTAAAAACCTTTACTTGTTTTGATAGCTACAATTCGTGCTGGATATTCGTTCCACTACAAGGTTCCCAGATAGGGTTTCTGGGGGAGTTAAAGGGGGTGGTCCGACACCTAAAATTTATTTTCTAACTAACTACCTTTACCCCCTATCCACTTTTGTGATTATTTTTATTATACAATTCCCTACACTTCTCCCCTCTCTATCTAATCCCTAAAAATGTTTTTTTTTTTACTGCACTTCCTGTGTCGTTTCATTTGAGAGAAGTCTCAAATGTGACGTCACAGGAGGCTGGAGCTGCAGTCACTACCCTTAGGGGTACTTTGCACACTACGACATCGCAAGCTGATGGTAGCGATGCCGAGCGTGATAGTCCCCGTCCCCGTCATACATGCGATATCTTGTGATAGGCTACGGCAGCTTCACATGCACTTACCTGCCCTGCGACGTCGCTCTGGCCGGCGATCCGCCTCCTTCCTAAGGGGGCGGGTTGTGCGGCGTCACAGCGACGTCACACGGCAGGCGGCCAATAGAAGCAGGGGGGCGGAGATGAGCGGGACGTAAACATCCCGCCCACCTCCTTCCTTCCTCATTGCAGCCAGGACACAGGTAAGGAGATGTTCCTCGCTCCTGCGGCTTCACACACAGCGACGTGTGCTGCCGCAGGAACGAGGAACAACATCGTAACATCGGTCCTTCCGAAATTATGGAAATGGCCGACGCTACACCGATCATACGATTTCGACGCTTTTGCGCTCGTTAATCGTAGTAAAAAGGATTCACATACTCCGATGTCGACAGCGACGCCGGATGTGCGTCACTTTCGATTTGACCCCACCGACATCACACCTGTGATGTCGTAGAGTGCAAAGTACCCCTTAGTGTCCATCACCCCTCCAGCACATTACTAGGGGCAGAGCTGCAGATACTTACCAGTTTCTTGCATCGCAGCCCCATAAGGATGTCCTAGATCCTGGATGAGGCGTGATGGACACATTGGCCGGGGTTAGTGGAGTGCTGGTGTCACTCACTACCTCTATCACTGCCCCATATAACGCTTTGTTTGAGGATGGTGCTAGAAGCAGTAAGTGACACAACTGCCACCCTCTTATTATTATTATTATGATTATTATTATTCATTTATTTATTTATAGAGCACTATTGTTTCCATAAGAAGGGGTTATATACAAAATACATATACATGTTACAGCAAACAGACTGGTACAGGGGGAGAGGGCCCTGCCCTTGAAAGCTTACATTCTTATGACGCTTTGTTTGAGGGCAGTGCTAGATGTAGTAAGTCACATCATTGTCGTCCACAACTTCTAGCACTACTTATAAACTAATCTTCATAAGAATGTAAGCCCGTAAGGGCAGGGCCCCCTCACCTCTGTACCAGTCTGTCTACTGTAACTTATATCTGTATTTGTATGTAACCTCCTCACATGTACAGCACTATGGAAGCTATAGTGCTCTATAAATATTAATAATAATAATTATAATAAGGGGGTGGGGCTGGTGTCACTTATTGCTTCTAGCACCGCCCTCAAACAAAGCATCATAAAGGGGCTGCGCTGGTGTCACTAATTGCTCCTAGCACCACTCTCAAATGAAGCATCATAAGGGGGTGGTGCTAGAAGTAGTGAGTGACACCAGTGCTCCACTAACCCCGGTCACTGTGTCCATCACGCCTCATCCAGGATCTAGGACATCCTCAGGGGATGGCAATGCAAGAAACTTGTAAGTGTCTGCAGCTCTGCCCCTCGGTGACGTCCTTTTCCAGTATTGGCGATGGATGCTGTGTAGAGTGACTGCAGCTCCAGCCTCCTGTGACACCCCATTTGAGGCTCCTCTCAAACAAAACATCACAGGTAGTGCAGTAAAAAAAAAACATCTATAGGAATTAGATAGATAGGGCATAAGTGTAGGGAATTGTATAATATAGATAATAAATAGATAGACAGATAGACAGACAGACAGACAGACAGACAGACAGATAGATAGATAGATAGATAGATAATACATTTTAGGCATTAATAATAATAATAATAATAATAATTTTATTCATTTATATAGCGCTATTAATTCCACAGCGCTTTACATACATTTGCAACACTGTCCCCATTGGGGCTCACAATCTAGAGTCCCTATCTGTATGTCTTTGGAGTGTGGGAGGAAACCGGAGTACCCGGAGGAAACCCACGCAAACACGGGGAGAACATACAAACTCCTTGCAGATGGTGTCCTTGGTGGGATTTGAACCCAGGACCCCAGCGCTGCAAGGCTGCAGTGCTAACCACTGAGCCACCGTGCCGCATTGGACCACCTCTTTAATATATTCTATGTATAAAGTCTTCTGCACAGTTTGCTATATGTTTTTATTGTATATACATTATTTTGTTTCATGGCATAATGTCACATTGATTGCATTGTGAGTTTTAAGATACTAAGCAACAAAAGAAAGAATGGATACATAGTCAAATCTTGCAAATCATGATTTAGTTGGAGTTGTTGCCCACAGAAGTTAATTTCCTATCGAAAGACCATTATTCCTTGGTCTAAAAATTGAGATACTTAGTTCGTAAAAATGGCCAGTTTTATGTGAGCCCAACAGCCAACGGCAAGGTGACCTCATTTTGTTGGGTCCCGATCAAACTAATGTCTCTCTTTGGGTTAAAAACCCTACAATTTATGGGCGGACAGGAACCTACAAATGGGGAATTAAAATAGCCTAAGGCTGAAGAGCGGAGTGCTGAATCAGAAGGCATGACCCTGTAATCTAAGAAAAAGACTGATGGCACACCTTACCTTTCTAATGTGAACAAGTGCAAACTGAATATGAAACATAGTAACAAAAATGAGACCGTTGCACTCTGTAGTGCTAAGATATGTGGAACAATGAATATGGGAATATAGACTTGCAATACTGCTATGGAAAACATGCAAAAATTGAGATACTTAGCACACAAAATGGCCAGTTCTATGTGAGCCCAACAGCCAACGGCAAGGTGACCTTTTTCTTTTGGGTGCCCATCAAACTAATGCCTCTCTTTGGGTTAAAAAACCTACAAATTATGGGCTAAGTATCTTAATTTTTGCATGTTTTCCATAGCAGTAATGCATGTGTATATTCCCATATTCATTGTTCCACATATCTTAGCACTACAGAGTGCAACTGTCTCCTTTTTGTACAACATTTTTGTACAACATGAAAGATTTTATGACTTTTCGCAGTTTTGCCTCAGTTTTGGCCAACTCCAACAGCAATTAGAATGGTTAGGGGACCTCAGAGACGATGTGGTCAAAAGCACCTGAGAAAAGTATTTGGAGAAAAACCGAGCATTCGCTAGTTCAGATGAGACTCAGTCCTTGAGCCCATGCATAGAGTAACTATTTTTAATTGTTCCGTTACAAACATTCCATAGGAATCTGAATTGGGAAATGTATTTTTAATTTGTGAATGAAAAATGGATGCCATATGATTAGCAAGATGGGATATATAGATGACACAGACATGTCAAAAATGGAACATATTACCTAAATAATTAGGGGAGGTTCACACATGGCGGATATACTGCAGATCTTTTATTGAAATTTCTGGGTAGAAAGGCATATTAATAGGATGAGGATAATAAAACTCTTCAGCAAAAATGTACCTGGGGTGCAGATTTTAATCCTGCTTTATATCAACTTTACATGATGGATTTTTTAACAGTGAAGTTTTTATCTTTTGCAATACTGGGGGGAGTGAACACTCGGCAATTCTGCAGGACATTCTGTCCTGGATATTTCTGTTCATTTGCTACTGATTCAAGGTGAAAAACAAAATGGAAAATTGTAGTTTGAATGTTCAATAAAACCGGTTACTATACATGTTATTTTTTTCTAATCTGTTAGGGATTATGGATTTTTACTTTTGACAAATGATTATAGGGGCAGCCTTCTTACTGGAGCTGCTGACCATTTACAGATATTATTATTATTATTTCATTATTTATTATAGCGCCATTTATTCCATGGTGCTTTACATGTGAAAAGGGGTATAGATAGAAGCCAATAATCATGAACATTTCAAGGCACAGACAGGTACAGGAGGAGAAAGGACCCTGCCCACGAGGGCTCACAGTCTAAGGGGGATGGGTGAGGATACAGTAGGTGAGGACACTGCCCGCGAGGGCTCATAGTCTACAGGGGATGGGTGAGGATACAGTAGGTGAGGACCCTGCCCACGAGGGCTCACAGTCTAAGGGGGATAGGTGAGGATACAGTAGGTGAGGACACTGCCCGCGAGGGCTCATAGTCTACAGGGGATGGGTGAGGATACAGAAGGTGAGGATCCTGCCCTCGAGGAATAACAGTCTACAGGGGATGGGTGAGGATTCATTAGGTGAGGTTCCTGCCCACGAGGGCTCACAGTCTACAGGGGATGGGTGAGGATACAATAGGTGAGGACCCTGCCCACGAGAGATCACAGTCTACAGGGGATGGGTGAGGATACAATAGGTGAGGACCCCTGCCCACGAGAGATCACAGTCTACAGGGGATGGGTGAGGATACAATAGGTGAGGACCCTGCTTGTGAGGGATAACAGTCTATAGAGGATGGGTGAGGATACAGTAGGTGAGTACACTGCATGTAAGGGCTCACAGTCTACAGGGGATGGGTGAGGATACAGTAGGTGAGGACCCTGCCCGCGATGGATCACAGTCTACAGGGGATGGGTGAGGATACAATAGGTGAGGACCCTGCCCGCGAGGGATCACAGTGTGCAGGGGATGGGTGAGGATACAGTAGGAGCTGAGGGTATAAAAGGTCGTGCGGCGTTATAGCGGACTGAGGGTTATGGCAGGTTGTAGGATTATGCTTTATATCAGCAACATGGACAATAAATTGGAGATGTCTATTGACTTCTATGAGAGCGTGTTGTGAGCACGCTTTTTTACATGTGCAAAGGTCATTTCACAGGGAGTGGGAAGAGGTGAGCTGTAATCATCACCTATTGTGAATTGTGAATTCTGTGCTATCTATATACAGGTGATACCTGATATGTGTAATCCTGCCTATGATGTTAATAAGATGACTACTGAGAAGTTTTCTCTACAGAATTGAAATAATCAGTCTATTATGAGGCTCAGTGGTAAAAGTAAAAGAGCAAGACTTCAGGATTTTTTTTTTTTTAATATACAGTATATCACCAAAGTGAGTACACCCCAATCAGTTTTGTGAATATTTTATTATATCTTTTCATGCAACAACAATGAAGATCTGACCCTTGATACAATGTGCAGTGTCAGTGTACATCTTGCATAACAGTGTAAATTTGGAGCCCTCTAAATAACTCAACACATAGCCATTACTGTAATGTCTAAACCAATGGCAACAAAAGTGAGTACACGGGTTACTGAAAATGACCAACTTATACCCAGAGTGAGAATATTTTGTGTAGCCACCATTATTTTCAAGCACTGCCTTAACTTTCTTGGGCATAGAGATCACTAGAGCTTCTCAGGAACCATTGGTTCTTTTTTATTCTGCATGACGACATCACAGAGATGGTGGATGTTAGATACATTGCGCTTTTCCATCTTCTTCTTGAGGATCCTCACAGATGCTCAATAGGGTTTAGATCTGGAGACGCTTGGCCAGCCCAGCACCTTTACCCTCAGTTTTTTTTTAGCAAGTCAGTGGTCGTCTTGGAGATAAGTTTGAGGTCGTTATCATATTAGAATATTGCCCTATGGTGCAGTTTCTGAAGGGAAAGGATCATGCTCTGCTTCAGTATGCCATAGTACATGTTGGCAGTCATGGTTCCCGCAATGAATTGTAGCTCCCCATGATACTCCCACCACCATGCCTGACTGTAGGCAGGACACACTTGTCTTTTTACTCCTCGCCTGGTTGCCGCCACACACGCTTGGCACTATTTGAACCAAATAAGTTCATCTTGGTCTCATCTGACCACAGGACATGGTTCTAGTAATCCATGTCCTTAGTCTGCTTGGATTCAGCAAACTGCTTGCAGGATTTCTTATGCATCATCGTTAGAAGAGGCTTCCTTCTGGGACAACAGCCATGCAGACCAAATTGATGCAGTGTGCCGCATATGGTCTGAGCACTGCCAGGTTGACACCCCCCCCACACCCCTGTAGCCTCTCCAGCAATGCTGGCAGCACTCATACATCTATTTTGAAAAGATGACCTCTGGATATGATGCTGAACATGTGCACTAAACTTCTTTGGTTGACAAAAATAAATTACAGCTTGCGGTCCCCCCTATTTTTTTTATAATTAACCCAGGTAAAGTTGAGTGTTGGGTTGGTATTATCAGGGTGGGAATGGCCATGGTTATTGACCCCTCCAACCTGAAAATAGCAGCCCACAGTCACCCTAGAATTGGCGCACCCATTAAATGCACCAATTCTGGCTCTTTACTCTATTCATCCCAATTGCCCTGGTGCAGTGGCAATCAGGGTAATATATAGGGATGATGATAGCTGTGATTGATTTGTCAAAAAACCCAGCTGCCATCAAGCCCTAGGTTAGTAATGGAGATGCATCTATGAGACACCACCATTAATAGTCATGTAAGTCAAAATAAATAAGCACACGCAGAGAAAAATCCTTTTTTTAAAATAAAAAATACAGACCTGCAGGTCCAAAGTAATCTACACGATGCCTCATGATGATCTTGGGCTCTGCAACATCCAGAGGCTGCAGTGACAGAAAATACGATTGCTCATTGCAGCCACTGGAACAAACTGAAGGCAGTGGTCACTTCCACATCTGTGACCACCTATGAAGTTGCTGCCAGATTTCCGGACTGCTCTGACGCTGTGTCATGCAATCCAAAAGTCTATCAATCCAGCAGCTGGTTCAACTGAAGTCACAGTTGGAGGTTTCCCCTGTACCCTATGCAGATGTTACTCGAGGTTTAGCTCCAAAATCACCAATGTAAGGGCGGCATCTGAGCCTGTTCACGCAGCAGAGTCTGACACTACACTCTAGGTCTCGATAGGCTTCTGAGTTTCTCAGACAGGAGTGCAGGAGAAACTTCCGCTAGCCTGGTGATTGTCTCTGGAGTCACATGTTGTGAGAGACCTATCACACCTACTGACTTTTTTGGATAGTTTATTTGATCCTTCCGGATTGGTTATAGTTTGATGTGATACCAGTCCTTGTGCTGTGGTGTTCCAGTTTCTGTAGATCTTGTTTTTCCTGTCTGTCTTTTTGTGTGGGATTAATCACTCCTGTCTTGGCCCTCCTCGGGGGTGGAGGAGAAGGGATATTGGAGCAGAGCAGATCAGGAGCAGGACTAGGTTGGCGGTCCAAACCGTTTCACCATTAGAAGTACCTCTGGGATAAGGGACAGTTAGGGCCCCTTAGCTTGAGATTCAGTCTAAGAGCCCCAGTTATCCCTTTTGTGATGCCTGCCTGGAGCCACGGACTCACGATCAGTGAAACAGGTGAATAGAGGCAACCGCCCACAAAGCAGGAACCCGGACCCCGCAACCCTTTAACCTCTATACAGGCCCCCTGCACCTCCGGGCCTGGTTGTGATCCCTGTGACCACGATCTTTCCGTCCCTGCGTAATGGTAGTATTTCTTTAGCGGTGTTTACCTTTTGGCTTGTTTTAACTTTGCTCTATATATAGGGTTTGGTCTCAGCTGCAAAGTTAAGAATTTCAACATATCACTGAAATAGTAAGCACATCTAAATATAGCAAAATCTTAATAGCACATGCTGCTTTGAGATAAAAGTAGAAGTCCGTGATTAGAGAGATGAGTAACTATTTTTATTTATGTAGAATGCAGAGTAGTAGACTAGTATCTCAACACAAATGGGTGGAACTAGGGGGGTGCAGATTGTCATTGCTCTTGCAGGCCATGTTGCATATTTTGTATTGAAGTTCAGTAGCAACATCTTATGCTTCTAATAAAACACAAGGATAAATGTGTAAAAAAGGCTGTGTCAAAAACGGAGTAGGGGAAAGTCTGGTATGAGCCCAAATACACAACTTAAATGGGGAAAACACCACGTCAAAACAAGGGGTACACCGAGGATACTTTAACAACGGTGGACCCTAGCACTAGTGAGAGGGAAGGTGGGCACCTCCTCACTTACCTGCCTCTGTACCCTGCACTCCTAACCAGTCCCTGTACAATTCCACACCTGTCACTGAGCCGGAACCTGAAGCCCTGAGATGACCCTACAATGGTTCCTGGCTAGGGAGTGGGCAGGTGATGCACCACTGCACTGAAACAATACACCGGGAAAGGAAGACGAACAGGGGGAAAACACCACAACAAACTGCTGCAGTCAGCACCAAGACTGCAGCCACACCAGAAACTCCAAGAGAGGGTAACAGCAGCTCCTTCTTCCTTCAAGACCACAATCCAAATGAATCCAGAATAACCGGCACCCTCTGCTGGGAGCAGAGGGTATATAAAGGGACTGGGAGTGGTCTAAAACTGGAAACACCTGGGATGGTAATTGACCTGCTTGCTTTCAAGGAATAATGACATTAACCCTACAACTGCCAAAGGAAAGGCAAACACGTTTAAAATAGCAAAGTCTACCAAGGTAAAGTGAGACTAAAGGCCCCGTTACACGCAACGACATCGCTAACGAGGTGTCGTTGGGGTCACGTAACTCATGACGCACATCCGGCCTCGTTAGCAACGTTGTTGCGTGTGACACGTACGAGTGACCGCTAACGATGCAAAATACTCACCAAATCGTTGATTGTTGACACGTCGTCCATTTCCCAAATGTCGTTCCTTGTTTTGGATGCAGGTTGTTCGTCGTTCCTGAGGCAGCACACATTGCTACGTGTGACACCCCGGGAATGACGAACAACAGCGTTCCTGCGTCCTCCGGTAATGAGGTGGGCGTGTCTTCCATGCGGCTGCTCTCCGCCCCTCCGTTTCTATTGGACGCCTGCCATGTGACGTCGCTGTGATGCCGCACGAACTACCCCCTTAGAAAAGAGGCTGTTCGCCGGCCGGCCAACAGCCTCTTTTCTAAGGGGGCGGTTTGTGCAGCGTCACAGCGATGTCGCTAGGAAGGTAAGTATGTATGATGGCTCCTAGCGATATTGTACGCCACGGGCAGCGATTTGCCTGTGACGCACAAACGACGGGGGCGGGTGCTTTCATGAGCGACATCACTAGCGATGTCCCTGCATGTAAAGCCCCCTTAAGACCCAAAACCTGCACTAAACTCCTATAGCATAGAGAGAATCATGACAGGCCTATATTATTGAGGAACCTCATAACAGATACCTAACTGCCATGCAAAATATGATACAATATTTTCCTAACAAATCCACCTACTGATGTCTACTGACAGATTAATGCTCATTATATTTAAGGATCATTTTAACTGGGATCCTTACAATTGATATAAGTTAAAAATTATGTAGCCTTTTATATACCACTTAGTTTCAAATTTTGGGCATTTAATGATATTGTGCGTCTGCATTCAGATTTTAAGCCTGGTTTCATTTATTATGTGTCCCCAATATTACTTTCAGGCATCTGTTGAGTTCACTTTTTGTTAATTTAGTCCAAGAATTCAATCCACATTATATGAAAATTTTACCCATTATGTAAATGTTATAGACTTTTAACGACCTTCCTAAGCAGATAAAATCATTAGGAGGAACATACGACGTGAATGAAACCAAGAAGCATTTCCCACAGCAGAAGAGCGCCAGATCGTTTTCATCCAAGCAAAATACTCCTACCTTGGAATCTCCCAGTATCTATTCGGAACTGGGTTGAACTGGTCCATTAGAGGACTCTCTGGTGAGTTCAGTTCTCCCACAATTATGGACACTATTGATCCAGCACAACACAACTATTTGGGAGCCAATCGCTCGCAAATAATTATTTGTCCATATTTTGTAATATATCGTGTGTGCAATAATGAAAAAAGTATATGATGTATTTAAAGGGAACCAATCACCAGGATTTTTTTATATAACCTAAAGCCAGTGCTATACTGGCACTATCAGGCTGATTCTATACATACCTGTAGTGGTCAGCTCGAATGTTTAGGTTTTGAAATCCAAGAAAGTAAAGTTTATAAAAGGAGCTGCTTGTTGAGTGACAGTTGCAATAGAGCAGATAATATATTTATAGTTATCCCCTCCCCCTGTTAGAATTAGCATAAAAATTATGCAAACGATTCACTTTGGCTGTTGCAGAACCTGTGTGAGGTCATACCCATGTGACCAGAAGGGGCGGGAGCTCAGCCAACAAAGATGGATACCAGGTCACATGGGTATGACCTCATACAGGTCCTGCAGCAAAGTGAATCGTTTGTATAATACTTATGCTAATTCTAACAGAAGGAGGGGATAACTATGAATATATTATCTGCTCCTCAGCTGCTGTCACTCAACAAGCAGCTAATTTTATAAACTTTACTTTTTTGGATTTCAAAACCTAAACATCCGAGCTGACCACTACAGGTATGTATAGAATCAGCCTGATAGTGCCAGTATAGCACTGGCTTTAGGTTATATACGAAAATTTTGGTGATTGGACCCCTTTAAATGTGTAAAATAGTGGTGGTGTGGGGGAGGGGGCACAGAGTGATCTCCATTAATGTGTCCTAATGGAACCAATCATTGATATACACTAACGATAATTTATTTTATGGCATTTTGTTATCACACATTTACAATATATATTTTTAACATTATCTGATTTTCCTATACTTTGAATTAGCCTAAAATGTGACATGATAAAACCAAGGGTAAGTTGATATTTAAAGGCCATATAAAAACTTCAAATCATTTATTATTGCATTGCATGTACTTTTAGAAATAAAATTGATATAAAAAATAAACTGTTTTTCTTGCAGAGCTTGTATGAAATACACTACAATGCAGGCTGCAGAATCCCCTTCTGAGCACATTGTCAACTTACTCAGTGACTGCTCAAGCTTTTAGTCCCTTTTTCATCTATCCTAAAGCTAATCAAATTGTATCTGATCTTTTTTTTTGTTTCTTTGGGTTTTTTTTAAGAAAAGATCAGAGAGGGGCTGCACACCTGAGCAGTCAGTAAGCTGCGTGAGAGAATGTGCACAGAACAGGATTGTGCAGCTTGCACTGTATTGTATTATATGCAAGTTCATCAAAACAAACTTTTGAATTTGTAAAGCAAAGACGGTAGGAAGACTAACAATGTTCAGCTGTGCAGGTTACTGTTGAATGTCTGGTGTTCTCTGATAAGACGTTTGCCCAGTGAACTAGAGCATAGCAAAAGAAGATTATCTGCACTCCTCAGAAAAA
This sequence comes from Anomaloglossus baeobatrachus, assembly GCF_048569485.1. NCBI lineage: Eukaryota > Metazoa > Chordata > Amphibia > Anura > Aromobatidae > Anomaloglossus > Anomaloglossus baeobatrachus. The sequence goes on along the minus strand of NC_134358.1, from coordinate 528,777,727 downwards.
AAATTAAATCATTTTTCTTCTTTAATTGAACATGGTTAAAAACTGATAAAGCCACAGGCTATGTCGACATTGTTCTGACACCTTTCGGAGCAAGGAAGTGCCATTATTCACAGAATGTGCTCAAAGCAGGATTGTGCAGCCTGCACTGTATTGTATTACATGCAAGTTCTACAATACAAACAATAGATTTTGTAATAGAGGCCAATTGAAAATCTATTTTAAATTCTGAAAATTACATTCAAATTAATAAAAAATGGTTTCAAGTTTTACAAAGCCCATAAAACATCTACAAGTCTTTAGCCATCATTGTGAGCCACTGCTCAGGACTTTTTTGATTGACGTAACAGTAACATCACCCAGACATTGCTATAAACAGTCACTGAGCTCAGTGGTTAATGCGGATGTAGATAGCATTAGTCACTCAGTGATTGGCTAAAGTCTCCTCACCACTGGCATGCTGGAATAGTGTGTCAGTCTCCACAAGGAGAATAGCTTCCCCTTTAGACCCTATCTTAACTTCTCATTCATGAGGGGTTGACACGGACAAATATGTCAGATTAAGAGTCAAATCGTTTGACTCATAATACAACATATTTGTCCTTGTCAATTCACAACTTAAAGTTGTTCTATTAGATAAATCCTTAGAGAAAGACCTATTATAGGTCGAAACGTTAGGATATTCTTTGGAATTTTTCACAACTTTTTCTGTATTGTCACTAATAAAAAGCATTGAAAAACCACCAAGAACTCTCTTTAATTTTCTAGATGTGTGCTATAGTCTTTATATTATCTTAACTTCTCATTCAACCAGATTAGATCTCATACTTTGGACTGACGAGGTGCATCCATTCCAAAACACCGTGTCTGCAAATTGAGGTTCTGATCTGGCATAAATCCTAAGTCATATGACAAGGCTCGTTAAAGGGTCACTTTTGAGTTTTAGGATTGCTACCTCCAATAGGTGGGAATACAGTTCATCTACTTCCTCATTGAAGAGACAATTTGTACGTTTCAAAGAGGAGCATTGTGGCTTAAAGTCCCCTCACCACTGGCATTCTGGAATAATGGGTCAGTCTCCGCAAGGAGAATAGCTTCCCCTTAGACACTATATCATAGTACGTACTCTTCTGCAGTTTAGGTTTCTTAACAGGATCCAACATTTTTTAATGATTTCCTTGATTTTAAAGTATTTTAACATTGCTGTATGTCTGTATGACAAAAAGTGTTCCTAACTGATTTAAACCCAAGATTTCCAAAACTGAACAAAGGTCTTTGACTAAAAGCCGCCTCTTCCTACGAGCTCCTTAAACAATGTCTTCTACTTTAGGCTGCTTTCACACATCCGTTTTTTGCCGTGGGGCCCAATATGGCGCTCTGCAGAAAAAACGCAACTGTTTTTTTTTTGCCGCCGGTTGCGGTTTTTCCCGCATAGATTTGCATTAGCGCCGTATTGTGTCGCATGGCCTTGCGTTGCGTCCGTTTTTTGCTGGATGTGGCATATTTAGCCCATTCGGCGGCCGGATGAACGTTGCCTGGCACTTTTTTTGTGCGGTGAAAAAAACGCCTTGCGCCGGATCCGGCGTGATGCAGTGCGATTCACAATGCAAGCCTATGGACGCCGGATGCGGCATCCTGTGGCAAAAAACGCATCCGGCCGCCGGATGCGGTTTTTTGTACTGCACATGCTCAGTATCAAGCCGCATGGAAACACTTATGCAACGGATCCGTTTTTTTTCGCCGCATCCGTTGCATAGGTTTTTGAGCCGGATTGTGCCGCTCAGCACAAACCGGATGTGTGAAAGCAGCCTTAAGGTCCACATCGAATTCTGATATTTTTCCAAACTGTGTCACTGCACTTTAGACCTTGGTTCACCCTACCCCCTAGGTCAAGCCACGCTCTATTATGACTGCACCATGCCCTGCTGTTCTCAAGACTTATAAGCTACTTACGATAATTCTTCACGTTCTTAGGTCATCCACTTCACTTGTTCATGATTACCGATGATCGCGTATTACCTTCTATACAATGCGATGTTCGTGAGCACGTTGTAGATATTAATTGTTACCTAGAAATACATTTACAAGTCACCTAACTCCATTCAAGTCCTTGTTTCACTTTACTGCACACAGTTGGACCTGGTGCCTCGTTATTTACACCTCGTTTAATATGTAGCTGTTAGTCATCTGGTAAAGCACAATGAGCTGATTATATTCAAAAAGACTGCTCTGACCTTCTGTTCTGTGGAATATGTCAAAGAGCCACAGTAGTGTGAACACTTTGAATTAAAGGAAGGTAATTAAGAAAAATGGCTGGCATCTTTTGACATTATCTCAAGTTGAGTAATTGTGCACACTACCTTTACCATTGTAATTTCTGTCTATATCTGATGATTTGTGCATACATCATTTCCTCCGTTGTAAGGTTGCACACCTTTTTTAACCTTTTTTGTGTAAATTATGCATGCAGTGGCTTTTGTCTCTATTTCGCTTTGGCTGTGTGTAGTAATTGCTTAACACTGAGGTGTTCCAATTTTGCAGCTGGGCATAATTAACATTAAAAAAATGCACGTATGCCTGACATTAGGAAAAACACATTTCCACCTAAAATACAGCCGCATTCTAGTTTATCCCCTGTTTCTCTATCACCATTATTAAAATAATTAAAGCAAACACTTAACTTACACATCGAATTACCATGAACAAAAGATTCACATTTTCAATCATTAAAGGGGTGATCTGAAAGTACTGTATTTTCCGGATTATAAAACACACTTTCCCCCCCAAAACTGGGGGTAAAATGGGGGTGTATGTTATAATCCAGGTTACTGGGACAGGGGTGGTGAAGCGGGGTTATAGGAGGCAGGATCAACGATACTGAGGGCTCGGATGAGTAGTGGAGCGGCTTATGAGGGACACAGGATGGGGTGTCTCGGTGGCGGATGCATTGATCTGACTGCAGGCTCCACTGACACGATGAACTTCAATAAAATGGCCGCAGAGGCTGTGTGTGCACCAATTGATGAGCTGGACTTCAAGAAAATGGTCACAGAGTCCTATCTGTACACGCGCCATCTCCGAGGCTATTTTTTTAAAGATCATCTCGACAACCGCGGGCGATTCAATGGAGCATGCTGTCAGATCAATGGCATCTGCCGCTGAGATACCCTGTCTTGTAACCCTCATGAATCGTTCCACTGGATTGACAACCCTGAAGCCCACCGGCAGAACAATGGCACCGGCCGCAACACCCCCGAGCTCACTGTATCAACGACCCTCCTGAGCCACAACACCACCTCCTCTGAGCCCACAGCATTGCTGACCCTGCCTCCTGTGATCTTCTTGAGCTGCTCCACCACCGCCGCTCCCCCCTGTAAAGCATTAAGATTAAGACACACTTGGATTATAAAACGGACCCTCATTTTACCATTAAAAATTATTTTTTCCTATTTTCCTCCTCTAAATTTGCGGTGCTTCTTATAATCCAGTGTGTCTTATAAAACGAAGAATACTGTAAAACCTATTTTGATCCTAAATGCTTTTATATTTAATGTAATAAACTAATCACATATCTAATTTAGTTTGATTAAAATTCCGTAACATTTCCTCTCTATTCAAACTGCTTTATTTTCTTTTTTAACTTCTGCCTCTGATGATGTTTGGTTCAGAATCCTAATGTATGCTGGGATAGTCAAACGAAGCGTCATTAGGGAGAAGAGTCTGTGGCCACTGCCACAACCTTTGCTCCCTCCCTGAAATGAACCATCAACAGTGACACCAACCCTTTCAGGGGCTGAATTAGTTTCTGCTCTATTGAGCATGTGTCAGATGTGAACTTCAATGGATGCTCAGTAGATTCTGTCTACGGCTCTCCAGTATGTCCTCAATCAATTATCAATTGTAAAAAAAAATCTCTTGATTTAGATTTTCTGTAGATTCGGGGCTCAATCTGGTGATCATTTGCTGTGTGGTTGATTTCCTTCCCTGCTAAGCCACAGCCTGGTTGGTCTCTGTCCAGCTGCTGATGGTTCTCTTATTTTGGTTTGTCTTCCTCTGCTTTGTTGCTAGTCAGGTATTTCTCACTTTCTTATTTTGTCTCTGTCCCATCACAGCTTGGGTGGGGCTATTTATACTCACCTTGCAACAGTCTTCTTTGCTGGCTGTATTTCTAGGTAGACTTCAGCTAAAGAGTTGCTGCCCTGCAACCAAAGAATTTTGCCTGCTAGGCAGACACCAGTTGTGTTACTACTCTATTTGCTTATTTACCTTCACAACACCTTTCCCTGGTCCTCATTTAGGTTGGTGAGATGTTTCCTTTACCTGCATTTATTATTCTCCATTTTCCCCCTTTGTGTATGCACTTTAAGTTTTCTAACCTTGGGCCAAGTCCACTGTGGAGACACGGGGCTCAGTGGGTGCTCTCGTCCACTAAAACCCGCCGCCTTTAGAAAGACAGCGTGGCTCAGGGCTCATCCCAACTGAACACCGGCCTCCTTAACCGTGGGCGTAACACTACTCAGACAACACATGGTGAGGGGACCACAATAATTAGACTTTATTGGATCCCCAAACAATTAACGGCACATAACACATAACCAGCAAAACACACAAATGTAACAGGCATTTAAATCCGCTGGCTCACCAGGGATTTAGAATGTCCATGCCTCAGAGGTTCCAGGGCCGCTTACTCCAGTCCAGCAGCACCCCGCTTTTGGCGGGCACCCACCAAGAAAGGAATAACGCCAGATTTAGGAAACTGTGTGAGGTCTGCAAAGTCTGTAACAGGTGACTGAACTGTCCCAACCTGAGTGTCCTCCTTAGGTAGTCCTGGTATGATGTTACAATCCTGGCAGCCGGAGTCGAAATCCCTAGGCTGTGGATATGGTCTCCAACCGGATCCGGAGTCCCTAGATTGAAGCCATAAGATATTCTGATCCTCTAGTCAGCTCCAAAGAGCTTAGACTGGATCCATCAACCTTCATCAACCCTGGTGGCTTAAAGAAGACCCTTTTATAGCCATAACCTTCCCTTAGGATACACTGCGTCCTCATCGATTGGTTGGACAAGATTGCTTCTCCCATTGGATGAATTTCAAGCTGCATGGATAATGTTCATTTAAATGATGTGCATAGAAAGACTCAGTATATCTACATGGAGTCGGCAAGTCACAGACTCAACAATGGCTACTAAGGTAATCACATTAGCAATACACAACTACAATACAATGGTTACTGGAAAAGTCTGGAGAACAATACGTCTAGCTTTCAGTGGCCAACACAATTACATTGAGTCAACAAGAGTCTTGTAAAAACAATGAGGGACTTCTCCCCCATCTATAGACAATCTAGTGTGCTGTCTGGCTGGATTTTAAGAAACTTTAACCCATGAGAGTCCATGTCGTCACATTCCTCCCCCTTCTTAATATTAGCCAGACATGATAGGCTTCCGATCATCCTTCTCCTCTTGACGGCATTGTCCTTTTTAATGGTGAGGTCAGCAACAGAGGCTTGCATCTATACACCTCCCCCTGATTACCTCCCCCAAGTTGAACAGCCATATTGTGGACAAGCACTAAGGTGGGGTCCATGAGTTGGGCCTGCACAAATCTCCCACTATCAATCCTCCCCCAGTCAATAGCCATAGTGTGGTTAGACTTACTCACGGTTCTTGGCTCAGAAGTGGATGATGGAGACCGGGAATGCAAACCATCCCTGGAAAAGATGTTAGAAAGATCCACATCAGGGTCCTGCTTGGCTTGGAGGTGGGTGATGGCTTCTTCAAACTGACTGGATAGTCCTTGTCCTAGGTCATTCTCCAAAATGACTGGTGTGAGCAGGTAATTCACAAGCCCCACTTTCACTTCCCTTTGAGTGGTATCCGAAACAACAGGCTTGGTGGGGCCATCTATGAACCCAACTTCAACTTCCTCCTGGCTAGTCCCCGAAACAGCAAGTAGTGGAAATTCCTTTCCTGATCCAGCAACACGTCCGAGATAGATGTGAATTAAAAATTCATTTTATTGAAAAATTGTTAAAACACCAATCATCAGAATGACATCCAAAAAATTTTTTTCCCTTAAAAAGAAAGCGTCTTACGCGTTTCTGGCCATTGTGGCCCTTAGTCATAGACAACTCCCGAAACAGTCTCCGAAACAACAGGTGTGAGGAGGCTGTCCATAAACTCCATATCGACCTCTTCCTGGTCAGACCCCAAAGTAACTGGTGTGGGGACGGTGTCCATAAGCTCCACATCAGCCTTGCTCTGATTAGTCTCAACAATGACAGGTGTGGGGAGGCTGTTCACAAGTCTCACATCAACCTCTCCCTGGTCCTTTCCCGAAATAACTGGTGTGGGGACGGTGTCCATAAGCTCCACATCAGCCTTGCTCTGGTCAGTCTCCACAATGTCAGGTATGGGGAGGCTGTTCACAATCCCCACATCGATCACTTCCTGGATGGTCCCCAAAATACCAGGTGTGGGGAGGCTGTCCACAAGCTGCACCTCGACCTCTCCCTGGTCGGTTTTTAGGTCCAACTGCACACATGCCAGAGGGACGTCTGAGCGCTGGCCCTCAGCCAGGGAGATGGATAATTGGGAATCTGGTACAGGGTCTTCTGGAGAAACAATAACTGGGCTTACCAGAGTGATGGAAGATCCAATGTCTCGAAGTCCCTGAGCCTGTATATCACCGACCTTGACCGTCTGGATGTGGGGATGGAGGTTGGCTGGTGTACGTTGTCCGACCTGCCCTAGGGTGTGGACTGGATAAACCACTTCCTCAGCTATTGGTGTTTCTTGGGAGTAGCATTCCTCAGGTATCGTTGGTTCATCTCGGCATATGTTGACTGGTTGGACTGGCAGATGGGCTCCAAGCATGCGGCCTCTTTGTTTTGGTGCAGCTTCTGCTGGGTAGCGGGACCATCCTTCTCGACCGGCTGGTGCTAGCAGTACAGCAGCTGGAATCGCATAAACATATTCCATAACCCAAGCCCTCTCTTCTCTTGAGGATCTAGGCCCCAAAGCATCCGACAACGATAACAACGCTGTGGCTTGGGCCATTTTGGACAAAGTTGATTTCCGATTGTCACTAGATCCATGATGTGGCACATAGTTTAAATCCTCTGGGTCAATATCGACGGGATCCTCATCGTCCTCTGCATCAATCTGGGCATCCCAACTGACTAATTTCTGGATCAAGGCTGACCGAGTCTCAGCGTTCCAGTAGATAATCTTTCGCCTCTGGCACAGATCCTGTAGCATCCATTTACTGCAGCGGTCGTAACTCCTCCCTTGTCCTTGTCCCATGGCTGAGCTGGTGGGGTTGGACATGGCAGCGTCTGGAACCTGAATGCCTCCCCTATGGCCTGCTGGGTATGCTTATGTGCCTCCCTGGTTGTTGAGCCCTGGACGGTGTCTGAAAACACCAGTCCGCTGCAGCTCCCCTGGGTAAACCAGGCTGAGTAGTATCCCACTGCTGCCACCAATTGTGGAGACATGGGGCTCAGTGGGTGCTCTTGTCCACTAAAACCCGCCGCCTTTAGAAAGACAGCGTGGCTCAGGGCTCATCCCAACTGAACACCGGCCTCCTTAACCGTGGGCGTAACACTACTCAGACAACACATGGTGAGGGGACCACAATAATTAGACTTTATTGGATCCCCAAACAATTAACGGCACATAACACATAACCAGCAAAACACACAAATCTAACAGGCAACAGAGTCTCACCCTTCCGCTGGCTCACCAGGGATTTAGAATGTCCATGCCTCAGAGGTTCCAGGGCCGCTTACTCCAGTCCAGCAGCACCCCGCTTTTGGCGGGCACCCACCGAGAAAGGAATAACGCCAGATTTAGGAAGCTGTGTGAGGTCTGCAAAGTCTGTAACAGGTGACTGAACTGTCCCAACCTGAGTGTCCTCCTTAGGTAGTCCTGGTATGATGTTACAATCCTGGCAGCCGGAGTCGAAATCCCTAGGCTGTGGATATGGTCTCCAACCGGATCCGGAGTCCCTAGATTGAAGCCATAAGATATTCTGATCCTCTAGTCAGCTCCAAAGAGCTTAGACTGGATCCATCAACCTTGATCAGCCCTGGTGGCTTAAAGAAGACCCTTTTATAGCCATAACCTTCCCTTAGGATACACTGCGTCCTCATCGATTGGTTGGACAAGATTGCTTCTCCCATTGGATGAATTTCAAGCTGCATCGATAATGTTCATTTAAATGATGTGCATAGAAAGACTCAGTATATCTACATGGAGTCGGCAAGTCACAGACTCAACAATGGCTACTAAGGTAATCACATTAGCAATACACAACGACTTCTCCCCCATCTATAGACAATCTATCGTGCTGTCTGGCTGGATTTTAAGAAACTTTAACCCATGAGAGTCCATGTCGTCACATCCACTTGTGCACAATCTTTCTTGTTTAGTTATAGCGACCTCCCCTCTAGCTCTTCATAGGGTGCGAGAAACCGCACAATGGCCTTTCAGTAGCCAGATCCGAGTTGGTGTTTTTAGTTGTGCACCCAGCTCATGTTTCTGGAGACATGCAACCTGTAAATTAAGCTATTAAGCGGGCTTCCTTCACTACAGTAATGCCAAACATGTGGACACTATATGTGGTTTAGGTGCACTGTGGGGATCAGAAAGGAGAGAGGCATTTGGATTCGGGAGCACAAATTTTTCTAAATTTCTTTTTGATGGTGAGTCATAACGCTTTTCCAGAGCCTTTGTGCTACTAGTAACTTGGAAACCCCCTATATTTGAGTTTACATATGATGGACCAGATTGGACACTTGTTTTTTGGTTGTTTGAGGTTAAGCTTTTATTGTGCACATTTTACATAAAATCTTGGATCACATTTATACTGTGTTCTACACTGAGTACTTGTGACGCCCTGGGCAAGCCAGGGGTCACAGGTCACAACACCACACGCACCCCACATTCCCTGCAGGTACACCAAGCTAACCCAAAATCCTTGTTGCCTTCCTCCAGGGGCTGGTGTTCACACCAGGGGGTGGGCCAGGCGGTTGGCTCCGCCCACCGAGGAGTACACAGCCCTGGAGGCGGGAGGAACCAGGCAGATAGAGTTTAGGAGGAGGAAGTAGAAGGAGGTGAAGTGGAGAGCTGAAGTGAGAGAAAAGTGACAGTAGTAAAGCCTGAAGTTGGTCCGGGTGTGTGCCCCGGACTGTGACAGCAAGGTCAGCAGACGGTGGTGATAGTCTGCAGGGGGACTGCTCGGAGGTTGCTGGAAGGACCGCGGACGGGTGGTGACCCGGCGGTACCGGAGCAGTATACGAAGAACAGTCAGCACCAGGGCAGGGGCCTTTCGGATCCCGGCAAGGCTAGGAGTCGCCATAATTTGCCAAATCCGTCAGTGAAGGGGACGTCTGTCTCCTAACAACCAAGTCCCGATTGAAGGCAACAGTCCGACCGATAAGGGGAGACACCGCCACCGCCAAGGCACCAGTTTCCCAGGGCCAGTGCCTGCGGGCAAGAGTAGAGCTCCTTCGGCCCAGCTTGAAGCCGAGGAGTGGGTAACCGGTGGGAACCCATCGCTACCAAAGAGACTTTCATAGGTGCAGGGAAGAGACTGTCACCGCTAACTGCAGGGAACATCAGCACCGTGAACCGTCCGAGGGACCCATCCAACCAGCCGTTTGTTTACCGAGAACTGTGTCGTGTTTACTGGCTGAGTGAGTACCTCCGTGCCGTGCGGCACAGCGCTGCCCCTGCACCCCTGCACCTCCACAGGCCCCATACCCGCTTGTCCACCATACCAACCCCATCACTGGGCCCCGGGAGCACCAAGACCCCTACCCACGGAGGGGCAAATCAACAACTGGCTGCTCCGTACCATCACTCCCGGGCTCCCCAACCAGATCAGCGGTGGTGCCCACTCAATCACCACAGCCGTGGGTGGCGTCACGGACAATAAACTATCCCAAAACCCAATCCCCTTTCACTCACGGGCGAGGAGCGCCGCTCGAGTCCCCGGGATCTGGCCCATCGCTTGAGCCACCGAGCAGCAGCAGGCCGCAGCAGCCGCGGCAGCCGGACCCGAGCAGAGGGAGAGCGCGGCGTCCCCTCCTCCGCCCGCGACATACTTACATCAAGGTTTCCATCTAAATCTCCAAATTACAGGATTCAGATAACACCTCAGGGGGATCCATTCATTATAATGAGGCAGCAGACTTATTCTGGTCTTCATCTGTTCAGAAGTGAAATAACTGTGGTTGACATGCTTTTATGCACCACTGAAGAGGCGGACAATGTCAGATCATAGCAAAGACTAAGTTCAAGGGGACTCTATCTACATCATTATAGTGGTTCTGTCAAAATAAAGTATTTCATGGAAACACGGACACCATTTCTGCATTTGTAAGGGGGTCAAGGGCTCGGCCACCCCATAGATAAAAATGTTGCAACTGTATAATGCTTGATGCAGCCACTAGGTGGCCACAGTGTAGTGACTACTTAGATGGTAACTTCGGGTTAGATAGCGTTAACTGCAGGGAGGAGTTAAACAAGGAAAAAGGGCAAGCAAGCAGGAAGTCACAGGAGAGTCCTGAGAGAGAGACAGATGCTGTGTCTGTGGGAGGCATAGTGAGTGAGGAACCCAGTAATCAGAATTTAGCCAGACCTTTTGGTGGATCAGGATCTCGGACACGCATAGTCCTAGACAGGAGAGCATCAGAATATAGTGCAAGTTGCTACATCCCTAGGAGAGGGTTAAGTCTGTACGTTCCTGGGTGGTAACTGTTCTTCCTCTGGATAATACCCAAAGAATTCCCTTCCCCTCAGAAGGCAGAAGGTCATTTTGGCTCTAAAGTGAGTAGGTACCGAACATAGAGGCAGAGGAGAGCTGTCGTGATTAGCTCCTTCACTAGCTAATGCCACATCCCTGTGGGTTGGAAGAAGTGTGCTTAAAGGACTTTTTGAATCTCCCAGCGTATTATGACTTCAGAAGAGAAGATGAGGGGCTTAGAGGCATTTGTAGAGGCCCAAATACCAGGAAAGCGGTTGACCTTCAAAGTATGTTGCTAACAAAAAACCCCTTCGGGGAACAACTATATGCTCGCCTTGATCATGATGAAATTTGGTGTTCAAATTCTACAAGTAAAGATCCAGTGATAGAAAGACCTTTGAAAGTGTCTGTATTTTTGTATCAACATGAGAATGGGCTTTTAAAATTTAATTGCAGTGGAGAGGCGATCGGGACTTTAAGAGTTAACATCAGGCTGCACAGCATCCAAGCCTCTGCCATGATTACAACTGCCCCCATCTGCCCCTCCAACTCATTGATTATCCACTCCTGGTTTTTGCTTACAAATACTGAGGTAAAAACCTCACCAAATATTCAATGTGTAGCCTAATTGTGTAAATTAGTTTTTGATGGTAAATGTCCTTTTTTTAAAATTAATAATGTATTTTGTAATATTTGATATACCGTATTTTCCAGATTATAAGACGCACTTTTTTTTACCCCAAAACTGGGGGTAAAATGGGGGTGCGTCTTATAATCCAGATATGGCTTACCGGGGTGGTGGTGGTGGTGGCGCAGTGTCGGCAATACTGATAGGTTGGAGAAGGGAGTGTCACTGCAGTGGAGCAGCTCAGGTGGGTCACAGGATGGAGAGTCAGCCATACTTTTGGCTTGGGGAATGTTGTGGCGTCCATCTTATAATCAGTGCATCTTATATGAGCTCACCAGAGGGGAGCGGCGGTGGTGGAGTGGTTCAGGAAGGTCTCTGGAGGCAGGGTCAGTGATGCTGTGGGCTCGGAGCATGGGAGTGTCATGGCTCAGGAGGGACACTGTGTGGCTTAGGAAGGTCTCTGGAGGCAGGGTCGGTGATTCTGCAGGCTGGGAGGAGAGGGTGTCGTGGCTCAGTAGAGTCAGTGGGCGGAAGGTAAGCCATTCTGCAGGCTTGAGGGTGTTGAGGCGGCGGGCGCCACTGATCTGCCGGTGGGCTGCGGGCTCTTTTGAATCACCTGTGGTTGATGCACTGGACACGCACCACACACACACTGCTTCAGTAGCCATTTTTTTGAAGTCCATCGTGTCAACTGCCAGAAATTCAATGCAGCCATTTGGCAGATAGAAGGTACCCGCTTCCGCAACACCCTCGAACCTGCAGTATTGCCGACCCTCCGACCACTGACCCTACTGAGCCACGAAACCCCCTCCTCCCAGCCCACTGCATCGCCAACCCCCCGTCTAGTAACCCTCCTGAGCAGTGACACCCCCTCCTCCGAGTGGCAGCATTGCTGACCCTGCCCCCTCAGACCTTTCTGAGCTGCTCCACCACCGCCGCTCCTCCCTGGTGAGCTAATATAAGATGCTCTAGGATTATAAGACGGACCCTCATTTTAACATTAAAACTCATTTTTTTTTTCCTATTTTCCTCCTCTAATTTTGGGGTACGTCTTATAAACCGGTGCGTCTTATAAAATGAAAAACTTTGTACATTAAAAATTCTGAAATCTTGCAATTTTCCTAATGCCAAATAAGCTTAATACTAGGTTCATACTTCCTGTTGTTTTCAGACGCTGCACGGACAGCAGCAATAGACTGTCTCTGATCTAAGTGCTTTTTTGCATTGTGAAGGGAAGAGGAAGAGACGTGTTGTCACATCATCTATTGTGATTGGTGAATCCTGTGTTATGTGTGGTATCTGTCATTGGAATCCTGTCTGTGACGATAATGAGAATACTAAAAAGTCTGCTACGTAGAACAGGAAGTATAATGCGGGCGTCACACGGTACGATCTATCATGCGATCGCACGAGCGATCGTACCCGCCCCCGTCGTTTGTCCGTCAGGGGCAAATTGCTGCCCGTGTCGCACAAAGTCGTTAAACCCCCTTCACACGCACTTACCTGCTGATCGACCTCGCTGTGGGCGGCGAACATCCTCTTCCTGAAGGGGGAGGGATGTTCGGCTTCACAGTGACGTCACACAGCCGCCGGCCAATAGAAGTGGAGGGGCGGAGATAAACATCCCGCCCACCTCCTTCCTTCCGCATAGCCGGCGGGTGCCGCAGGACGCAGGTAAGCTGAGTTCATCGTTCTTGGGGTGTCACACGGTGCGATGTGTGCTGCCATGGGTACGATGACCAACCAGCGCAAAGAAAAATAAACGATATTTTAAAAATAAACGACGTATACACGAGTCGTGATTTGTAACCGATTTGCGAACGTTCAGCGTCGCTCGGAGGTGTCACACGGGACGACGTCGCAAACGATACTGGATGTGCGTCACAAAGACCCTGACCCCGACGATGCATCGCACGATAGATCGTCTCGTGTGATGCCCGCATAAGTCTAGTATTAGGCTTAGGGGTACTTTGCACACTACGACATCGCAAGCCGATGGTAGCGATGCTGAGCGCGATAGTCCCCGCCCCCGTCGCAGCTGTGATATCTTGTGATAGCTGCCGTAGCGAACATTATCGCTACGGCAGCTTCACATGCACTTACCTTCCCTGTGACGTCACTCTGGCCGGCGAACCGCCTCTTTCCTAAGGGGGCGGGTCGTGCGGCGTCACAGCGACGTCACACGGCAGGCGGCCAATAGAAGCGGAGATGAGCGGGACGTAAACATCCCACCCACCTCCTTCCTTCCTCATTGCAGCCGGGACGCAGGTGAGGCGATATTCCTCGCTCCTGCGGCTTCACACACAGCGATGTGTGCTGCCGCAGGAACGAGAAACAACATCATACCCGTCGCTGCAGCGACATTATGGAAATGCCCGACACTACACCAATCATACAATTTCGACACTTCTGTGCTCGTTAATCGTATTAAAAAGGATTCACATACTCCGATGTCGACAACGACGTCGGATGTGCGTCACTTTCGATTTGACCCCACCGACATCGCAGCTGCGATGTCGTAGTGTGCAAAGTACCCCTTAGTGTTCAGTTTGAAAATACAGATTTTTTTAATACAGAAAGTGTGTGAATAATTAAAAGAAACATTAACATTCTTTAAAAGATACATTTATTATACAACACGGATTTCAACAAAAAGTCATTTTCTGAAGACACATTTCCTTTCAAAGAAATATCAATGGACTAAATATTAACCTTGTAGATTTGGCGTTATTAATTGAAAATCTGGCTAACTTCTATTACTCCTTACCTAGATCATTTTATATAAATGGCAGGTTTTTCAAGGAAAGTAGCTTCAATATCTTTTTCCTTCATGCTTCATTCAACTCCGCGAACAGCAGCCGTATAAAATTGAAAGCAGAGAAAATAGTTATTAATGAAACGACCTCTCTAAAAGTCATACGGCAAGAATTCACTGAGCGAGCCACCACAGTAACTCACCAAAATATCACTGATGGGATCAACTGACCTTGAGGTCATGAAAACTAAAGGAGAGACCTGCCGGTTCGAAAAGATATTCACTGCCGGATCTTCAATCACTTATATCATATCATATCATCAGTGGCATTCTTCCCCAAAAATGTACGTGGGAAGTTATCCTAAGGACTTGTTTCAGAAGCACTTGGGGGTTCTTGGTGCTGGAATTATGCTAACAAACAACATAAAAGTACTTCTAGAAAACTACAAAATATGAAGCACAAGTTTGTTATTTAGGTAGGTCCGAAAAAATTTGGATGGCAAAATAGGTTTTGGCATTTTAGCTGTTTACCATAAACATGTTCAAGTTTCAGTTATATAATCAATATGAGCTTAAAGTGCAGACTCTCAACTTTCATTTGAGTCTTTTCAGATCCTAATTGGAGTAAGGGTTTAGGAATTACAGCTCTTTAATATTTAGCTGCCTCTTTTCCAAGAGGTCAAAAGTTATTGGCCAATTATCTCAATAGCTCTTTAATGTGATGCATGGGCTATTCCCTCTTTAATCCAACATCAATTAAGCAGCTAAAAGGTCTGGAGCAGATTCCAGTTGTGGCCTTTGCACTTAGAAGCTGTTGCTGTGAACCCACAACATGAGGTCAAGGGAGCTCTCAATGGAAGAGAAGTAGACCATCATTAGGCTGAACAAAAAGTACGCCATCAGAGAGAGCAAGAGAGTAGAAATGTTAGGAGTGGTCAAATCAACTCTGACCTGGATCCCTAAAATCGATCTGCTCATCTCTAGTAGAGATTAGTGAACCTGAGGCTCGAGGTTTGAAGCCGAGTTCCAAAAAAACAAGGTTCGGGTTCGAGGTTTGAGTGAGTGACGAGTATGAACCACTCAAGCGAGCAGCGCTGTGCTTGGGTGTGAGTGATGCATAGCCCTGTGCGAACCGCGTGCTGTGTTTGATTGGCTCACATTTGAGGTAAAATCAGCGTGATCAGATGTAGTGTACATAAAATGATTTTTTTATACTCATCTGTCTCCAGCCCTGTTGTCTTCGGCACTGCTGTCACTTGTTTCAGGGCCCGCTCATTATGCTCATGAATATTTACTGCACCGCGGACCCAGTATCAGCAGCGCCCGAGACATCAACACCATGGACAGCAGCGTCAGGGACAGGAAAAGTTCCTGATCCCCGTGTGTTATCACGGATAGCACACGGAGAACACACGTGTGCCAAAATCACAATACATGGATGGCCATATGCACCTTCAACATGGCCATGCAAAACATGTGTGTTTTCCATGGACGAGTAAAAGAGGCCTTACACTTATGGTTGATCGGGTCGGCTGTTGGTGTTTGATTGATAATTGATAGGTTTAACAATTGTTTTGTGGCTGTTTAAAGTTTGAGGTCAATACTGGAAATCAAACACAGTTTTTGATAACCAGGAGGTGGCATACCCACCAGCGAGACTGTAGTTCGGAAATGGAGATTTGGGTTACGCAACGTCTGGTTGAATAAATAAGTGAAATTATGTCCATTCTTTAACCAAACGATTATGTATTGGGTTATGATGAGTATTCATATACAAATTCCTTGCCCAAACATACAAAGGGGATAATGTTCACTGCAGGCAAGGATAAGTTACGTCTATAGGCTTATTATTATAGGCTCACTGCTTCTGACGTAGAGAAAAGTAACAGCTCAGCTTGCATTTTCTTCATCACATAATTAACTCAGACTTTTGCCCTTGTCCAGACACCAGACCAATTTAAAGCGAAGCTGTCAGGAAGTTTAGAGTAACCTGATTAATTATATTGCTGGGTAGGATAATAAAAGTTCAGCCATACTTTCCTCCTCACATGAGCTGAAGATGATTGGCGCTAGATGGGAATTATGTAGAGCATCGGCACATTTGTCCGGAATTAGCTTACCCTCAGTAAACGGTGCAAGAGGATGGTGGTTAGACAACATGGCCACTATATTACACTCGTGGGAGGTGGAGAATCATTTCGGAAGATGTGAGGAGAAAAGGGACATATTCCGCGCTGTTGAGGCTCCAAAATTAGTTTCACACCATGTTTTTAAAGGAGTTGGGTCTCCACAACTCTTCAAGTTTGCTCTCTTTTTTTCCTATATATTCACATAGATTAGACCTTATTGCGCTGTTTTGTATTTCCAGATTTTCTACATACTTAGAATAATTTCTGTACAGAGCTGCAGAAATCTATAAATTGCTGATATTAAAAACAGATGAGGCAAAATACCATCAGGCAATGCCCTCTAAATCCTGGTGTAATATACAGTATAAAACTATTTGCTGTCCATACATTAAGGGCCTGGTGTGAAAGCCTGACCACATCAGATGTGACTATACCTTTAAAAACCTGTCACCAGGTTTGTCTAATAGAAAATAAACCTACTATCTTTTCCCCTTTTTAACAGCGATCTAGCAACCTGTATATAAAGCCCCCGTCACATTTAACGACTTACCAGCGATCCCGAAAACGATGCGACCTGATAAGGATCGCTGGTAAGTCGCTGGGAGGTCGCTGGTGAGATGTCACACAGTCAGATCTTACCAGCGATGCAGGAACGATGAGCGACCTGTGTAACGATGAGCGACCTGTGTAACGATGAGCGACCTGTGTAACGATGAGCGACCTGTATAGGAGGTCATTGTTAGGTGTCAAACACAGCGATGTGTCCTGCCCAGCAGGACATCACCTTTGAAGAAAATGGTCCGGACCCTTTGGCAACGACTAGCAATCTCACAGCAGGGGCCTGATCGCCAGTAGGTGTCACACATAACGTGATTGATGGCAAGATCGTTACTGCATCACAGAAACGGTGACGCAGCAACGATCTCGTTAGCGATCTCGTTGTGTGTGACAGGACCTTAAGACCCAACCCTCTGCATATCCCAAAAAATAGCTTTCATAATCCCCCATACAGTACAGTCTGGTCCAAAGAGCAATGCTAGACTTGCTCAATGCCTCCTATATGCCTGCAATCGCATGCTTCTACCTTTCTTCCTGTGGATTATGTGTCCTACGTCATCAACACATCACCTCCAATCTCACTCATGTACAGGCACACTTATCCCTGAGAGGCACTGGTTACTTAAGGCACTCTCCCACTTGGTAAGGTGCCTGATCAACGTGATTATTTAGTGGTTTGATCCCTAGTCAGCTAGTTGTCAAGTCCCCTTATCTTCTGTGCTTCTCTGTTACAGTGTACAGTGTCCTTAGCTATCTCCTGGTCCCGTCGGTACCCTGGGGTCTGTTCTTCCTGACCGTGCCATCTGCCACAGCTATCTCGGTGGTCCCAGCTTTAGTCATGACTGTGTCCATCCACTGCAGCCATACATTATGCTTCAGATACCCACGTGGTCCCAGTTTTACTAGTGACTGTGTCCGTCCACTCTGGCCGTGCCACTTGCCTCAGCTACCCCAGTGGCCCCAGCTATAGAAGTAACTTTGCCTATCCTCCCGGGCTGTGCCCTCTACCCCAGGCCACCTGGTGGTCCTGGCTGCACTAGAGACTCTGTCTATTTGTTCCAGTGTCCATCCCTGCCCTGGGGGTCAGCTGCCACAGTCCCGGTCACTGTCATCGTGTGGCACCTAGCGTCTGCCTCTCTGTGGGTGCTTAGTCTTCCCACTAAAGTAAAATCCTCCCTGTGGTCCAGTAGGTCCACTCCTGCTCGCGACTTTACCATCTGCAGTGGTGAGCGTTACACACATGCCCATTACAAGATTTTTCTCTACCCTCAAAAGGGCAGGGCATAGTATTCTGGTGCAGGGGCAACATTGGGGGTGCTATGTGGATGACATATGATGCGTCATTGACATGCAGCAGGACAGGAGGATGGTGATTGTGGGTAATGATGAACAAGACAAACGTTGCCCATCGGACCGAGACCATACCGGGGATTATAAAAGGCATTTTTGGGGCTATTTATATACAGTTTGCTACACTACTGTAAAAGAGGCAAATAAGGTGGGTACCTTAGCTTATATTGGATAAACCTCGTGAATGGTTGCCTTTAAATGCTCTACAACAAACTCCTAGCTACACATAGAAGTAGCAGAGAGAAAACAAACCTGAGGGAACAGTATTATTTGTGAAATATGGAGCTCAGGAAGGGAATATTTGTTAACATTATTGAATTTGTACGACTCCCCGGTGATTAGACAGAGAGGGTTTAACACAACATTAGATTAATAAGATTGATGACGATCATGGATTGTGAACTTGTTTATTTGCTGGAAAAATATTTTGCTGTAGGAGAATGATATACCCAGTGCACGCTGCCTTTTCGGAGGTTTGCAGTAAAGTAAATCCACTGTGTACACTGGACTGCCGGTAGATATTGCATTGCCAAAGTAATAGAGATATCTTACAAGTACAATATTTATAGATTTGGATTGTTTAAAGAGTTACTTCATGTCATTTTGAAAAACTGTTTTCAAATCTCTTACATAGATATTCTTTCATTTACGTTCTTCAAGACCAGACATCTGCTACAATGATCCTCTCCAGCTCTGGAGGACCCGACTTGTCCATACACAGGCAGTTATATTGGGAATCATGTAATACTTCATGTCTCCTGTGGGGGCACTGTAGAAAAATTTGAAACTCGTTTCCTTCCGACACTGATTATTGATCCTCGCAGCTGAGGAACTTCCTGTGATCATGTAATTTTTTAGGAACCCTTCTATTGCATGTGTCAAGTGACTTTCATAGATTATAAGAAAATATTCTATTGCATGATCACTCAAAGCCCTTTTCAGCACATTTTTGGTAGCTGTTATAATGGATGTTCCTATATTTAGTATTTTTACTTACTTTACCTATAATGTTTTTGACTATATACCTACCTGACCTCACATACTGTATTAGCTCGCCTTTGACTGATTATCGGCAAGGTATTGTCTATGATTTAGTACTATGCTTCCCAGCTGCTGTTGAGTATTAAAAACCAATGGCATAACTTGAAGGTCTTTGGCCATAATGCAAAATCTGTTACCGGATCGCCAATTCTCACAAGTCTTAATAGTGTTGGTCTTCTCATGTGGCTCCCTCCGCTAGGCCGTACCATGTGAGCCAGCTTTAGGTGTCACTCTAAGTACGGGGAAATACCCAGCCTATGGCAAAAGAGAAACCCTGTTTCTAGGGAAAAGGAAGGTGGTAACCCCTGACCGAACCTACTGCTTATCCCTATGGTCCCTTACCACCATAGATAGGTTCCGCACCAATGCTCCAAGCCAGATACCTGACTCCAGGTATCCCTAGTGCTGGGCCCTAAATAGGAAATGGATGGGATGAGCTCTTTGTCAACCCCACTAAACTACGATAGAAGACACAAGGGGGACATATAGGGGAAAATGCATGAACCAGTTATCATTGGATGAGCTCAGCAGAGCTTTCAGCAACAACACCACAGATGAGTAGTAGCCACCTTCTTGCAGCCAAGGCTTGAGGCTTGAAGGAACTGCAAATATCACCAGCACCAGTCCCACGAATGAAGGAGTATTTACACACCAAGAGAATGCTGATGATCAGCAGCTGGGTGGAAGTCGAGCTTCTACTGGGTCCAAAGGGGAGAGAGATGAATACAGCAGGAAAGCTACCTATACCAATGAATACTGACAGCAGGAACAATGGAAAGTCAGGGAGCATTCTGCGCAGCCAGACGCTGTGACCTTCTACGACCAGAAACCACATGACTGCCACCCGTGACACACCCATGACATTAGGTCTGAGAGAGGGTGTCTGCCACATTTAGCTCCTGCCTCCCCCACAGTAATGGCAGTAAGAGCCCCCTTTATCAGTATATGGGCAGTTAAAGTTTCCCCACAAAAATAACACCTTTCCCCATTGGGTCTTCTTTCCACCAAGCACTCCAATCATGTTACCACACTAAGCTTCAATCACCTTCACTATCTATAAGTATCTATAAGTATCATCCTACCTCTAGCTTTGTACTTCCTTAATTTATCTCTCTAATCCCAAGGACAGTATATGCACATCTAGTTTTGTTCTTCTGTGAGGGCTTACAAAACTCACCATCTGGAAACCTGCTCTTTATAGCTGTTTTATGGACAAATTACTAATGCACCAAGCTGGCAAAAAACTGCGAGTCACATGTCATGGACCCGTGAGCCACATGTAGCTCTCGAGCCACAGGTTGGTGATCCCTGCTCTAGGACTTAGGTGCGACTGCAAACCCTGCAACCTCTGTAGATATGCCCTTATATAAGACCATAATGAAAGTCATGGTAAATGGGGCCATATAGGCTGACACTGTCAGAGTCTACTGTATTCAGGCAAAAGTGTTGTAAATATTATGTAATTTATACTCAAACCACTTGCTTGGTATCTATTGGGTATTAAAGGGGTTATCCACTACTAGGATAACATCTAATGCCATATGTTTGCCCCAGGTAAAATAATAAAGACTATACTCACCTCCCATACCGGCTCTGTTCCAGCGATGTCCGGCTCGTGGTGCGGGGACTCACATGGGGTTGTGACGTCATGCGAGCCAGGGTCCAATCAGTGCTGGCTTCCTTCTAACCGCCTTTGGACCAAATAATCTATCAGCAGGAAGAAGGAAGCCGGCGCTGACTGGATGCAGGGCTTGGGTGACGTCACAACCCCACGTGATTCCCTGCACCGTGAGCCGCAGGATCTCTGGAATGATGGAATGGAGTATAGTCTTTATTATTTTACTTGGAGCAAACGTTGAATCAGGAGGGGTTGTCCTAATAGTGGACAACCCCTTTAAGGTCAACTCACATCAGTTGTGTGTTTTGTTGTTTTTTTGTTTGTTTTTTTAAATGGAGCCACTAATGCATTCATATATTTTCCAAATCAATTTTAAAGCTCAAAGAGGTTGTCGACTTCAACAACGTTTTATTTTAAAAATGTGCATAAGAAAAAACAAACTATTCACCGATCAACAGCTGCTTCCATTTTGACTTGTCCTGTTTTCCCTGCCGGGCTCTACTTTCTTTTTAGAAAACAAGAGAGGACCTAGCGTCACCTTTTCACGGGTGCTCAGGAGGAACAAATTGCCAAGAGAAAAGAGATAACTCCGGCACACTGTATTATTTCCCAAAATGAAAATCAGAGACAAAATAATGATGAAATCTTCTTCTTTTTCTTGATCTTTTTATTGAAAGCAAAAAACAGGGGGGTGCTGTACAATTGCAGAGAGTCCGCCTGGTTACGTTACAACATTTCGGCCTACCTACCGGCCTTCATCCGGTCGGACAAACTGACTAGAATATTTTGACAAATTAGACATAAGAAAATAGATCAATACAGACATACATGTGCATACGCATACAATGAAAATTTAGATACTAATCATATCTGAAACAAGCATATTCTGGAGGAGAATGCAACAGATATCTCGTGGGTCAACAAAAGAGACCTTTGGAACACAAGTGAGTGAGATGTGGAGTTGTGAGTACCGAAATGGAGAAGGGATTAATAAAGAAGTTGTAGAGGGGGAGGAGCATAAGGGTAAGAGGCTCACCTATACATGCAGGAGTCCCGGTATAGGCGGAGAAAAAGTGCTGATGTGAGCAATCTCTTGTCTAGATATGTAAAAATGAGGAATCAGTCAAAGAGGGCATATAGTGAAATGAGATGTTAATAGGGTGAAATGCGACATACCTAGTGATAGACGTGGATATTTCAAATCAAATGGTCAGCTACGAAAACCGTTTAGGTTCTTTGTGGTTCTGAGGGGATATGTGTATGTGTATACATTAAATATACGTATATATATATTTTTGTATTTAGTCTTTGTATATGTGTTGTATAGTACTTGAAGAGTAAAATATCATGGAAATTATTAATTATAGAATAGGTAGGCCGAAACGTTGTAACGTAACCAGGCGGACTCTCTGCAATTGTACAGCACCCCCCTGTTTTTTGCTTTCAATAAAAAGGTCAAGAAAAAGAACAAGATTTCATCATTATTTTGTCTCTGATTTTCAATTTGGGAAATAATACAGTGTGCCGGAGTTATCTCTTTTCTCTACTTTCTTTTTAATCTTCTTGACCACAGGAAATGACTGTTCAGCCAATCACTGGCCATAGCGGGGATCTGCCTCAGCCATTCATTGGCTACAACAGTCACATGTTTCTGTGTTGAATATCGGATAGAGATTGGTCGGAGAAGAGCTAAATATTGCTACTTTACAAAGTGGAAAACCCTGCTTACATGGGGGAAAAAACATTTCAGCAAGAAACAAAAATCTGGTGGAACTCCAGCCCGACTTTGCCTTATTTACCGCCAACATATCCAGGTTTGATCCAACTTCCGCCTAAGTTTGGTGGCAATAATGATCATAAAACCCTAACTAAAGTCAAAGACAAAGTAGAGCTCCTTTTTGGGGTTTCTAGGGTGCTAAAAGCTTTACAACTCCCATTTGACCCCATGTAGTACATAAAACAAGGAAGAAAATAATATCTGCAGTATATTCCTAATACAGTTTTGCAGGAGGACCTATGAAATGGCCTTCATGTTTGTGAAAATAATGGGGGGAAAAAGCAATTTTGAGGATTTTGGAATAATATCTGTACTGTACATACATTTTCATACATGACTAATACATGTTTCTTTCTGATTAAACTATATTTTCATTAAATTCCATGAGCTGAGACATATTTTCATTACTTTTCTTATAGCATGACCTTTAGGGTTGTGGGGAATGCGATGTGTAATTTTATGGATAGTTGCCTTGTTATGGAGTTATCAATCTCAATTTTGCTTTCGACAAGACTCTGCCTCATTCTACTTCTGATCCGCCGATACTCTGACCCGTTAGTGAGGGAGAACCAAAAAGATATTGCAATGTAAAAATGTATTGCTGAAATTACTTAGGTGACCGTACATGGGACAAAAGTCCTTTATTGACACTTTGGAATTTTTTTACATGATCAAATGGACACTTATCAGAAACCCATCCCTAAAGACTAATATTTTGCACATAGAAGATTATTTGCATGGAGAGAAATATTATACCTCTTACATTGCATTTTTGTTTTGAAGTCAATATAATCGCATATCTTTAACAACGTGTGAGAAATAGGTGCCCCAATCAATGGATCGTGTTGGTAATAAAAACTAAAATATAGGAGCTAATGCTTCATTCTATGAGCCATTTTACTTTGGTTGAATGATCCACCTACTGTATTTTTCTCTAAAATGAATATTCCCATAATTAAGAAAGATAAATGGACCCTGGTGCATATCCCAATCCCATGTACCTGTCACACTTGCTAAGTGTGACGAGCGTGGCATGTGCGTTAAGACAAAAAATCATAACAAAGGGGACATCAGGGACATGATAACAATCGAGGGCCCTGGAGCTAGTGACAGGGGTAGATGGGACACCTTCTATCCTCACCTGCAGCTGTCCCTACTCACCTAGTCTGTCCCTATACACTCTCCGAAACTGTCGTTGAGTAGGAACATGAGACCCTGAGAAGCCCTGTAGATGCCCAGGCTAGTGAGAGGCAGGTGAGCTTCACCAGACCTACTGCTGCACTAATAAGACGCAAGGGAAGGAAAGACAAACCAGGAAACAGCAATGAAAAAGGATAAAGCCCAAGTTCAGGACAACTCCTCAGCAGGACCATCCACCAAAGTGGCCAGAGAACAATGAATTTGTATCTTCAGCAAGGATTGCTGGGAAACACCTCTACTTAAACCTAAAGGGGCGTGGCTGGAAATCAGCTGCACTTCAAACACTCAGCTAAGAACTGCTGGACAACAAAAATGACATTTACTAAGGCACTGAAAGAAATGAAACCACGTTTACATGTAGAGTCCCAGATGGAAATGAGGATTCCAACCCTGAATCCGTCACTAGTCTCCAAAAATAGAGAGATGACCGTGACAGTCAATTGAAAGTAGTATCAACTAAAAGGAAACAAGGCCTACTATAAGCCGGAAACGTGGTGGAATTTTTGTTCTTGTCAATATTGCCAATATGAAGTTTTTATAAAGATGTGAATACATTTACAAGAAATTTTGCTGCTCAAAAATTTGTTTCTCAAGGGAACATCAAGATTTTAGAAGATACAAGTATTGTGAACCCAGTTCTCTGACCGTTTGACTCATACTTACATAATTTGAACAAATCTGGCTTGACATGCTGATTTCTATAGACTAGCAGAACCAGTGGCGTAACTAGAGTTCGATGGGCCCCAGTGCAAAATTTGGACTTGAACCCCCCCATTCCCGCATGTTGGTCAGATGTATATGTATGTATACATTTAGCATTCTAAATCCTATAAAGACATACGAGTTGCCTTTCCTGGCATTATGCAGTAATGTCCCCTGTCCTGTTCTAATATACCCCATCCTGGGCTCTTTCCTGGTAAATATGTCCCATATCCTGGTATATATGTCCCCATCCTGGTATATATGCCCCCATCTTGGTATCTCCCCCAAAACTGGTATATACTGTCCCCCTCCTGGTATAAATATTCCTCTCCTGGGCCCCTCCTGGTATATACTATACTCGCTCTGCCCAGTTGTCACATCGCACAGTGTCCTCCTCTATAGCATGCGTCCGTGCTATAGCAATGCATGACATCATTGTCATGCGCTGCCTCAGTCACGAGGCTGCTGCTGAAAGCTGCTGGCTTCTGTTTGCCAGCACTGTGTATCGCAGTGCAGGGACCCGACAGGTCTCTGCACTGTGATGCATTTCAGCTGGATGTGTACCCTTGGACGCACACCCACCTGAAGCAGGTGCTAGGGTCAGCAGGCCCCAAGCACCACCAGGCCAGGTTGCAGTCACGATCCCTGCAACCGCAATCGTTCCGCCCCTGAGCAGAACATCTAATGTGAATAGGAGGCTCCTGACTCACATCTCAGAAAGATGAGCTGCCACCAGAGGTGATTGCAGTATATTACCCTCCTTCCATTTACCAGATGGAGAGCACAGGCACACTCTTCTGAATCGAGCATGCATATGTATGTGGGAGTCGGAAGAATTAGCTGTTGGACAAATAGGAGTTCACCTGAAAACTATTGGAGGTGTATAAGCATCTTTATTTTTGAATGTGCTCTTCTTTTAAATTGAATGGCATACGTAGAACATTCCTAGCTCCCCAGGCATAAGTGGGGAAAGAAAGGGGCAAAAGCATCGGAGAATGCCTGCTTTACAGAGATATCATATAGATTCAAAGAATATTTTATTTAAAATTTTCATTACATGGTATATAAAGTGTGATTTTCTATTTCTGTCTTAAGCAATTTCTCACACTAGTGTAATTTCGTTTGTATATAAGTGAAGTCATAACAATGTGATTGATCTACAAATCCAAATGGTGATCAATGAGTCAATGTGTTTCCTAGTCAGTGTTGCTTGACTGACATAGATGTGCTCATTCTTAAGCCTGCTTTACACGAGTCGATCTATCGTGTGATAGCACGAGCGATCGTACCCGCCCCCGTCGTTTTTGCGTCACGGACAAATCGGTGCCCGTGGCGCACAAACTCGTTTAACCCCCGTTACACGCACTTACCTTCCGGACGACCTCGCTGTGGGCGACGAACATCCACTTCCTGAAGTGGGAGGGACGTTTGGCGTCACAGCGACGTCACACGGCAGCCGGCCAATAGAAGCGTAGGGGCGGAGATGAGCAGGATGTAAACATCCCGCCCACCTTCTTCCTGCCTTTAAGCCGGCGGGTGCCGTGGGATGCAGGTACGCTGTGTTCATCGTTCCCGTGGTGTCACACGGAGCAACGTGTGATGCCACGGAAACGATGAACAACCTGCACCCATGAAAATTAACGAGATTATGAAGTTAACAACGAGTACACGACTCACGATTTCTGAGCGATACTGCGTCGCTCAGAGGTGTCACACGAGACGACGTTGTGCACTATGCCGGATGTGCATCACAAAAACCGTGACCCTGACGACATATCGCACAATAAATCGTCTCGTGTAAAGCCCGCATTAATCATAAATAGTAATTGTTTGACTCTTTTCTTTTTCTAGAGCATCAGAGCTTCAGGACTTATTCTACTAGAGACCATTTTGTTTGGATCACTTCTACTATACTTTCCAGTAAGTGCATTGATTTATGTATGTATTCACACTATTGCATACCTGCTATTGGATTATACATTTTGTATACAAGAAAATAAGTTGAAGCATCAGTGGCATTACTAAAAATCTTTTTAAAGCCTTGTTCACATGATAGATATCAAATACAGGGGGTGGTGACAACCCGTCCAATTCACACAGGCAAAGAAATCAAACAATAGATGTTCATAAATTTAGTGATGTGTAATAATGAGAAATGTTACAGGGAAAAAATATTGAAGACACTGAAATGTTTTTAATACTTCATACAAAAGCCTTTATTGGTGGTGACTAGGGATGATCGAATACTTCCATTATTTGGCTTCGCAAATATTTTCCGAATACCTCGCCGCTATTCGACTATTTGCAAATATTCGATGTGCAGTGTAAGGGGTACTTTGCACACTGCGACATTGCAAGCCGATACTGCGATGTCGAGCGCGATAGTCCCCGCCCCCGTCGCAGCAGCGA
The DNA here is from genome assembly GCF_048569485.1 of Anomaloglossus baeobatrachus. NCBI lineage: Eukaryota > Metazoa > Chordata > Amphibia > Anura > Aromobatidae > Anomaloglossus > Anomaloglossus baeobatrachus. The sequence goes on along the minus strand of NC_134358.1, from coordinate 528,750,813 downwards.
TATCTTGTGATTGCTGCCATAGCGAACATTATCGCTACGGTAGCTTCACATGCACTCACCTGCCCTGCGATGTCGCTCTGGCCGGCGAACCGCCTCCTTATTAAGGGGGCGGGTCGTGCGGCGTCATAGCGATGTCACACGGCAGGCGGCCAATAGAAGCGGAGGGGCGGAGATGAGCGGGACGTAAACATCCCGCCCACCTCCTTCCTTCCGCAGACCCGGCGTTAGACGCGGTGATGCAGGTAGGAGATGTTCCTCGCTCCTGCGGCTTCTCACACAGCGATGTGTGCTGCCGCAGGAACGAGGAACAACATCGTACCTGTCACTGCTGCCAAATTAAGGAAATGTCGGACCCTACACCGCCTATGTCTATGGGAAACCCGAATAACAACTATTCAGAGTTATTCGGACTTCCCATAGACTTGCATTGCGCATCGAATAGTCGAATAGTGGTGAGGTATTCGGAAAATATTCATGAAGCCAAATAATCAAAGTATTCGATCATCCCTAGTGGTGACCACTTCAAAATGCATTCTGTATGAATAAACTAGTCGCCTGCATTGCTCAGGTGTGATTTTGGCCTATTCTTCCACACAAACACTCTTCAAATCCTGAAGGCTCTGTAGGCTCCTTCTATGAATTCTGAGCTTTAGTTCTTTCCATATATTTTCTATTGGATTCAGGTCCAGTGATTGACTGGGACATTCTAGTGGCTTTATTTTCTTTCTCTGAATCCAACTGTTTCCTTGGCTGTGTGTTTTGGATCATTGTCTTGCTGAAATGTCCACCCCCGTTTAATCTTCCTCATCCTGGTAGATGGCAGCTGGTTTTTATCAAAAATGTCTCAGTACACTTGTCCATTCATCCTTCCTTTAATCGTGTGAAATTTGTCAGTGCCGTATGCTGAAAAATAGCCTCACACTGTGATGTTACCACCTCCAAACATCACCGTTGGAATGGTGTTAAAAGCCTCCAAACATGGTGTGTATTATGGCATCCAAAGAGTTCAATTTTGGTGTGATCTGACCAGACTATATTCTCCCAGGCTTGTATAAATGTTGGTGAGCAAACTTTAAACATGCTTGAACAGGCTTTTTGTTCAGCAATGGAGTCTTGCGTAGTGAGGGTGCATACAGACCATGGAGGTTGAGTGCATTACTTATTGTTTTCTTTGAAACCATTGTACCTCCTGATTTCTGGTTATTCTGTAGCTCTCCACAGGTGGTATTTGGCTCTTTGACAACTCTTCTGATAATTCTTTTCACTCCTCTGTCTGAAATCTTGTAAAACCACCTGGTCATGGCTGGTTTATGGTGAAATTAAGTTTTTTCCACTTCCAGATTATGGCCCTAACAGTGCGCACTGGAACCTTAAGTAATTTAGAAATTATTTTGTAACCAAAGCCATCAGTATGCATTGAAACAATAAGGTTGAGAATATTTTGGGATTGCTCACTGGTTTTACACATCATGAGATGTTTTTTGTGTAAATAGAAACCTTTTTATAGGCCATAATTTGAACATGTTTTAGGTATAAATGACATAGTACTGCAAAGGGGCCCACCGGAGGATTCTCCTGTTCTCCTGTGGGTCAGTCCAAGCATGGTTACAGTGGTCGGACCTCCCACTAACCTACAAGCTATTATCTATCCAAAATGGAATATCTCATCAATAACCCTTTACGAGCATCAACTGCAAATTTTGCCCATTTAGCGGCACAATTGTGATGCAAATACTCATGAGAACCTGATTGGAAAGGTTGAATTAATTAAACCTGATTGATCACAGTGATGAATGCACAATTACAATATTGAGCAGTCCACACAATGGAGGAGCCAGCTATTTACATGAATGACATATGCTATCCAGTTATCATGAACCTTGCCAGCGTACTGTTGGCTTATTTTAGTTCTTCATATAAATGCTCTTGACATTTAGATATGACATTTTATACAGCTCCAACTATGCATTTTCTGTTGATTGAAAATGGAGCCTTGTCTTTGAGCTTTAGGTTTTCTCGAATCTGCAGAAAGAGGACACACGGCTAACACCGAAAGAGCTAATGATGAAAAACGCAAGTGGACAGAAGTTTTCTTTTAGGCTACTAATTATAATTAGACCTTTTTAATTACAGTGTAATTACTATTCAGGGTTTTAAAAGTGAAAATAGATCCCTTCATTCGAGACCGAAGAAGCCATCAGGAATAAGAGGGGAAGGTGAGAGAAAAGTTCTTGAATAACTTAGAATACAAATGGAATTTTCTCAATGACAATGACTTTGATAAGACGTTGACCTTTTCTCATATTCCCCTGACTACCTATAAAAAAATCTCTGTGGTTAACCCCCCCCCCTTGTATTTGGTCTTTAGTAATGGCACTCGTAGCTCCTCTAAGTGCAGAAAACCAGTTTTATTTCTATAATGGTCTGACCCTTTTTGACCATATATTTTAAAGTGAGTGAAATAATTAAAAACTCCACCCGGTCAACAATATTTAAATAATTAATGGTTGCTCTAAGCTATAAGCAAGGGTGCCACCATCTTAAAGGAAATTTATCACTAGAATTATTCCTCCTAAGCCGTCTTTATGAGCAAATAGGTCATACAGAGTTGAATAAAATAATAACTTGATATCTGCAATCTACTGTTATATTCCACAGAAATCCAGTTTTTGTTAATATGCAAATGAGCTGTTAACATCTATGGGCCAGACACAGATCTCCCTGAAAAACTGCCTTTAAATGAAAGTGAGCTTTAACAGTTAGAAACATGTAATGACTGAAAGTCTGCTCTCTTGATCTACATGTCTCACACTGGTTACACCCCTTTTCATTTAGAGTCAGATTTTCAGGGAATATTTTCTCCCGCCCATAGATTTTAGCAGCTCAATAACATATTAAGAAAAACATGGATTTCTCAGGAATAAGACGTTAGATTGCAGATATCAAGGTATAATTTTATTTAGCGTTCAATGATCTGCATGCCCATATAGATAGCTTAGGAGGATTGATTGCACTAAGAGATTACCTTTAAAAAAACTGCCCAACGAGGAAGTGATAAACAATAACCAATTCACTTCGATTGGCCATTAGAATGTACAGTAATATCTTGACTTACCAGTTTAATTCATTCTCCTATATCTATTTGCTCTTATGTCAAATTCAAATTCCCAATTAAAATTAATTGATATGCTATTAATCTGTTCCAGCCCCTACTTATGGCCCCCATCCTGGTACTGTATATATATACCCCCATCCTGTTACATGGCCTCCATTTTGGTACATGGCCCCCATCCTTGTATATACAGTATGGTCCCCCATTCTGATATATATCTATAATCCCCCAGCCTGGTACATGGCCCCATTCTGGTACATGGCCCCCATCCTTGTATATATGGTCCCCCCATCCTGATATATATCTATAATCCCCCATCTTGGTACATGGTCCCCATTCTGGTATATATGGTCCCCCATCCTGATATATATCTATAAACCCCATCCTGGTACATGGCTCCACATCCTGGTACATGGCCTCCCACTCTGGTACATGACCCCCATCCCACCACACACTTAAAAAAAAAACTATTACACTCTCCCTCTTTCCGGTCCCCCACAGTGTGACATCCTCATCTTATGGAGACAGCTGATGGCATGTGGGAAAGCAGTGGTTACATGCTGATCAGCTGACACGCTCCCACACGCCATCAGCTGCCTTCATAAGATGAGGACTCCATGCTGCAAGAGACCAGAGAGAGGATTAGTATAATAGTTTTTTAAGTGTGTGGCATGATGGTGGCCATGTACCAGGATGGGGGATCGTATACTGTATATCAGATTGGGGACCATATATATCAGGATGGGGAACCATATATACTAGTAAGAGGATCATATATACTCTATGACATGAGGACGCCGGACTATGAGATGAGGACCCTGGACTGAGGATGAGTATAAGTTTTTCTAAGTGTGCATTGTGATGCAGACACATCTCATCAGCTGCCGGGATACTGTACTCGTTGCTCTCCACACCCGGGACAATGGGTGGGGAGCAAGGGAATATTCAGTTTCTTAATGAGCAGACACACATGATCACGCAGCAGCTGCTCATAACTCAGATTTGTGCTTATATCATGAAGCAAAAAAGATAGAGAACGACTGATCAAATATTGAAAAATTCTTACGTTGGTGCACTTGGTAGTCAAAGTATTATTGTATACATATTTGTCAGAACCTATATTATACTGTAGATTCTATAAAAAAAGAAAAAGAAGGAATAAATAGAGAATCATGCTGCATTTTTTTATTTCCACTTGAATAATGGAGACCATAGTGAAAAGTTGCCGAACCCCACTATTGTCAGTTGCGTCATTCGGGTAGTGTTGGTGTCAGTTTCTCTGGCTGTAACAGAAAATGGTGATATTCCTTAGAGAATTTATCACTCACTGTAACTTTACAGATAGCTGACATTGGATCTTCTTCTGGGTTTGGCATGGTAAGGATATGCCTGAATTTGAAAATCTTTAAGAACTACTGTACATAAAGCTACTGTATATTCAGCCACAAAGGCTTGGAATTAACCTATCCCTATAATGACTTTCTCTATAATGACATTTTAATTAAATCACTCCATTACAGAAAAAATCAGCTCAGCTATTTATAGAATGTGAGAAAAACAAATAATAACTAGGATTTATGAGACATATGTAGCGTGGCGCGAAATGGTAGTCGTGGGCGAGGTCTGCATTGTCTTCACCCAGTCTCACTTCATGTAAGGCCTCTGTCACACATTCGTGCCTCCGGTACGTGTTTTGGCAGTTTTTTCACGTACTGGAGACACATGTGTGGCAGAGGCCTAAGGCCCCCTTCACACGCACGTGTCTCCGGTACGTGCTAGGTCCGTGCCCGCATGTACCAGAGACACGGGCACACGTAAACTCATTAAAATCAATGGGTTTATGTGCACACACGTGTTTAGCCATGGGCCCGTGCCTTCGTGTGGTGCACACGTGTGCCCGTGTGCTCCACATGGATGCATGTCCGTGTGTCTTCGGCAGCACGGGTGTCATGCGGCCCGCACACATACCACACGGATGTAGTGTGGATGCGGGCCCACGTGACACACGCCAGAGAAACACACATGTCATTTTAAAAATAAAAAAAAACATACTCACCCCCACCAGCCCTGCAGTCTCTGCCGCGGCTGTCACCTGCATCCGACACCCAGTGAATTTGAACAATGCATCTTCTTCACTGGGGGCCGGAGGCAGCATCAGCGGGGCGTGGCCTGTGCTGGACACTGTCAGTCAGCACCACAGACAGCTCCGGAAGAAACAGGTAAGGCGGAGCTTTCCGTTCTCCGTGTGTTATTACGTATAACACACGGAGAACACACGTAGTTCCATAAACACGGCACACGGAGGGGAAAACGCACCTTTGACACGTCCGTGAAACACGTGCGTGATTTTCACGGACGTGTGAAGGGGGCCTAAGACGGTGTACTGGCTGGGTGTGTGTGCTGTTACTACTAGGGTGGTATTCTCTTGCAGGCCACATGCTGCCTTTGGCCAGGACCAGTTGTTACACAGCTCACTGAATGAGACCACCACTTGTTTGAAAAACGTAGTTTTACTGAAGAAAAGGTTGATGACAACGATACGACATACAATAGCAGGCACATATCTTCTTGGACGTTTTGTTATCACCACAGAGTATCTCCAAACATATTTCCTCTGCATGTTCAATCTGACATATTCCTCCCAAGTCTGAGATATTTCACCACCACCCAGCTCAGCTTTACTGCACAGTCAATTAAAGTCATCCTGTCCTTACTGCAGTTCTTTATCTTCTCCCTCTTAAAGTGATAATGCCAATATAGCTGGACTAGGCTTGTAGCCTACTGATGCTTAAAGGACTGCAGCCTGGGAGCCTCTTTGTCTCATGTACTATCCCATCCTGGCCTGTTACCTTAAGAGCCATAAGCTACTAGGGACCAAATCACTAAACTTCCTTCTGCCAGACCTCTCTCTTTCTGCCACTCTCTTGCTTTCTTAGTTCTCCATCCTGCGTCTGGCAAAACTCTCTGTGTTTCAGTCTTCTCTCTCTCTCTTTCTCTTTCTCACTCTTTCTCTCAATCTCACTCCCGTGGTTTTCGGTCTTTTGTCCCAGGACACCCACTGTATGCGGTCCTGCTCCTTAGTCAGATCTCTTGCCTGCAACTGCTGCAGTCTCATCCCTATCTGAACACTACATGGAAAACTGTCCTCTCTCCCTATGCACTAGCTTCTCCCCTATGGGCTAGTCCCAACATTAACTATGTCTGCCCCTGAATTGTGTTGCTGGGCAGACTTAACCTTTCACCTATATTTTTATACACATACATGCAGTCTTGCAGCGCTGGGGTCCTGGGTTCAAATCCCACCAAGGACACCATCTGCAAGGAGTTTGTATGTTCTCCCCGTGTTTGCGTGGGTTTCCTCCGGGTACTCCGGTTTCCTCCCACATTCCAAAGACATACAGATAGGGACTCTAGATTGTGAGCCCCAATGGGGACAGTGTTGCCAATGTATGTAAAGTGCTATGGAATTAATAGCGCTATATAAATGAATAAAATTATTATTATTATTATTATTATTATAAAACATTACCAGCCGTTAACTCTATCTTTTACTACATATAACACTGTTATTCACTATGCATCATACCTTATATTACTATACACATGACTCATCACATTACATTACCATCACAATAATGCTTGACATTATATCACATAACCATAATGCAATTGATGTCTTCAAGGTTTAAAGGCAACAACCCAACCACCTACCTTCACACTTACTATATAATTCCC